>NC_053022.1:104966226-105293438 GCF_003073215.2 Triticum urartu
AGAGCATCTCCCATACATGACGTAAAATACATAACCACAAAGTGCTAGATGTAAAATACATTAGCCGCTCATATTTGAACTTAACTGTCGAAACTGAATTTAACTGTCGAAACTGAACTTAACTGTCGAAACTGAATTTTGCTGTCGAAATTGAATTTTTCTGTCGAAACTGAACGCACTAGCAAGGTGAGGCTACATGTCGGTCGACTGACTTTTTCATCTCTGGTCAGTCGATTTTGCAGTCGTTGGATACGAAATCAAGGGTCTGCAGTTCATCTTCAACCTCCACCCCCCTGAGCCGGCCAAACAGCAGCCCCCCGCCGCCCGCGGCCGGCGGTGCGCCGCCTCACCCACCCCGAAAACACTCCCCACCACCGGTCCGCCGCCGCCCCGGCCATCCCTCTAGGCCCCCCCGTGCTAAGCTTTTTCTCCGGCAATCCCCACGCCACCGCCCCGCTATCGCCGGCGACCACCGCCCCCATCCTGAACCCTAAGATAGATAGTGGGGTACCTCTCCGGCGAGCCCCCCTCCCCGCTGCGGCTGGTTCTTCCTTCACCCCGGCGGCATCTGAGTGAAGTGTAGCTAAATCGGAGCAGCATCGCAAGAAAGAGCAAGAGCGAGAGCAGCAGCGCGAGCAAGAGCAATAACAAGAGCAGACCAGGCAGGGGACCGAGAGCAAGAGCAGAGCAGCAGCGCGAGCGAGAGCTAAAGCAGCAGCAGGTCCTACTGATGTGGACGTCGCCGCCGAGGGAGCGACGCCGTGGAGGAAGTGGCCGGCGACGCCGCCGTGGATGGAGTCGCGCCGTGTCGGCTCGGGACCGAGCGCCGACAGCACCATGAGATCGAATCAAGAAGAAAATGCGGTGATTAGTGTACAACCTCTTTGGTGGCACCGATTAGGCTGCAGCTTCATCCGAGGAAACGGTGATGATGATGCTCTTCTGGTGGTGCAGGTGAAGATGGCGGTGTGGGAATGGAGGTGGTGCGAAAGACGAGGGGAACGTCGGGGCAGCTCCTTGGAGGTGGAGGATGGGGTGGCTGAACCGGCGGGACGATGAGATCGACGACGGATCCTCATCCGGTACGGTGGATGAGGGACGTCGAGGTGTTGCTGTGGACGACGTCGTCGGGGAAGAGGCTCCGGCTGAGTGGCGGACGGAGCAGGGTGTGGGATTTCATCGCGGGTTTTCGCAGCCTCGGTGTACGAATGGGTGGGCGAATGGGATGGTAGTGGGGAACCATGGCTTAGAGACGCGCTTGTCAGAAATGTGGGGTAAGTTACGAAAGTACCCCCACCGATTTGAGGCGGTTCTTTCGGTTCAGGGGTACCACGGGCATTTCGGGTGTCGGGATTTCACAGGAGGTGGGAGTTTTCGCGCGCATTGTAATTTCAGAATAGCAAGGCGCGGGTTGAGATGGAGGGAGTTGTCGGAGCACAACGAGACAAAGATATATCTTATATATTTCGGGCTAACAAGGCGCGGGTTGAAGAGGCAGGAGTTTCGCAGCACGATAGACAGAGACGCTAGCTTGAATTTTTGGCATAACAAGGCGCCGCTTGAAATTTCGGAAGAACAAGCTTAACGTGTACCCAAAAAAGAAAATTTGCACCTCAACACGCACAACACACATAGACAAACACCATTTAGACTAGAGTAAGGTACACGTGCATTGCACGCATGAGATTTCGCAACCAAATTATGAATAAATACCACATTATAGCATGCAAGCTTTGAGTCATATATGCATGATGTAGATGTTCGTTTAATTCTTATAGTTCATTTCATTCAAAATCATCTAGTTTTTATAAGAAAGCTAATCTATTTTAAGATTCATGGAATTGTGCGTCGTAAGACATAAAGTAAAAACAAATAATGGCAAATCATGTAGAAAAACATTTGGGCAATTCTGATACGGAAGATTCTAGAACAAATAAGAAGTGCTTGTGTTTTGATGTTTGTTCATTATTCTTAAGTTCAACCATGGAGTCTTCTAGATTATACATGTGGTGAAATCTGGTGGAATCTAGATGATATCCAACGGCCAGTAGTGCTCAAATTTGCCTTCTTTGGACCATCGGATTCGCCTCATCCAACGACCATCTTTCAAAGTTAAAGTTACCCGCACACAATATAAAAAAATATAAAATATAATATATATATAGGGGTATAGATATAGATATGTGATGCAAAAGCCGCCCATCATCTCCAATTAGAATAGTGTGTCCATGCACGGATGCAACGTGGCCAAATAATGTCTGCCATCAGTATTTCAAATTCAAATCAGTCTGACCTTGTGCAATGTGTATACATTACAACATGCTCGTTTCCAAACCACACCGCGCAGATCTCCGTTATATTCATGCATGCATGGGTTTCAAACATCAGGATCTCTTATTCAAATATTTGAATTCAACTTTACATTTATTATGACCTCACCTATTCAGCTATTCTTTTACACCCACACAGTAGTCTTCTCTTTATAATTGTACCACTAACTTTCTCTCGTGCATGCATGCACACACACTACCAGTCGGCATTATCCATCGCATGCATGCAATCTTTTTCTTCAGGTCGGTCTCCCATGAAGGCACACACCAACACACACCCCGCTCTCCATCATATCGGGCATTCTTTATCTCTCACGTGTGCATGCGCAACGATCGATGTTCCTCTATGTATGTGTGTATATAGCTAGGTCTTTCATAGTTTTCCACACAAACCGATCAATCGATATATCCAGTGAGGTCTCACCCTCTTTCCCACGTCCACATCGATCAATCTATGCATCTCTATATAGGATTAACATATATAGCTAATACACCCACATTAATTATGTATCCAACGTCCCCCTCTCATCATCCATGCCTTCCACTTCATCTCTCAGACGCGTGCACAATGGCGAAGACAGGGGGCAGTAAGGGCCCTGCCCCCCTCCCCCCTAACATCACTATATATCAAGGCTAATATGAATGTGATCATTAGACAATTGCTGCTAAAAATGGCTTAAGTTCATGAATTTACCCTCCTCGTAAAGGATTAGCAATGCTTGGCCCCCTAGCTCATTTATTTTTCATGGCTTCGCCACTGCGCGCATCAGCGCACGTGTTTGCCCCCTCTCTCTCTAAATATCGATCTCGCACTTGTGCATTCCTTCATAGTCTCCCTCCACTCGGCCCCTCACACCATCTTCTAGCCCCCCACCGGATTTTTCCACATGTACAATCTAGCAGACTCCATGGTTGAACTTAAGCATAATGCACAAACCTCAAAACAACAGTGGTTCTCTTTTGTTCTAGAATCTTCCGTATCATAACTGCCCAAACTTTTTTCTAGTTGAATTGCCATTATTTGTTTTTACTTTATGCTTTACAACGCACAATTCCATGAATCATAAAATAGATTAAGGGCTTCTTTGATTCAAAGGATTCTCAAAGGAATTTTGGAGGATTCTAATCATTAGGAATTTTTCCTATCTTGGTTGTTTGATTTGTAGGATTGTAAACCATAGGAATTTTTCCATATGATTTATTTGCACTAGATTTCATAGGAAACATCCCATCCACTCAAACCTCTTTGAAAGAATTCTGCGTTTTTTCTATGCACAATCAAACACTCCTACAATCCTATAGGATTCAAGACGACATTCCACTATAATCCCATGTTTTTCCTATTCCCGCGTTCTTAGCTTTTTTATAAAAACTAATTGATTTTGAATGAGATGAACTATAAGAATTAAACGAAGGGCTACATCAGGCATATATGACTCAGAGCTTACATGCTATAGTGTGGTATTTATTCATAATTTGGTTGCAAAATCTGATGCGTGCAATGCACGTGTACCTTACTAGTACTTCGAGTATATGCAAAACACGTAAATTAGAATACCAATGGCACGCTACACAGTGTCTCTCTTACAGTTCATGAAGCCACGTGGCACACGTGTAGGCGTTGTCGCGACCTACTTGCGTGGATTGATCACAGTGACGTGCTGCTGGTTCCAGAAGAATGTACTCGTCCTCCCTGAGCCATACTGGCGGTACATGCACGAAGCAAAAATGTGCACGCATGCCATGCATGCACTCATTCCTCGCACGCACATGCGGGTACACGGGCGGACGCAATTTTGTACCAAGATCCACCCCATGTGATAATTTGACGTGTGTAAAGTCGTTCACTTCATTGATGGTCAATTAATACAGCGCATCCAAATTGAGTGGACGTGAGGGCGGAAGAAAGACATTATTACTCCACTGCGCGCATGCGAGTAGTTAAATCGTGGGTTACTAGTAGTACTTCCATTGGTCTCCTTCATATTTTGTGCCAATTTTTGACAGTAACATAATATTTACGCATTTGAGCAGTGTAGTACTTGAAATTTATGTTCCGCTAAACTCATCGGGAGCCGTTTCGGGCCTCGAAACCAAAATCATCAATTAATCTTTACCTTGTTCCCATCACATTCGAAAGCCTGCTCACACCTACTAGTAGTACGTACCAAACCTGAACGTGTTCCCACTATGTAGGTATTAGTACTAGTGCTAGTACTTAGGTTATAAAAAGGGGAACTACCTAATCGAAAATCACTCTACCTTTCTCCTCATAAGTGCTTCTTCTTCGTCCGTCATTGCCATGGCCCGTGAGCAGAGCTCTAGGTCGAGAACTACACGTAACAAGGGAGCGGCAACCAAGGCTGCGGAAAAAAAAGAGAGGGCTCACCGCCACGCAGAGACCTCGAAAGATCTCTCACGGGCAGGCGATGGCTCCCAGGAGCGCCCTAGCCGCGGAGGCGAACATGCCGAGCCGGCGGAGCTGGAGTCGTTATCCCTCGACGGCTTGCCCGATCAGCTCAATAAGCAGAAGGAGTTCATCCAAGCTTGATGGAGTTGCTGAAGGAGAGCCTCGACGACATGCCCGCTGAGCTCAATCAGCAGGGGGAGTTGACCGCCGGCTTGGTGATGCTGCTGAAGAAGAGCATTGCCTCGGAGAAGAAGGCGACCGGTGAAATCCTGCGACTTCGGGAGGACAATTCGAAACTCTGCCACGAGATCGACCTGTTGAAGGAGAAGAACGCTGGCTGGAAGAAGTTGCATGAGAATAGTAGTTCCTCGATGAAGATGCTGCAGGCCCTCGCCATGGAACAGAAGGAAGAGTTGGCGAAGCTCCGCATCAAGCACCCGACTGCTGTCAAGGTATGTAATATGGCCGTGGAAAAGATGATGAAGGCTCGCGTCGAGAAATGCCGCGTCATGGACACAATGATGAAGATGGCGGAGGAGACGCGCAAGGAGATGGAGGTCATGGAGGCGATGAAGAAGCAGTTACGACTCCGCGGCGAATTAGATCATTTGGGGTGATAATCTTCCTTCTTCTTTTGCTCCTGTGTTTCATCTTTTGCTTTGGGTGTTTCGCCGCACATGGCACGTTCTCTGCAAGGCATGAATAGAACAATGTTTTTTAGGGAATGAATAGAACAATGCTAACAATGAGATGACTAGCAAATTAGATCATTTTTTATCGCCATATGGCACTAGGCTGCCATGTTTCGTGCTCCTCCGTCGCAGTACTACTCCGGTGGAAAACTTGAGTATACCGCATGGTTCTTTCTCCTCCTCGATCAGGTCGTCGGCGCATTTATACGAGCAGTCAAATCACAAGGCCCCGCCTTCCAGCAGTAATGACCGTCAAATCACAAAGGCCCTCGCCTCTCGTGAAACCGACCAAGCTAGACTGCCCCGCCCTCTAGCCTTTTAAAAAATGTATACTTTTGTACAGCAGTAGTATCGATGGATTGCGCCATGGAGCAAAACTTGAAATTAAAAAAAGGTGGTACATATAGAGAGCGCTCGTCGCCAAATTATGCATATAGTACTATTAAAAAGGCTAGTCGCAATAATGGTGTCCAGCACAACCCACCCCTCAAATAAAACTAAGAGGGTGCTTGGATACGTTTTAGTCCCATGACTAAAAGTAGTGGGACTAAAACATGCTAGCCTCACCCATGCTTGGATCCAAATACTAAAAAGGCTAAAATCAAGTTATGAGCATTTATTATCCTCCAAACCCTCCAATCCAGAACTCGCCTGTGTTAAAGGAGAGGAGTTAAATGAGTAGAGAGAGGACTAATCTACATTTTAGTAGGGGTACCCCTGACTAAAAAAATTAGTCTCAAGACTAGTTTTAGCCCCTCTTTAGTTAGGGGTGCTTGGAACTTTAGCCTCTTAAAGAGACTATTTTTAGTCAGACTAAAATAAGTCCCTTGGATCCAAGCACCCTCTAAGCATCCTGAAATTCTTTGACTAAACTAAGCACCCTGAAATTCTTTGACAACTAAACTGTTGGCTATATGATGTTGGCCATATATATTGTACGTATATAATGTGAAGAAACGAGTGGTAGTACTATACCAACTAAAAGATGAAATGTAAGAAATACTAGTATGTACGTACTAAAGAGTTAAAGTAATGAGAAGAAACATAACATAGTTCTGTTGGGGGCTCAGCACAACACACCCCTCAAATTAAATTAAGCACACCTGAAATTAAACTTTGCAACTATTTCGGTAGACACTGCATTAGAACCACCATGAGCAACGACACTGCCACCTTACTCGGAGTCCTCGTCCACGTCCTCGACTTCGTCCTTGTCCCTCCTCCTCTTGGCCGATACTTCTTTGCTTGAACCGCACACTTGGTTGTTGCTCTTCATCCAACCCTTGTAGATATTGAAGCAAAGGTAGCCATCCATTGCAGCGTAGTGGATGTGGTCTATATCTAGTATATTCTGCTGCCATGCATGACAATGAAATGTGTAATGAGGTTTATCCAGTTTACCGTACGAAGGATGAACCATGGCTCCTGCCAGGGTCAGCATTGAAGGCTGACGAGAGGACACCAACCGATTCTTCTGGAGGTCGAAGGTGTTGCCTACAACGAGGCCTATCCGACGCAGGACTTCTTTGTCGTTACCAAAGTCCACCATAACGAATTTCACTGTTTTGTCCTTGAGGAAGTTCTTAAAATCCTGGCACTCAACGTAGGCATGGCATATGTGGTAGACCAAGCAAACGTTATGTACGCAAACCTGGATCACGGTGGGCTTCTTCCTTTAGATCCTTCTCTCGTCCCAGGACTGTGGTGTACTCAACATCTAGCCCAGCGACCCACTCATCATCAGAGTTTTCGAACATGCGGCTGAAGCGAGAAAGGCATCCTTTCACCGTCGCAGAAGAACGGGTGTAGATGACGTCGAACTCATCGCCAGTGATGGTTCTAACCTTGTACTCACCACCGATCGTGGAGATTTGGGACGCCATGGATTTGGGAGGAGGGTTAGGATTAGTGGAACTGTCGTAATGTGAATGGACGGGACGACTAGGAGCGAACCGCCGTAGTATTGAAGGACGTGCGGGGACGAGTAGGAGCGAACTGCCAGTGTGCGAACGGTAGGGTAGTGGCTTTCCATTCTCCCATGATACGGGCTTCCGAGAGCCCTTGGATCTGAGATCGAACGGTTCAATGGCGTGATTCTAGACCTATGGGTGAATATCCTATCCTAGAGGGTTATTCTGCAAATTTTCAGCAACTTAGCATGTGACCGTTTGATCTCAGATCCAAGGGCTGCCAGCAGCCCGTATCATGGTCGTGCCTACCACGACCGTCGCGTCGCTCGCGCGGTCGTGCCCTTGGAGATTTAACACAGTGCGTTAGGCTATCTGATGTTGGCATGTCATACATAGTCATCACTTAGTCACTCATACTACAACAAGGTTGGCTATAAGTGTATTTTTTTACTCCTCTCTATCTCTTTCTTCGTACTCAAGGAAGAAATGGTGCTAAGTGCGTGTATTTATTGCATTTGCCAAGGAGTGACCTCTTCCAATGAAATGGTGTTGCTAAGTTTGCTTCATTTAATTAGCTATAGACTCAAAATTGTCTTTTCACCTAGGTACACGCGCTTAGCACCATTTCTTCCTTGGGTCACCAAACTAGTCTCTCTCTTCTTGATTAACTTGCCACATCAGACTTTATGCCTATGTGGCAAGCTTAAGCACCTGTAGGAGCAAGTAAAAGTAAGTGCAATAGTGCACTTTACATGGCATTTTTGCATATGTGGAGGAAAGAGAGGCAAGGAAAAAGTGGAGAAGTGGGCTCTCATGCAAGAGCCAGCCTCTACATGGTGGAGCATTGGGAGAGGCACCTGTATGGAGGTGGTCAGGAATCTGGGAGACTCACGCGGTCGTAGCGCCGCAGTTAAAATGATAATGGTAAGTCAAATCATGGGGCACCACCTGTCCAGCAGTAACTCACTGTCAAATCACACAGCCCTACGTTTGCAGCAGCCTACTCCCTTGTCTTCTCGCGTCTCTATCGAACCGACTAAGCGGAACTGCCCCGCCGCCTACCACGCAGGAAAAGCCCCGCCCTCGACTTTTAAATAGTATACAATATACTAATTTTGTATCCATGGATTGCGCCCGCGCCATGGAGCAAAGCGTCTAGAAAATGGAGGAGATACGGTGGTCTTGCAATAGAGAAGAGGGAGAGGCGAGACGGTGGTTTTGGAATGGAGATGATGGAGAGGAGAGGAGGCGGTTTTGCAATGGAGAAGAGGGATAGGAGCGTGCGGTAGCGATTTAGGATTGGACGAGAGGGCCGACGCGCTCTGACTGGATCAAAATCAAAATCAATTTACCCTTCAATTAAGAAAGCGACCCCACATTAACTAGTCTCCCTTTTATTCTGGGTCATAACTGACCATGATTTTCGCACATAAAATATATGTTATACGTTGTATACAAGGCCACTATCAAAATTACAATTTGCAACTATACAAGGCCACTAACATTAATCGAGACAAAATTGATGGCGTTTGCCTCGTACTAGCACCCGAGGACATTAATATCCCTTGTGTGCATGCGGGAGTGAGAAGGTTAGCTTGCATTCCCAACATTAATCAACCAATGAGGAGCAAGAAGGTTGGCTTGTTGTGCTTGGGTGAGAAAAACCACATTAATTAACACGATAATCAAGGTGACAAGCTAGCTTGCAACATTGACTTAAACATAGCATTGATTTTTACCTTGGTACCTGTAATATGAGTTTGTGGCCTTGTATACAAAAATGGAGGGAGTATAATTTGAAAGTACATTCAGATACGAACCAAACGATACATTTTTTGGTGACATGCATTCACACTTTGCTTGTCAAATACAGTACATGGTCAAACTTTGACCCAAAATACGCGAAATAACAAAAAAATACTTCCAAGACCAGCGCCGCTCTTCTGCTTTTCTCCTCTTAAACCACCGCCACCCCTCTCCTGTTCCAATCTAAATGCAGCGCCGCTCCTCTCCTCTTCCATTTCAAAACCACCGCCCTCCTCTCCTGTTCCAGTCCAAAACCAGCGTCGCTCCTCTCCCGTTCTAATCCAACACCAGCGCTGCTCCTCTCCTCTTCCATTCAAAAACCACCGCCGGTGAGTGAAGGTGTTGTGGAGAAGTAGATCCATGGAGGAGTACAACTGATATGTGAGGATCGCAGACGGCAACCCTGTGATGCTAGCTAGGATGTTGGAGATACGGTCATGGTTTGATAACAAGGACCAACTAGCGGCGACGGCGACATCCATGGCCAAATATCTGCAACAGAGCGAAAAGGCGGCGATACTCCTGGAGGGAGTTGCGCCGGAGTACATAGAGCTGCTCCTCTGGGTCATGGAGCAAATAGATTCACCGAATCCGATCGTGAGGGAGCGGTGGTGGGAGTATCGATCCCAGATGGAGCATCCACCAGAGATTGAAGGATCGAGCATCTACAGGGTGCCGTTTGTGAGGGTGTCCTGCCAGACCGAGCCGGTGGAGTCTTCGTCGACCGAACCCAACTGCAAGAGGAGAAAAGAAGTTGGCCCGACGATACTTCCCCTCCATCGTCTCCCTCGCCGTTCACATCGTCTCATGGGGCGGCTGTCTACCTCCGAGGAATAGGAGGCGACTGCCCCCCCCCAGCCCAATAGTCGGGCAGGTTGTGAATTGTCAGGAGGAGCTTAGGGTTGTCAGTATTTGCAGGTTGTGAATTGTGTTTTGTGTTGTGTATTTTGAGAGTACTTTCAGATATGAACCTCTTTTGAATTTCAGGTTTGCAGCATTGAGCATATAAAGTATTTTATGAATTCTAGAGATCTATTTTTAGCACTTAAAAATGTAGTTTCATAGGAGTATAAAAGTGCAGACAATGTGATTCTCAGAGAAGAAACTGCAAGTTTCAGTTTCAGATAAGAAACTGCAAGTTCAGTTTCAGATAAGAAACTGCAACTTTCAAAGGTAGAGCATTTATATTAACACGGCCTTTTCAAACAGGGTTAACATCATGTTGGAATTTTTATTCATGGTCGAAAATGGAACTACCAGCCAGTTAACATCATGCTGATCAACATTCATGCATAGCACATCTTCATATGATGCATAGTCAAACTGCCCACACAATGTCGAGTGTGCGAAACACAGAGAAAATGAGGGACGGAGTTTTGGCAAGTGTTGGACGTGGTTTTGGGCTGCCCCGTCTAGGCTGTCATTTTTAACATGTGCAGCCCACGACCTCGAATGGGAGGTCCATAGGCCTATTTGTATTTTCTTAGGGCCATCATGTATCGACCGGCCTATGGACCTCCCATCCGAGGTTTTATTTTTGGCAGCCCAATTTATGTTTTTTTTTGAAGAAAACACAGAGGTCTGTTCTATTTTTCTATATAAGAATAGGAACGCCAGGTCCAACTTATGTTTCCCTTCTAACTATATTATATATATTTAAATTATTTTATATGTTGACTGTTTAGTTCACATACTCCCTCCTTTTCGTTTTATAGGGCTTATCTAAAATTTTTAGTTTTTCCATTTTATAAGGCTCAATTTGGTTGTTTTCCATCACATGTTCAGATTCCAAGGTGCATTAAACCATTGCATGCAAGTATTAAGAGAAAATTGACCAACGCATGTACTTTATGCATGCATGCATTGCAATTTATGTATTGATAAACATAATTTTTTGAGGAAAACAAGTGCATTAATTAGGTGCTTTTGCAAACTACAAAAAGTATTCCACTATTCATCATCTACCTTGGTTGGTGAGATTTTTGAATTGAGCCCTATAAACCGAAAAGGAGGGAGTAATTGGCAAATAGATCTCGCCGCCACCCCCCGCCTCCTGACTCCGGGCGCGTCTACCCCCCTCAGCAAGTCCGCTCGCGCGCTGCATGGAGTCGCCGGCCATATCCATGGGGGAATGGCTGGAAGACAGGCAGATGTACAAGATGCATCTCCCACATGTCTACAAAGCCTTCCTGCGGATGCTCCAGCCGCTCGACTCCGTCGCGCCGGCGGTGCTGCGGGAGACTCGAGTGAGGAGATGGAGGGAGCGGGTGATGCGGATCTGCGACGACGCTCTCTCCTGGACCCAGTGCACGCGCGAATGGAAGGAAGCAGAGGAGGAAGCTGCGAGGGAGGAAGCCGAGGAGGGACCGAATCCGTTCTCTCACTCGCGCAGGTATGCTCGGATGTGCAAGGATCATGTGGATTGGGAGCTGCTGAATCTAGCCCCGCGGATCTACTTTGAAGGAGATTTCTCGAAGAAGCACATGATGCCCCACCCCAGTGAGCCGCCGATTGCGTTCGTTTGATGGGCGAAAGGAGAAGTGAATTCAGGAGATGCACGCCGTGCTGCGAGATGGGAATGCTTGACTAGGCTCCTGCCCACCAGCACGCCACCGGAGCCGGAGCAGGTGGATCCCCTACCTTACCTCTCCCCCAAACCTGCAGAAGATTGAAATTAGGCTTGCAATCTGCTTCAATTGAGTTGTCTGGTGGTTATTTCTTCTTCCTGAGAGACAACATCTGGCTGGAGGATGAGAAGGAACCAGGAACTCCGATGAATTTCCCCTATCACAATGGAGGGAGCGCCGGTTGGGCAGTGGTATGGCCCACCTCCTCCCCAAATGGGGGCACAATCTGGGCAGGCTCCTGTAATTGTCCAAGATCAATCTGCTGGTGGTTCTGACTCTCAGATAAGTGGGAAATCTCAAGGCAAGAATCAGCAAAAGAAGAGATAGGACATCCAGAAAACTGCTCCTGCCTCTGCTTCGGGCCTTATGGCATACTCTGAGGTGATCTGCTACAACTGTGGGGAACCAGGGCATCATTTGGATAAATGTGTCAATCCCAAGAGTTGTTTTATCTGCAAAATGGTTACCCATAAAGTTGAGAATTGCCCTGTCAGAAGGAAAACCCACATTTCTGCTAGATATGTTGGAAGTGTTGCTCCAGGATTATGTCCACCATTGACACAGAATTAGATAGTTTCTTTCACCTTTCTAGTTGTAGAGCTCTGCCCAGATGTGGTAGTGACCACACTCCTTTGCTCTGGGACTCTGGTGTTAACCAAACTCCAAAGAGCAATAGTTTTAAATTTGAAAAGTGGTGGTTGCTTAGAGAAGATTTTACTGAGCTAGTCAGGAAAATCTGGAATGAGCCTACTGGGAACAGCTGCCCCCTAGAAAATTGGCAGATCAAAATCAGGAGATTTAGAAGAACTACCAAAGGGTGGAACTCCAATGAGGAAGCTACTTAGAAGATACAAAAGGCTTCTCCTCCTTGAGTTTGATTCTCTAGATATTAAGGCAGAAACGACTGACCTCTCTGAGGCTGAGACTAATAGATTAAACTTTGTCCATGGAGAGCTCAAGAAAATTTGGCTTCAAGAAGAAATCAAAGCCAAACAAAGGTCTAAAGATAGGAACATTAAGGAGGGTGATAGAAATACTGCTTACTTCCATGCAATAGCTAACAAGAGGAGGAGGAAAACCCTCATTCACTCCCTTGATGGCCCTAATGGCCATGTTACTGAGGTAGATGAGACAGAAAACCCTTCTGGGTTCTCTCTACAAAACAATTTTTCTCTGCTTTTGAAAAAGTCTCTCCTGCTGAAAATGAGCTGCTAGAAGCCCCTTTTTCAGAGACAGAGGTGAAGGAAGCCATTTTTAGCTCTTATCCTGATGGGGCTCCTGGTCCTGATGGGATTCCCTTCTTGTTTTACCAGCATTTTTGGGACTTGGTGAAAAATGATCTCTTAGATCTTTTCCAAGCCTTTCATAGAGGAGAGTTGGATCCAGCAACTTACTCATGGGGGGTCTGTTGGGGTCAAGTTAAATAACTGTGAAAGTGATTTTTTCCTTGCTGGTAAAGGCCTTAGGCAAGGTGACCCCATCTCCCCGCTTTTGTTTAATTTAGTAGTGGACGTTCTTACTAAAATGCTGAGCAAAGCTGCTGATCATAGTCTGATTGCAGGGCTCTGTCCTGAGGTCTGCCCTGGTGGCATCATCTGCCTTCAATATGCAGATGATACCATCCTTTTCTTAGACAATGACTCCACACATGCTAGCAATTTGAAAACTGTTCTAACCTGGTTTGAACAAGTCTCAGGCATGAGAATCAACTACTCTAAAAGTGAACTCATTCCTATCAACATGGATGATCAGGAGTTAGCTGACTTCCTCTCTATTCTAGTCTGTAATAAAGGTAACTTTCCCATTAAGTACCTAGGTATCCCTCTTCACTATGATAAACTGAGGAGAGAGGATATCCAACTCTTCTAGATAAAATCATTAAAAGGATTGCTGGGTGGAGGGGCAAACTTCTCTCTTATAGAGGTAGATTGATCCTCATACAAGCTTGTTTAGCTAGCATTCCAGTGTATCTCCTCTCCTTCTTCAAGTTCCCTAAATGGGCAGTGAACCTCATCAACTCTCAGATGTCTCATTGCTTGTGGAATGATTTTGAGGGAAATAGGAAGCTACACCTTGCTAATTGGGCCCTAGTCTCTATGAAAAAAGATTTTGGAGGCCTAGGCATACGTAACCTCCAAGAAATTAACATCTGTCTTCTAGGGTCTTGGATTAAAAGATTCTATGAGGAAGACCTGAAACCCTGGAAGCTTATTATTGCCCATAAATACCTAGGAAATAAACCTAATATTTTTGTCCCTTCCTCCAACCCTAAGACCTCTAGATTCTGGAAAGGATTAAAATTTATTATGCATGCTGTGAAATTTGTCTACAGATGGAACATAGGGGATGGGAGCAGAACCAGGTTCTGGAAAGATACTTGGTTTGGCACATCCCCCCTAGCAGTCCAATTTTGGCCTATTTACTCTGTCCGCAATGAGCTTAACAAAAGTGTCAATGAAGTTTGGGACGGTCAATGCCTAAAACTCTCTTTTAGAAGGAACTTTAGTGATAGTCTCATGGAACAATGGTTCCAGTTGGAGGAAATTGCCAAAAGCATTACCTTTACTGCCGAGCCGGATGCCCTGATTTGGCAGCTGGACAATAAGGGGAAGTATTCATCCAGCTCCCTCTATCATGTTATCAACTTTAACGGGGTTCAACCCGTGTTTATCCCTGCTGTCTGGAAATTGAGAGTTCCCCCTAAAATTCATGTATTTCTCTGGCTTCTCTCCAAAAACAAATTGATGACTAGGGATAACCTTAGGAAGAGACACATCATCAAACCCCTTGATTGTGTTTACTGCTTGGAACAAGAGTCTTGTTCTCACCTATTTTTTGAATGTATAGTTGCTAAACATCTCTGGGACCACATTGAGGAATATTTCTCTAGTCAGATTGGCTCACCCTTCGAATCTGTCGCCAGATTCTAGATTGCTACCAAAAAGTGCTCAGTTTTAAACACTGTTAGCTCAGCTTTCCTTTGGTGCCTCTGGAAATATAGAAATGCTATGATTTTCAGTAACACCTCCTGGATTTCCATTCCGCATGTCTTGAGGTTGATCAGGAACATGGTGAGGAACTGGGCGATTCTCTCCTCCGGATCAGACAAGGACAAGTTGACGAGCTTCGTGGAAACCCTAACAAGATCCCTCCAGAAACCGTTGGCGATCACTTGTGGCTGAACAAGGCTCGACCTTCTCTGGGGCTGGACCCGTGGGCTCGTCTCAAGATCTCTGATGAAGATGATGGGCACCTGGCACCGAAAAAGAAGGACATCCACCATGATATGCCTTCCAGCCCGGTGTCTCCGCTTGCTTACTGGTCGCCGCAGGCTGACACGGCCCCTCGGCTGAAGACCATGAAAGCTTCGCTGGACCCTCCATGTGCAATTTGAGTTCTCTATCCTCTCTGCCTTTCGCACCGCTCGGGTGATTTGTGTTATTCAGAGAACTTGTTCATCCACCCCCCTAGTTTGTAGCTTTTCTACCTTTGCTTTCGAACTGCTCTTTGAGCTGCTGTATCAGAATATGTTATGGTTTCATTCTCAGCAATGGAACCGGGGAGATGCTCCCTGTTTTTCTAAAAAAAATATTTTATATGTTATTATATATTATTTTTATTGTCATCATATATTTAACAGATACTTACATATGTAAGAAAACAACATCCCACATCTTATTAACTTATAAGAATAATTTCTTAACAAATAAAATCATGGATTGTTTTGGCACGAAAATCCTAGTGATTGTGTACAAAAGCTTGGTAAGTGAGGGAGTCCTGGATTAGGGGGTGTCCGGATGGCCGGACTATACCTTCAGCCGGACTCCAGGACTATGAAGATACAAGATTGAAGACTTCGTCCCGTGTTCGGAAGGGACTTTCCTTGGCGTGGAAGGCAAGCTTGGCGATACGGATATTCAGATCCCCTATTATTGTAACCGACTCTATGTAACCCTAACCCTGTCCGGTGTCTATATAAACCGGAGGGTTTTAGTCCGTAGGACAACATACACATCAACAATCATACCATAGGCTAGCTTCTAGGGTTTAGCCTCTCTGATCTCGTGGTAGATCAACTCTTGTAATACCCATACCATCAATATTAATCAAGCAGGACGTAGGGTTTTACCTCCATCGAGAGGGCCCGAACCTGGGTAAAACTTCGTGTCCCCTGCCTCCTGTTACCATCTGGCCTAGACGCACAGTTCGGGACCCCCTACCCGAGATCCGCCGGTTTTGACACCGACATTGGTGCTTTCATTGAGAGTCCCTCTGTGTCGTCGCCGTCAAGCTCGATGGCTCCAACGATCATCAATGGCGATGCAGTCTAGGGTGAGACCTTCCTCCCCGGACAGATCTTCGTCTTCGGCGGCTTCGCACCGCGGGCCGATTCACTTGGCCATCTAGAGCAGATCGAAAGCTATGCCCCTGGCCGTCAGGTCAGATTCGGAAGTTTAAACTACACGGCTGACATCTGCCGGGACTTGATCTTCAACGGATTCGAGCCACTGCCGAGCACGCCACACTGTCCCAAAGAGCATGATCTAGCTCTACCGCCGAACAGTGCCCTGGAGGCCGCACCCGCATCGGCTCCGATCCTTAATTCAGAGCCAACTGCGCCGATCAAGGATGGGCGGTTGGACGCCGCCTCGGGGGCTGCGATCCCCACGGTGATTGAGCCAAACACCAGCCCTGCACTCCGCGAGACTCGTGACTCCAAGGAGCCGGACTCCTCTTCGGACTCCGAACCCTCCGCGCCCCTACCAATCGAATCCGATTGGGCGCCGATCATGGAGTTTACTGCCGCGGACATCTTTCAGCACTCGCCTTTTGGCGATATTCTGAAGACACTGAAGTCTCTCTCTTTATCAGGAGAGCCCTTGCCGGACTACGGTTAGCAAGATTGGGATGCGGACGATGAAGAAATTCAAAGCCCACCCACCACCCACTTTGTTGCCACTGTCGACGATTTAACCGACATGCTCGACTTCGACTCCGAAGACATCGACGGTATGGATGCCGATGAAGGAGACGAGGAAGAACCAGCGCCTATTGGGCCCTGGAATGCCACCTCGTCATATGACGTATACATGGTGGACGCGCCAAAAGATGACGACGAGGAACGGAAGGACGCACCAAAGGCTTGTTCCCTCGAAAAGCAGTCAAAGCGGCGACGCAAGCGCCGCCCCAAATCCCGCCTCGACAGAAATAGCGATCACACAGACCTAGCGCTGGAGCAGGGCGAATTGCTGCCGGACAACGGTAATCCAGATAATCAAACCGAACAAACAAATCCTACCAAGGATAATGGTCCAGACGACATAACGCCGGACAGACACCCGGAGCAGCAGACTCCCGTAAAAGGCTTGTTGCCACCGCGAGGAGTCTGAAAAAGCAGAAGCAAAGGCTCAAGGCTGCGTAAGACACACTCCACATTAGATGGAGCAAAATACTCAACACAGCAGCAAGGTATGGCGACAATCGCCCCTCCAAGAGCTACCCAAAGCGGAAGCTGCTACCCGAATTCGATGAGGAGGCCTCAGACCCCCCACAACCAAACATCAAAGAAGCCACCTGGTCGGATAGACAACCCCTCTACCAACACAGTGCGGCATACAACGCCGCTCACAATACAATACGCGACCCATGCGAGGGCTCGCACCCAAAGGACGAAGCAACAAGATCCATCTATGGACCACGCAAGCGCGTCCCAGCATACAATGCAACACAACAAACACTCGAACAACGTGGTACACCCAGCTACAGGGGTGCCGCACACCCCCTATGTTTCACCGATGAGGTGCTGGACCATGAATTTCCAGAGGGATTCAAGCCCGTAAACATAGAGGCATACGACGGAACAACAGACCCTGGGGTCTGGATTGAGGACTACATCCTTCATATCCATATGGCTCGAGGAGATGATCTCCACGCCATCAAGTACCTACCCCTCAAGCTCAAAGGGCCAGCTCGTCACTGGCTCAAAGGCCTCCCCGAAAGCTCCATTGGAAGTTGGGAAGAGCTCGAAGACGCCTTTCGGGCAAATTTTCAAGGGACTTATGTACGACCTCCGGATGTGGATGATTTGAGTCATATAACTCAACAACCCGGAGAGTCAGCCCGAAAGCTTTGGAACAGGTTTCTTACTAAAAAGAACCAGATTGTCGACTGTCCGGACGCCGAAGCCTTGGCAGCTTTCAAGCATAGCGTCCGTGACGAATGGCTCGCCAGACACCTCGGCCAAAATAAGCCGAGAATGATGGCCGCATTAACAAACCTCATGACCCGCTTTTGCGCGGGTGAGGACAGCTGGCTAGCCAGATGCAGCACCAGCGACCCAAGTACATCTGAAGTTAGTGATGGAAACAGGAAATCACGGTGCAACAGCAATAACAAGCGCCGGATTAAAGAAGACAGCATGAAGGGCACGGTAGTAAATGCCGGATTCCAAGGCTCTCGGCCAGGACAAAAGCCGCCCCCTAAAGGCACCAGGGATGAACTGTCCAGCCTCAACAAAATTCTGGACCAAGTATGTCAGATCCATAGTACCCCTAGTAAACCCGCTAATCATACGCACAGAGAATGTTGGGTCTTCAAGCAGTCCGGCAAGCTCAACGCCGTACACAAGGGGGAGGATACACCAAGTGAATACGAGGACGAGCCTCCCAAACAAGACGCGGCGGAGCAAAAGGAATTTCCACCAGAAGTCAAAACAGTAAACGTGTTACACGTGATCAAGGGAAAAAACAACGCGGCACTCTCAGGAACATATACCCAAGTGCCTGTCACCGCGAAGTCCTGCCACTGGTCGTCTCAAACGATCACTTTTGACCATCGCGATTTCTCAGCAAGTATCCGACATGCAGGATGGGATGCCCTGGTATTAGACCCAGTAATTGCCGGATATCACTTCAGACGAGTCTTGATGGACGGCAGCAGTAGCCTAAACCTAATATATCAGGATACAATCCGCGGTATGGGGTTAGACCGAACACAAATTCGCCATAGCAATACTACCTTTAAAGGAGTAACACCAGGCCTAGGGGCCCGTTGTACGGGCTCCCTCTCATTACAAGTTACATTCGGCTCCCCCGATAACTTCCGTCGTGAGCATTTAACTTTCCACATCGCTCCGTTTCAAAGTGGCTATCTAGCACTGCTCGGACGCGAAGCTTTTGCTCGCTTTAATGCAATGCCACACTACGCCTCCCTCACACTCAAGATGCCCGGTCCACGTGGCATCATTACAGTGCACGGAGATATCAAGCGCTCTCTGCGTGCCGAAGAGAGTGAGGCTGCCTTGGCAGCCGAACATTAAAGGCGTCCGGACCAGCGATCGAGTCCGGCGCCGCTATTTACACCGAATAAGTGACCACACCCCTATTTGTCAATACAAGGGGCTCAACACACGCAGACAAGTGGCAATTTCTTATCATCTTCAATTATACATGGTTTCTTTAATAACCACCTTTTTGCACGACAACTTTCTCACTTAACTTCCTCTCTTTTACAGACGATCATCGTGCTACAGCCGTCCAGAATACGGCACAACGGAGACACAGGCGCAGACGTGCAGCAGGGACCCGCGCAAAGGATTCTTTTTAGATTAAGACCCTGCGTAAACCTTTTTTACTGTCTCTTGTTGATACATATCCACCGTTGTGAAGGATGCTGATGTCTTGGCATGTGGCCATGCCAGAACAATGCACGTACTTGGACACAAGGGGCTTCTTACAAAGGCCATTATTTAGGCCCGGTTTACACCACAAAGACCGAATACCCTAGGGAGTGTTCGGCGTCGCGAGTTTGGCCCTATATGCATCAGCTCCGAATCATTGTCTTTGGTCAAATGTTGGGTTTTCCCGGCTCCTGTGTTTTGGTGCCTTACGTTCCGCTTTACTGGCTAAGGTAGCACCAGGAGAACTACTGCGATTGTGCCCTGGTTCATCCGAACGAGCACCTCAGTAGAGAAAGCCGAAAACTGACTATCATGATGTAGCGTGAGACTGGTCAACCACTTGATGACCTGTGGGAATGTTAGAATTCCTCCTCCTTAACAAAGGGCCGTTTTCCGGCCAGGCATGTCCACACCCCAAGATTCGGAGAGCGCGGAGCCACCAGGGGCTATCTAGTAGCCCCACTGTCAAACTCCCATGGCTAAGTGAAAGTGTTAAAGCATTATAGTCTGGTTGCCTCGCTCGCTCCGCTATCACCTCCTTAATAGGACCAAGACGTTGGGTTAAGTGTGAACACGTGTTTTTGCGAGCACCTCCGCATTATATGCGTGGGGGTTAAAGCCGACGACTGCAATCTTTCAGGTTATACACATGTATACAAAAACGGCCGCCCAGGAGGCATCATATTACTTTCAAGCAAAAGTATAAAAATAGCCTTATAAACATTTATAAAAGCATCTCGCTTACAATGAGATTACATATCACTCAAACATAATATTTTTTGAGCACTGGGCCTCTACCAAACGGGCACCCTCAAGAATTTCTTCAAAGTAGTGCTCAGCAGCCTTTCGGCCTATGGCCGAATCCCGCGCTGCAACATTGGTAGCATCCATCTCCGCCCAGTATGCCTTGACACGGGCAAAGGCCATCCGTGCGCCCTCTATGCACGCCGACCTCTTCATCGCATCAATGCGCAGCACCACATCAAGTAACTGCTGCACCAAGCTGAAATAGCTGTTCGGTTTTGACCCTTCCGGCCATAACTGATCCTAAACAGACCTCATGGAGAGTCCGGACAACCTATTTAGTTCGGCCCATTCGGCTAATTGGTCAGTCAATGACAGCGGACGCTCGGGAGAATGGAATTGTCTCCAAAACAGCTGATCTACTTCACGGTCTGTCTGACCCTGGAAGTACTTGGCCGCATCGGCAGCTCGCCGCCAAATCCATATAGACATCCTCCGAACTCCACAGCCGATCCAGAGGGGCATACCGTGGATCTCCGAACCTCCTCTGCAACATAAAGGATTTCCCAGCTACAATATCCCCGGCTTCTCGCAGCTCCTCCTTCTTTGCCCTCATAGCAGAGCGGTGATCTTTTCTCGTGGCAGCAGCCTTCTCAAGGTCCAATGCCTTCGCCTGGTTTTCCTTTTCAAGAACCCGGCAACGGTCGGCGGCGGCTTTTAATTCTTTGGCCATCTTAGCCATCTTGTCTCGGCTCTCGCCATGTGCGGCCTTCTCGGCTTGCAACTCTTCGGCCGCCTTCAAAGCGGCCGCATTACCCAACCTCGCGTGTTCCTTGGCTCGGGCAAATTCTGCCCACAAGGCTTCAATAGTGGCAGCTCCATCTCCAGTCATAACATATTAAAGATGCTGGCATCATACTGCTCTTCCTATTGTGGCATTTATCAGATAATGACACTTACCCTATGCCACGTCAAGCCTTTTGTTAACAAGCTCGATGTTGGCGTCTGCCGCATCCAACTGCCGTTCTAAATGGGCAAACTCGCTAGTCCGGCTAGCCACCGGAGCTTCCATCACCTGCACATAGAGGCAGTATGGTTATTACCTGGGAATATGATCCTCTGTTCGTCGTCGTTTTCGACGACAACCAGAGTCTCAGGGGCTACTATCTACACAGGGCACACCTAGTATGTGCAGGACTATCATACATTCGTTTACGTACCTCAAAGCCTGTCAGTAGACTCATAAAAGCTTCATGCAATCCGCTTTCGGCAGACGATATTCTCTCCATCACCGTATTCATCAGCACACGATGTTCATCTGAGATGGCCGCTCGCCCCACCAACTCTCTCAGAACATCCGATCGCACACTAAACGGTGCCAGACTCTTTTGTCTGCTCTCTTCGGGAGCCGGACACTGGGAGCTTCGGGGGTCAATGGGATTATCTTCTGGCCTCACCGGACGCGGAGAGGCCCTCCGCGACGACACTTCAGGGTCGCCCGCTTCCGAAGCGGAGGAGTCCGGAGGAGGCGTTTCGCTCTCCATCATCTCTGGAAGAAGATCCCCCGAAGACGAGCTCATTTGAGAGGGGCTAAGGCCCAAACTGCAAAAATATAAGCGGTGGTTATCTTCTCAGAAGAAAAAGATGGCATATCTGTACTATTAAAGTATTTCGAGTCACTTACGACTCGCGGGATAATTGACCCCCCCCCCCCCCCCCCCCCCCTTGCCCCCCCCCCCCCCCGCGGACTTTGTGCGGCAACAGCGCCCCCCAAGGCAGGACCCTCTGTGGGAGACTTTTTCTCCCGTTTGGAAGCTTCGGCTTCCGAATCCCCGGGCGCAGTCCTTTTCCTCTTTAGGTCATCTTCCTTCATGGAGACGCTCGCTCTCTCGGTTAGAATGGGTAGCGTCGGGGGCCCACGTCCGCCCGCATTATCCTCCACAGTATCTTCCTTCAAGGGCTCCGGGCAAGGTGCGGTCTGGAGCATCTTTTCCAATACCTGGTTTTCCAAACCCTCAGGGAGGGGGGACGAACACCGAATCAACTTCGCCTTTGTTAGCCAGTCCTGGTCAAAAAGCAAACTCTCAAGAAAAAATAACTTCGTAACAAAAGAGAGATAGTATGTTCGGCTGGAGGACACCTTACCTGTTCGGCGGCGCGGTTACTACTCAGGCCCACATCCTCGGTGATTTCCGGAAACTCCACCTGAGGTCCGATGAATGACTTGTACATATCCTTGTGCGTCAGGCCAAGAAAATCTTGAATGACACACGGTCCCTCGGGATTAAACTCCCATAGGCGAAGAGGCCGGCGTTTGCAAGGCTGGACTTGACGAACCAGCATAACTTGTATTACCGCAACCAAACTTAAATCTCCATTGAAGAGATCTCGAATGCGGCTTTGCAGTATGGGCACGTCCTTGGCTGGCCCCCAGCTCAGACCTCTACTAATCCATGACATCAGTTGTGGTGGAGGGCCCGAGCGGAAAACAGGGGCGGCCACCCACTTGGCACTTCTAGGAGCTGTGATGTAGAACCACTCCCGTTGCCACAATTCAGACACCTCTGGGATGGAACCTTTGGGCCACGGGGCTCCCGTCATCCTGCGTATTGAGGCACCTCCACACGCTGCATGTTGCCCCTCGATCATCTTCGGCTTCACTTCAAAGGTCTTGAGCCAGAGGCCAAAGTGAGGGGTAACCCGGAGGAAGGCCTCGCACACGACAATAAATGTCATGATATGAAGAAAGGAGTCTGGAGCTAGATCATGGAAGTCTAGCCCGTAATAAAACATCAAACCCCTGACAAAAGGATCTAGAGCAAGGCCTAGACCTCGGAGGAAGTGGGAGGCGAAAACAACGTTCTCGTTGGGTTTGGGGGTGGGAACGGCCTGCCCTCGAGGAGGCAGCCGATGCAAAATCTCGGCGGTCACATATCTGGCCTCCCTCAACTTTTTGACGTCCTCTTCCGTGATGGAGGAAGGCACCCATTGGCCTTGAAAGCTAGATCCGAACATGACTGAAGGTTCGGAGCACCTGACCTGAACTTTGGGCGTTTGAGCTCGAGGTGGGGGAAGGATTTGATTGAGCACGGGAGGGAAAAATAAAAGCCTTGTCCCCTTTATAAAGAGGGTGAATATCAAGCGTCCTCTCCGTGTCTGTTTGGACTTGCCTATAATCTAGGAGTCCTAGAAGCGGTTGGGTTACCCACGCCCGTATTGATGAGAATCCCGGAATAAGGGGACACGATCTTTGCTTTAACAAGACGTGCCAAGGAAACCTCCTCGCATAACGCGCTGAGATGGGACAGTAAAACGGTTCGAATAAAAGCTTGGCCGTGGTGCGATGTCACACTACGGAATACGTCAGCAGATTTGATTTGTGTAAATATTATTTTCTCTAGGGCAATATATGGAAAAACTTATTTTGCAGAGCCGGACACTACTTTTGTTCAAAATCTTCTATGAAGTACTTGGAGGAGGAACCCACCTTGCAATGCCGAAGACAATTTGCGCGCCGGACTCGTCGTCATTGAAGCATGGTTCAGGGGCTACTGAGGGAGTCCTGGATTAGGGGGTGTCCGGATGGCCGGACTATACCTTCAGCCGGACTCCAGGACTATGAAGATACAAGATTGAAGACTTCGTCCCGTGTCCGGAAGGGACTTTCCTTGGCGTGGAAGGCAAGCTTGGCGATGCGGATATTCAGATCTCCTACCATTGTAACCGACTCTATGTAACCCTAACCCTATCAGGTGTCTATATAAACCGGAGGGTTTTAGTCCGTAGGACAACATACACATCAACAATCATACCATAGGCTAGCTTCTAGGGTTTAGCCTCTCTGATCTCGTGGTAGATCAACTCTTGTAATACCCATACCATCAATATTAATCAAGCAAGACGTAGGGTTTTACCTCCATCGAGAGGGCCCGAACCTGGGTAAAACTTCGTGTCCCCTGCCTCCTGTTACCATCCGGCCTAGACGCACAGTTCGGGACCCCCTACCCGAGATCCGCCGGTTTTGACACCGACAGTAAGATTTAAGGATGATTGTAATAATATCACTTATTATTTAAATATATTTATAAAAAAATGCTTAGCCCCTTTTTATTTTTGATAACATTGTTGGCCCAACCCAACATATTAATTAGAATCAGCCCAGCAAAATCGTGTATTTCGAGAAAGTGCAAATGACCTGTAATTTTTTAGGAAATAAAATAAACGGGCCACATGGACGCTACATTATTTGTTCACCCAGCCCAGCTAATGGCTGTAATTCAAAAAAAATCAAATTGACTGTAAATTCTACCGCGCAAAAAAATAGACTGTAAATTCTGAAAAAATGGGTTGAATACGTGCCACATTTTTGGAGGCTGAAATGTGGGCCAATAGGTCGAACCAATGCAAGTCGTTGTCAATTTAGTTAACAAATGATTCTGACCTGTTAGCCATTGGATTTACATCCAACGACCGACATCCATCTTCAATCTCTCGTCTTCTTCCTCCAGCGCCGCCGGGACCACCTCCCGCCTCCTGCTGCTAGCAGCTCTGCTTAGCACGCTTCGCTATGAAGCGCTACTCCACCGTTGGCCAGGCCATCCCTCCACCACTCCACACCTCTTGTTCTTCTCCACCGACTGCCGAACCACATCGCACTAGAAGCAGTTAACCCTCGTACACCTCTCTGTCTACGACTCTACTCCTGCGTCTTCCCATATCCGGCTCGTTGCTGTCCGGGGCCTCCTCGTCGTCCACCACCTTGGATGCGCTCGGCGCGGCGTGGTCAACGTGGTCAACGAAGGACACCATCGGAAGTAGACTGTGCATGGAGAGGCTGACAGCTGGGTCCACGGCCGCACACAAGGAAATTCCTCCTTATTACGCGCAAAATAATGATTCCTCCACCTGACATCTGGGACCCACCGAAAGGGCCTCTATATTTTGCAAAATAAAGTGCCCCCCGCTGACATGTCGGACCCACCAGCTATCTTCGCACGCAAGGAAGTGCCTCCTTATTACGCACAAAAAATGAATATTCCCCCTGCCAGCTGGAACCTAGCATAGTGGGAGGCTGACTTGTGGGCCTACCAAGTTGACGGGGACGAGGGCTCTGTCAACTTAGTCAATATGAATGATTCTAGCTCCTGTTATCGTACAATGTTCATCCAACGGCCGTAGTGCTTCTTCAACCTCTGGTCTTCTTGCTCCAGCCGCCCAAACCAGCGTCGGTCGTGCCGCGTGCTCCTGCCTCCCGTGGCCGGCTGTGATGCCGCGGAGGCCTCACCGCCCCCTACTACTCCCACCGCTGTCCAGGCCATCCCTCTACTTACCCACACCCCCTGTTATTCTGCGGCAACAGCAGCCTCACACCGCAGTCGAACCAGCGAACCCTCATACTCCTCTTCGCATGGGCATCCACTACCGCGTCTTCCCCGGCTCCGAGTCGTCCCCTTCCTAGTCCTCGCCGTCGTCCACCGCCCTGGTGCTCTCGGCGCGGCGTGGTCAACATGGTCAACGACCGACTTCCATCGGAAGAGTACTGTACATGGAGAGGCTGACAGCTGGGTCCACGGCAGCCGCAAGTAAGTGCCTCCTTATTACGCGGAAAATAATTATTCCTCCACCTGACAGCGGGGACCCACCGGACGGGCCACCAATATTTTGCGAAAAAAATCGTTTCCCCCTGACTGCTGGGACCCACCGGACGGGCCACCGTATTTCACGAAAAAACGTTCCCCCCACTATCAGCTCGGAGCCACCGGAAGTGCCTCCTTATTACTCACAAAAAAATGAATACTCCCCCGGCTAGCTGGGACCCACCTTGCTGGGAGGCTGACTTGTGGGCCTACTAAGTTGACGGGGACGAAGGGCTTTGTCAACTTAGTCAATATGAACGATTCTAGCTCTAGTGACCGTACGATGTGCATCCAACGGCCGTAGTCTTCTTCAACCTCTGGTCTTCTTGCTCCAGCCGCCCAAAGCAGCACCGATCGTGCCGCATGCTCCTGCCTCCCATGGCTGGATGTGCTGCCGCAGAGGCCTCACTGCCCCCCTACTATTCCCACCGCTGGCCAGGCCCTGCGGCGACGGAAGCCTCACATCGCAGCCGAACCAGTGAACCCTCGTACTCCTCTCCGCGCGGGCTTCCACTGCCGCATCGTCCCCTTCCTAGGCCTCACCGTCGTCCACCGCCGTGCTGCTCTCCGCGTGGTGTGGTCAACGTGGTCAAGGAATGACTTCCATTGGAAGAGTACTGTACGTGGAGAGGCTGACAGCTGGGTCCACGGCCACAGCCCAGTTTTTTTTGTGATTTGCCAAGTCGCTTTGTCAGGCCTGTTGGGCTGCAAATCTTTCAAGACGAGGAGAGCTTTCATTCGGCTGGCCGAGAAAATGGCCCATCAGTAATGAGAAATGGGTTGTACATTTTTAAAACACATCAAACCGACAATTAGTTTCAAATATCTTTTTTTTCATTTCAAGATTTTAAATTACATTAATTTTTATGCATGGAGAATTTGTTGGATTTTATATTGATATACATTTATTTTTAAAATCAGTTTGAATGTGAGTCGAAATTTCGGGATTAAAAATAGTTCAGACCGCACCGAAATATGCAAAATTTCGTATAATTTTTTAACCGTTGCCACAATATGGGCTGTAATGCTAACAAAAAGAATATGCGCTCCAAAAAAGCCTTAAGAATTAGCAAATGGGCTGTAAATTATTAGAAATAATGGCAGATGGGTTGTATGCTGTTTTCCACAGATTTGAGGCTTTCCTAAAAAAGGTTGATGCACAAGCACTGACTGTTGGATATCCATCCAACAGCCGTCGTGCTTCTTCAATCTCTGCTCTTCCTGCTCCAGCCGCTCAAACAAGCGCCGGCGGGACTGCCTGCTCCCTCCTCCTCGTGGTCGGCTGTGCTGCCGCACAGGCCTCACCGCCCGACCGTACTGCCATCGCTGGCCTAGCCATCCCTCTACTCACCCACACCTGCCGTTATTCTCCGGCGACGGCAGACGAACCAGTAAACCCTCGTACAGTCGTACTCCCCTCCGCGTGGGAAACAACTGCCGAGTCTTCCCTGCCTCCGTGTCGTCCCCTTCCTAGGCCTCGTCATTGTCCACTGCCCTGGTGCTCTCGGCACGGCGTGGTCAACGTGGTCAAGGAACGAATTCCATCGGATGTGGACTGTACGTGGAGAGGCTGACAGCTGGGTCCACGGCCGCAGCAAGGAAGTGCCTCCTTATGACACGGAAAATAATGATTCCTCCACCTGACAGCTGGGACCCACTGGACGGGCCACTGTATTTTGCAAAAAAACGTTTCCCCCTGACTGCTGGGACCCACCAGCTACATCTTCGCATGCAAGGAAGTGCGTTCGGGCAAAAAAACGATTCACCCCCTGACTGCTGGGTCCGACTAGCTACATCTTCGCAGGCAAGGAAGTGCCTGACAGTCGGGACCCACCTCGTCGAAGCGTACGTAGCGTTGTCATTTTGGTCGCGAACGTGTACGTACATACTGGTCGATGTAGAGGTGCGCATGTGTCGTAGTAGAGGCGCCCACGTGTCGTAGTAGAGGCGCGCATGTAGCATTTACACGTACGTACATCGGCCAGGGTGCAAGAAAGAAAATACGGCCACGTATGTGTACATACGGGCGGGGACTCGAACGCCTACTCGCGCATACGTATGGCCAGGGCTCGTGTACATGGCTGGGTCGGAACGGAGAAACAGCGTCGTCGTCATGTTCACGGGGAGGCAACGGAATGCTTCGTGTTCATCGGGAGGGCTTGGATGAAACAGGGGATGGAAACGAGGCCTGGCGTACTGCAGAACAGAGGAAACGGCCTTGTGTTCGACCGGCCACGTTCGAAACGGGATCCTGTTCATCGAGAGGGGTCTGGCGTACCGCAAAACGGTGGAAACGGACCTCCTACGATCGAAACGGGGGTCCTGTTGATCGGGAGGGGTGTGGCGTACCGCAAAACGGAGGAAACGGACTTGTGTTGGAGCGCTACGGTCGAAACGGGGGTCCTGTTCATCGGGAGGGGTGTGGCGTACCGCAAAACGGGACTCCACGGGATACTGTTCATCTCCACCGTCGACCTCCTCCAGCCTCCACGGGCTCATGTTCATCCAGCCTCCACGGGCTCCTGTTTATCCAGCCTCCACGGGCTCCTGTTCATCCAGCCTCCACGGCGCGCTACTCCACCGGCTACTGTTCAACCACCCCTCCACCGTCTACTATTCATCCAGCCCTCCACACCACGGGGTCCTGTTCAACCACCCCTCCACGGGCACCCTTCCACCGTCTACTGTTCATATAGCCCTCCACACCACGGGGTCATGTTCAACCACCCCTCCACCGTCTACTGTTCATCCAGCCCTCCACACCACGGGGTCATGTTCAACCACCCCTCCACCGTCTACTGTTCATCCAGCCCTCCACACCACGGGGTCCTATTCATCCAGCCCTCCACGGGCACCCCTCCACCGTCTACTATTTATCCATCCCTCCACCACACCACGGGGTCCTGTTCATCCAGAGGCAACGCCACCGCTCACTGTTCACCCAAACCCCCCGCAACGCTCACTGTTCATCCCATCGATCGGCTTCAGTTAGCAGCAGTAGCGAAGGAATCGCTCGACCGGGTTCAGTTAACAGCCATCGATCCATCGCTCGGGTTCAGTAACGCGTAGCCTGCAGTGCAATCGCTCGGGTTCAGTTAGAGCCCACCGCCTCGCTCGGGTTCAGTTAGAGCCAACGCTTCGCACACACGCGCGTACGTGTATGAGAGAAACGCGCATCGCTCGGCCCCCGACCTCTCACCGTATCCACGAACTCCCTGAAACATTCCTCCCCCTCGCTTCTACCATGGTTTTTTCTGTCATGGACAGCCCAAAGAATGTCATGCAGCTGCGTCTCCGGCCCGCCCAGGAAGAAAAGCCCATTTTTTGTCATGATTTTTTGTCATAGAAGTAGGAGCCCACCACATCTATGATGATACCGGGTTTTGTCACAATTATCGTCATAGAAGTGTCATATGTATGACAGAAAAAAAAAATTCGTTTGGCCCAAAATGTCACGGATGTGTCTTTTTTTTGTAGTGCTACATCACAAGTACCACTTTGCTCCACTTGGGAGCTGTTATTCTCATCAAACTCCACGTTACATGTTTCCTCAAGAAGTCCCGTGGACTTATTGAGAACACGGTAAGCATGAGAGTTTGTAGCATAACCAACAAATATGCCCTCATAAGCTCTAGCCTCAAATTTAGACAAACGGACACCGTTCTTGAGAATGAAACACTTACACCCGAACACCCAGAAGTACTTTAGGTTGGGCTTGTTACCGGTGAGTATCTCATATGGAGTCTGGTTCAAGCCTTTGCGGAGGTAGAGCCGATTAGATGCATGACACGCGGTGTTGACGGCTTCGGCCCAAAAGTTGTAGGGAGACTTGAACTCCGCCATCATGGTCCTTGCCGCATCCATCAACGTCCGGTTCTTCCTTTCCGCTACACCAATTTGTTGAGGACTATAAGGTGCAGAATATTGATGCTTGATTCCCTCATCACTCAAAAACTCATCCAAGGTGTAGTTCTTGAACTCGAAGCCGTTGTCACTTCTTATAGTCAAGATCTTTGTATTGTGTTGTCGTTGAACTTCATTTGCAAAGTCGATGACAGTTTGTTGGGTCTCGCTCTTCCTCTTGAAGAAATATACCCAAGTGTATCTTGAATAGTCATCCACAATCACCAAGCAATACTTTCTACCGCCAAGACTATCAAAGGATGGAGGCCCGAAGAGATCCAAATGAAGGAGCTCCAAAGGCCTCTTCGAGTAGATGATAGTCGTGGGAGAGTGAGCATTCTCATGTAGCTTTCCTTTGATGCAAGCACTGAAGCACGATCTTTGGCAAAACTAACATTTGTTAGTCCACGGACATGGTCCCCCTTGAGAAGACTTTGCAAAGATCTCATATTGACGTGGGCTAAATGGCGATGCCAAAGCCATCCCACGTCAACTTTAGCCATTAGGCATGTTCCGGTCTTAGTGGGTTGCTTCGAAAAGTTAATCACATAGAGACTGTTCTCGACATGCCCAATAAAGGCTACTTTAAGAGTCTTGCTCCACAAGAGGGCCACAGTATCAATATCAAAGAAAGTGGCAAAGCCCATGAGTGCTAGTTGACGAATGGAAAGTAAATTGTATGCAAGGGACTCAACAAGCATGACCTTCTCGATCGTAAGATCATGAGAAATGACAACTTAACCGAGTCCCAATACCTTAGAGGACGAGGCGTCACCCCACTCGACGTTGGTGGGCATGGATGAAATCTTTTGCACGTCCACCACCAAGTCCTTGCTTCCGGTCATATGATTAGTAGCTCGACTATCGAGCAACCATGATACCCCACCGGAAGCAATGGGTCCTTTGATCAATGCTTGGTTTTAGGTACCCATTTTGTAATGGGTCCTTTGATGTTAGTAACAAGGGTCTTAGGAACCCAAATAGACCATTCAATGTACTCATAAGGAGAACCAACAAATTTGGCATAAACATGCCCATCTCTAGCACGGCACAACACATAAGAAGGGTTAAAGTCACCAGCTTTGTTGGGAATGGAAGCGTTGCCCTTCTTGGCACCACTACCCCGCACTGAGTTCTTCTCCTTCTCCTTAGTAGCACCCTCTCCCTCCTTCAAAAAGGTTTGCTTGAGGGGAGGAGGTCGTTTGGCTTTGTATTCTTCTTCTTGTTCTTGGACTTGGGCACGTACCCAATCCCTTCCTTGGCCACAACTCCCTTTTGGTTGGTCAAAAGGTCGTTGAGGTTCTTCTCGCCTTGTATGCAAGACACAAGACCTTTCTCAAGTTGTACCTTTAGCTTAGCGTTCTCCTCAACAAGATGCACATGCTCACAACATGGGTTAGTAGCATTTGCATTATCAATTAACATCATACGAGGAAAAGTGGCTTTCTCCTTGGTTAGCTTTACTTGAAGTTGATCATGAGACTCTTTGAGGCTAGCATGAGGACCCTTCAAGACCTTGTGAGCCTTATCAAGTAGATCAAACTCCTCTTTGAGTCTAGCAAGATCAACCCCAAGCTTGGCCTTCTCGGAGTTTAGCACATGAGAGACAACAAGAGCATGATCAGAATCTTTCTTTAACTTAGCGTGATCGACGTTGTGTGACTCCTCAAGAGCCAAATGAAGACCACACTCTTCCTCAAGAGCATTGGAAATATCTAAAATCTCGTCGGCATAGTCACGACTATGCCCCTCCATCTTGGAGATAGTATCTTCGTGAGCCTCGATCATGTCATTGGCTTCACCAAGTTGTTCCAAGAGAGCAACAAAATGCTTCTTGGATTTACCCTTGAGTTTACCCATAAAGGACTGAAACTCATTTTCCTCTACATTGTATCCCTCATGTTCATCAATGCAATCCGTCAAGGAAGGATTATTAATGATGGTAGTTTTGATGTTGGGGGTTACCTTGTTGGTGGCTTTAGCCATGATGCACTTCGCGGTGATGTTCTCATTGGGTGAGTTGAAGAGAGACACTTGTGGAGTTTTTGCAATGGCAACGGAGGCCATGGCAACCGACTCACCATCTTCATCTTCATCATCCTCATGGTACTCTTCTTGAACCACCAACGCCTTGTGAGGGATCTTCTTGGGGAAGTTGATCTTGTTGGGGAAAGACTTGGCTTTGTCCTTTCGGATGAGCTTGCCACCATTGTCTTCCCTCTTCTCATACGGAAATTCCGCAACAAAATGGCTCACATTGCCACAACTATAGCAAGTCCTCACACGTTGCTTGCTCTTCGTGCCACTTGAGTTGTTCTTGTTGAAGTTTGGCCTTGAGTTCTTCTTGCTCCAAAATTGCCTTGAAGCAAGTGCCATGTGTTCATGATAGGCATACTTTGTATCTTCGGGGTTACTTTCCTCTTCTTCCTCTTCCTCTTCTTCTTCAACACAAACCTTGGCCTTTAATGCAAGGTTGGGCTTCTTTGCCCTTTGAGAGCGAAGCACCGCATTGTCGGCGGTCTTGTCGAAGATGTTCATAGCCACAAACTCATCCAACACTTCACTTGAGGTCAAGGTGTGGAAGTCGGGCCTTTGACGAATGACGGAGGACATGGCCTTGTGGTAAGGCATCATTGCTTTGAGGAATTTGCGCTTGATCCAATTGTCATCCGTGTCCTTGCTCCCATGATCTCGGAGTGAGATCGCGATTTTGGTTACTCTCCGATAAAGCTCACGAGGTTCTTCATCTTCTTTCATAGCAAACTCACCGGCTTCATCTTGCACTACTTCATAGTTGGAGCGTTGAATGCTTGCGCTTCCCCGATAGAGAGAGACAACACAAAGCCATGCATCTTTGGCCAAGGCGAATGGCCGAAGATGAGGTAGATCTTCGGGTGGAATTGCATCTTGGATGATGAAGAGAGCATTCTCATTGAATTGATTATCCGCGGCTTCTCGAGGAGTGAAGTTGCTTGGGTCATGCGGATAGAAACCTTCTTCAATGATTCTCCAAAGATTAGTATTCGCATGATTTAAATGATGCTTAAAGCGATAAACCCAAGAATCAAAGTCCTCATTTTTCACAATCTTAGGGGGAGGACCAGCATGATTCAAATGAGTGGAAGTAATCGGTCCACCATAAACAAGTGGTGGTTCCACATGGGCAAAGATGTCGGTGCCATTTTTACCACTAGAAGAAGGAGCCTTTTCACTACTAGCTTCCCCCTTGTCGGAGTTAGCATCTGTCACCTTGTCGGTGGGATCACCCACTTTCAACGGTGCGGTGGATAGTTTAAGCCCTTCAATGAATTTAGTAAACATGCTTTCAACCTCGGTCGTCATGGAGGTTTTCAATGTCTCCAAGGCCACATTGAATTCCTCACGAGAGACCGAGGTTCCCCCATCTCCCGTAGACGAGATCGGATTCACACCGGAGTGTTCCTCCACACCGTCTATGATATCAACCATACTCTTCGGACGATAAAGTCCTTAGTAAAGAGACGAGGCTTTCATACCAATTGAAAGGATCGATATGGTTGACTAGAGGGGGCGGTGAATAGGCAACTAACAATTTTTAGCTTTTCTTTACCAAATTAAACGTTGCATCAAATTAGGTTGTCTAGATGTGCAACTAGGTGAGCAACCTATATGATGCAACAACAACGAACACACCAGCAAGCAAGATAAGTAACGCTAATAAGCTTGCACAAGTAAAGGTGAGAGATAACCAAGAGTGGACCCGGTGAAGACGAGGATCTGTTACCGAAGTTCCTTCCTTTTGAGGGGAAGTACGTCTCTGTTAGAGCAGTGTGGAGGCACAATGCTCCCCAAAAATCCACTAGGGCCACCGTATTCTCCTCACGCCCTCACACAATGCGAGATGCCATGATTCCACTATTGGTGCCCTTGGAGGCGGCGACCGGACTTTTACAAACAAGGTTGGGGCTATCTCCACAACTTAATCGGGGGCTCCCAACAACAGCACGAAGCTTCACCACAATGGGCTATGGCTTCGTGGTGACCTCAACCGTCTAGGGTGCTCAAACACCCAAGAGTAACAAGATCCGCTAGGGATTGGTGGGGGATTCAAATTTCTCTTGGTGGAAGTGTAGATCGGGGCCTTCTCAACCAATCCCGAGCAAATCAACAAGTTTGATTGCCTAGGGAGAGAGATCAGGCGAAAATGGAGCTTAGAGCATTAATGGAGCTTAGAGATGGAAGAGGTAGTCAACTAGAGGAAGAAGACACCCCTTATATAGTAGAAGAACAAATCCAACCGTTATCCACCAACTCAGCCTGCGCAATGCGGTACTACCGTACCGGAGGCGCGGTAGTACCGCAGGGGCACGCGGTACTACTGCAAGGCCCCGCGGTACTACCGCCCATGCAGCAGAGACCAGACCAGCCCAAAAAGCACTAAGGCAGAGGGCGGCAGTACTGCTAGCGCGGTACTACCACACCCCCTTGCGGTACTACCACAAGGTAGGAACTATCCAGATATGGGAAGGCACGGATATAATAAATTACATCTGTGGCTACTTCCGCTGAGTTGGAGTCGATGCAGAAACCCGACACGGTAGTACCGTAAGCCAGCAGCAGTACTACCGCGCTAGGCGCGTATGAAAAAAAATTCATCCGCCCCTTACTGCCGCATACTTGCGGAACTAAGCCAGATACCATGGTACTACCGTGCCCAGTGCGCGATCCTACCATGATGGGTGTCACCCACTAGGGAGAGGGTGACAAGATCTGGACTCCGGCCACAGTACTACCGCTTGCCAAGAAGCGGTACTACCATGGGCACTTGCGGTACTACCGCACCGGCGGATGGTACTACCGCACCGGCGGATGGTACTACCGCTCTAAGGAGTAGTACTACCGCACGCCCTAGTTCAGCAAGCACGAGAAATATTTGCATAGACAAGGAAAACGTAGGATGCTCCAAAGGCTAGAAGAAAAGGAGGTACAAAGGAAGATGTGTACGTGATGAATCCACCCACCCTTTCGAACGCGGACCCCCTCTTAATAGTACGGCTTCCCTACAACTCAATACCACTGAAAAGAAACAAATAGAAATGTTGTCTTCCATAGCCTTCGAGGGGAACCAAATCATCTTGTGCCTTAGTCAATATATATCTGAAATATTCGATGCACATGATTAGTCCGCAAAAGTATTGTCATCAATCACCAAAACCAACTAAGGGATAAAATGTCCTTACACTCAGCCCACCTCCAGTGCCCCTCTTGTGGTATATAAGTCATTTTGACCTAGACAAAACAAGGAGAGGACTTTCGGAAAGAAGCGTCGCCATTTCGAGGAGGAATTTGGGCAGGAGCACTTTAGCCCTCCGGTGGAGCGATTTCGCCGGGGGAACTTCCCTCCCGGAGGGGGAAACTATCGTCATCATCATCACCAACAACTCTCCCATCTTGGGGAGGGCAATCTTCATCAACATCTTCAACATCACCATCTCCTCTCAAACCCTAGTTCATCTCTTGTGTTCAATCTTTGCACCGGAACCTTAGATTGGTGCTTGTAGGTGACTAGTAGTGTTGATTACATCTTGTAGTTGATTACTATATGGTTTATTTGGTGGAAGATTATATGTTAAGATCCATTATGCTATTTAATACCCCTATGATATTGAGCATGATTATCATTTGTGAGTAGTTACTTTTGTTCTTGAGGTCATGGGAGAAATCTTGTTGCAAGTAATCATGTGAACTTGATACGTGTTCGATATTTTGATGGTATGTATGTTGTGATTCCCTTAGTGGTGTCATGTGAATGTTGACTACATGACACTTCACCATATTTGGGCCTAAGGAAATTCATTGTGGATTAGTTATTAGATGATGGGTTTCTAGAGTGACAGAAACTTAAACCCTAGTTTATGTGCTATTCCGTAAGGGGCCGATTTGGGTCCAAAGGTTTAATGCTATGGTTAGATTTTATCTTAATACTTTTCTCGTAGTTGCGGATGCTTGCGAGGGGGTTAATCATAAGTAGGAAGCTTGTTCAAGTAAGAATATCACCTACCGGTCCACCCACATATCAAATTATCAAAGTAGCGAACACAAATCGAACCAACATGATGAAAGTGACTAGATGAAATTCTTGTGTACCCTCAAGAACGATTTGCTTATTATAAGACACCGTTTCGGCCTGTCCTTTGCCAAAAAAGGATTGGGCTACCTTGCTGCACTTTATTTACCGTTACCATTACTTGCTCGTAACAAAATATCTTGCTATCAAACTATTTGTTACCAACAATTTCAGTGCTTGCAGAAAACAACCTTGCTGAAAACCACTTGTCATTTCCTTCTGCTTCTCGTTGGGTACGACACTCTTACTTATCAAAAGGACTACGATTGATCCCCTATACTTGTGGGTCATCAAGACTCTTTTCTGGAGCCGTTGTCGAGGAGTGAAGTGCTCTTGGTAAGGAAAAATTATTACTACGTGCTGAAATTTATTGTCACTTGTTACTATGGAGAACAATCCTTTGAGGGGTTTGTTCGGGGTATCTTCACCTCGACCGGAACCAAAATTAGTTACCCCTAAACCTACTGCACCTACTAAAAATATTGTTTTTGAAATTCCTTCAGGTATGATAGAACAATTGCTAGCTAATCCTTATGCAGGAGATGGAACCGGACATCCTGATATGCACTTGATATATGTAGATGAAATTTGTGGATTATTGAAGCTTGCAGGTTTACCCAGAGATGAAGCTAAGAAGAAGGTTTTCCCTTTATCTTTGAAGGGAAAAGCATTGTCATGGTATAGGCTATGCGATGATACTGGATCTAGGAATTGGAATCGATTGAAATTTGAATTTCACCAAAAAATTTACCCTATGCATCTAGTTCATCGTGATCGGAATTATATATATAAATTTTGGCCCCGTGAAGGAAAAAGTATCGCTCTAGCTTGGGGGAGGCTTAAGTCAATGTTATATTTATGCCCCAATCATGAGCTTTTGAGGGAAATTATTGTTTTGAATTTTTATGGTCGGCTTTCTCGTGATGATCAATCCATGCTCGATACTTCTTGTACTGGTTCTTTTATGAAGAAGACTATTGAATTTAGGTGGGATATTTTAGAAAGAATTAAATGCAACTCTGAAGATTGGGAACTCGATGAAGGTAAATATAATCAGGTATTAAGCTTAAGTTTGATTGTGTTAAATCTTTTATGAATACTGATGCTTTTCACAAGTTTAGCACTAAATATGGACTTGACTTTGAGATAGTAGCCTCTTTTGGTGAATCATTTGCTACTCATGTTGATCTCCCCAAGGAGAAGTGGTTTAAATATCATCCACCTATTAAAGAATAAATTAAAGAACTGGTAGTATCTAAGGAAGAAACTATTATTTACAATGTTGATCCAGTTGTTCCTACTGCTTATATTGAAAATCCACCTTTCCCTGTTAGGATAAAGGAACATGCTAAGGTTTCAACTGTGGTCCGCAAGAGTAATATTAGAGCACCAAAAGTTGGGAACAAATCAAAGTAGAACCTAGTGTTGCTATGGTTAAAGATCTCTTTGTAGAAAATATAGATGGGCATGCTATTTACTTCTGTGATGAAGCTGCTAGAATTGCTAAACCGGATGAGAAAGATAAACATAGACCTGTTGTTGGCATGCATGTTGTCTTAGTCAAATAGGGGATCACTCTTATCATGGTTTATGTGATTTAGGTGCTAGTGCTATTCGTTTTTCCTTACATCGAGAAATTATGAATTATATAGCACCCGCTAAAATAGAAGACATAGATGTTACAATTAAACGTGCTAATAGAGACACCATCACACCACTTGGGATTGTTAGAGATGTTGAAGACTTGTGTGGGAAAATAAAATATCCTACTAATTTTCTTGTTCTTGGTTCCCCACGGGATGAATTTTGTCCAATTATCTTTGGTAGACCTTTCTTGAACACTGTTAATGCTACTATCGATTATCAAAACAAACCGTCAGTGTTAGCTTTGCTGATGAGTCTCATGAATTTAATTTTTCCATGTTTAATAGAAAACATCATAAGAAAGAGTTACCTAGTAAGGATGAAATAATTGGTCTTGCTTCTGTTGCCGTGCCTCCTACTGATCCACTAGAACAATATTTGCTAGACCATGAAAATGATATGCATATGCATGAAAGAAATGAGAAAGATAAAATTTTCTTTGAACAACGACCTCTGCTTAAACACAATTTGCCTATTGATAATCTAGGAGGTCCTCCTCCACCTAAAGGTGATCCTGTGTTTGAATTAAAACAATTTCCAAACACTTTGAAATATGCTTATCTTGATGAGAAAAAGATATATCATGTAATTATTAGTGCTAACCTTTCAAAACATGAAGAAGAAAGATTATTAAAAATTCTGAAGAAGCACTGAGCTGTTGTTGGATATACTCTTGATGATCTTAAGGGCATTAGTCCCACTCTATGTCAGCACAAGATTAATATGGAGCCTAATGCCAAACCCGTTGTTGATCACCAAAGACGTTTGAATCCTAAAATGAAAGAATGGTAAGAACTGAAATACTAAAGCTTCTAGAAGTAGGTATAATCTATCCCATAGCTGATAATAGATGGGTAAGTCCCTTTATTGTTTCCCTTAGAAGGGAGGTATTACTGTTGTTCCCAATGATAAAAATGAACTTATTCCACAAAGAATTGTCACTGGCTATAAAATGGTAATTGATTTTAGAAAATTAAATAAAGCAACTAGAAAAGATGATTACCCTTTGACTTTCATTGATCAAATGCTAGAAAGACTATCTAAGCACACACACTTTTGTTTCCTTGATGGATATTCTGGTTTTTCTCAAATACCTGTTTCACAAGCTGATCAAGAGAAAACCACCTTTACTTGCCCTTTTGGAACTTATGCTTATAGATGTATGCCTTTTGGTTTATGCAATGCACCTGCTATCTTTCAAAGATGTATGACTGCTATATTCCCTGATTTTTGTGAAAACATTGTTGAGGTTTTCATGGATGACTTTTCAGTTTACGAAACTTCTTTTGATGGTTGCTTAAGCAACCATGATCGAGTTTTGTAGAGATGCGAGCAAACTAATCTTGTCTTGAATTGGGAGAAGTATCACTTTATTGTTAATGAAGGTATTGTCTTGGCACATAAAATTTCTGAATGAGGTATTGAGGTGGATAAAGCTAAAGTTGATGCAATTGAGAAAATACCATGCCCTAAAGATATCAAATGTATTCGTAGTTTCCTTGGTCATCCTGGTTTCTATAGGAGGTTTATTAAAGACTTCTCTAAAATTTCTAGGCCTCTTACAAATCTTTTACAAAAGTATGTTCCATTTGTTTTTGATGATGATTGTGTAGAAGCCTTTGAAACACTTAAGAAAGCCCTAACTTGTGCACCTATTGTTCAACCACCTGATTGGAACTTTCCTTTTGAAATTATGTGTGACGCTAGTGATTATGCTGTTGGTGTTGTTCTAGGACAAAGAGTTGATAAAAAGTTAAATGTTATCCATTATGCTAGTAAAATTCTAGACAGTGGTCAACGAAATTATGCTACTACTGAAAAAGAATTTTTAGCAGTTGTATTTGCTTGTGATAAATTCAGATCTTATATTGTTGAATCTAAAGTGATTGTTCACACTGATCATGCTGCTATAAAATATCTTATGGAAAAGAAAGATGCTAAACCTAGACTCATTAGGTGGGTTCTCTTGCTACAAGAATTTGACTTACATATCACTGATAGAAAAGGAGTTGAGAACCCCGTAGCTGCTAACTTGTCTAGGCTAGAAAATATTCTTGATGACCCACTACCTATTGATGATAGTTTTCCTGATGAGCAACTAGCTGCAATAAATGTTTCTCATAACACTCCTTGGTATGCTGACTATGTTAATTGTATTGTTGCAAAATATATACCACCTAGTTTCATATACCAACAAAAGAAAAAATTCTTCTATGATTTAAGACATTACTTTTGGGATGACCCACATCTTTAAAAAGAAGGAGTAGATGGTATTATTAGACGTTGTGTACTTGAGCATGATCAGGAACAAATCCTATGGAAATGTCTCTCCAAAGCTTATGGAGGACATCATGCGGGAGATAGAATTGCTCACAAGGTATTGCAATCTAGTTTTTATTGGCCTACCCTCTACAAGGATTCCCGTAAGTTTGTTTTATCTTGTGATGAATGTCAAAGAATTGGTAATATTGGTAAGCGTCAGGAAATTCCTATGAATTATTATCTTGCTGTTGAACCATTTGATGTTTGGGGTTTTGATTACATGGGACCTTTTCCTTCCTCTAATGGGTATGCAAAGTCCTATCATTTTTCTTCTTCTTTTTATTTTTAGAATGACTATGTGCATCAGTGTTAACCCTTTGAGAGTCTTGTTCAATTATTTTTGGGTGTCCCTCGGGATAAAGTGGTTCCTGAGTCATCCTACCTCCTCTAGTCATTACTCTAACAACATGATCATTGATATTATTATTCATTTCATCTATCAACTCTCTTTAAGATTTAGCAACTTGTTCTAACTGAGTTTGAACCATAGAAGCATGCTTCCCCACACCTCTAACATCATTTGAGATTCTAAATAACAAGTCACTCAAGCGAGCAATCATATCAGAATTGTATTTCAATTGTTTCATAACATTTGCATTGAAGTGATCTTGCTTTATAATGTAATTTTCAAACTCATAAAGGCATTTTCTAGGGTGCATATTGTGAGGATTATCATTATCATTGAATTTCATTAGAGAATTTACCTCTACCACCTTAGGTGGTGGTGGTGTATCCAGCCCATGTATTTCTTCAATGGGAGGTAAAAATTTTACATCCTCAGCTTTAATACCTTTTTCTCTCATAGATTTCTTTGCCTCTTGCATATCTTCAGGACTAAGATATAAGATACCCCTCTTCTTCGGAGTGGGCTTTGGCGATGGTTTAGGAAGAGTCCAATCATCATAATTTTTCAATATTTTATTCAATAATTCTTCAGCTTTCCCAATTGTTAGTTCCCTGAAAACACAACTAGCACAACTATCTGGGAAATCCCAAGAAGAATCGGTTAGTCCATTATAGAAGATATTGAGTATTTCATTTTTCTTAAGAGGATGATCCAGTAAAGCATTAAGCAATTGGAGAAGCCTCCCCCAAGCTTGTCGGAGACTCTCTTCTTCAATTTGCACAAAGTTAAATATTTCCTGTAAGGCGGCTTGTTTCTTATGAGCAGGGAAATATTTTTCAGAGAAGTAATAAATCATATCCTGGGGACTACGCACACAACCAGGAGCAAGAGTATTCTACCAAGCTTTAGCATCACCCTTTAATGAGAACGGAAATAATTTGAGAATATAATAATAGCCAATTTTCTCATCATAAGCAGAAAGGGTGGCTATGTCATTCAATTTAGTAAGATGTGCCACAACAGTTTCAGTTTCATAACCATGGAAAGGGTCAGATTCAACCAAAGTAATCAACTCTGGGTCGACAGAGAATTCATAATCCTTATCATCAACAAAGATAAGTGAAGTAGCAAACTGAGGATCACATTTTATTTTAGCATTCAAAGTCTTTTCTTTATACTTGCATAATATTTTTTCTAGATCATCTCTATCCTTACAAGCAAGAATATTCCTAGTTGCCTCCTCATCCATAACATAATCTTCCAGTGCCTTTGGCAATTCATATCTAGGAGGGATACTTCTAATAGGTGTTTCAAGATTTTTAGTTCCAAGCTCTTCATCAGTTTCAACATTCTCAAAAGCTTTAGTTCTAGCAAGTTGTTCATTAAGAAATTCACCTAGTTGCACATTATCATCAAGCAAGGTACTAGCATCATCGTAAATATCATTCATAGCAGAAGTAGCGTCATCAATAACTTGCGACATACTAGGATTAATAGCATGTCGTGGTGTTGCAAGTCTACTTATAACAGAAGGTGAATCAAGTGCAAAGCTAGATGGCAGTTCCTTACCTCCCCTCGTCTTAGAGGAAAAAATCTTAGTCTTAGCATCCTTTAGATTCTTCATAGTAATAATTTGATAATAATCCCAAGTGGCTCAACAAATATAGCTATGCTCCCAGGCAACGGTGCTAGACAAAGGTCTTAATAACCCACAAGTACAGGGGATCGCAATAGTTTCCGAGGGTAGAGCATTCAACCCAAATTTATAGATTCGACACAAGGGGAGCCTGTAACACCCCGGATGTAACTTGCCATATTTTGTAACTCCGACTCCTGCCATTTTCGGCTTTAAGTTATGAGATTCCCTTCGTGGTTGGGTTTTTGTCTTTGTTTTGCATTTTGTTCATGTCATGCATTTCATATCATGTCATCATGCACATCGCTTTTGCATACGTGTTCGTCTCATGCATCCGAGCATTTTCCCTGTTGTCCGTTTCGCAATCCGACACTCCTACAAGCACCGGCGCATGCCTCTTGTCTCCTTTCGTAAGCGGGCGTTAAACATTCTCGGAATGGACCGAGATTTGTCAAGTGGCCTTAGTACACCACCAGTAGACCGTCTGTCAAATTTCGTTCCATTTGGAGCTCATTTGATGCTCCAACGGTTAACCGGGTAACCACAAAGGCCTCTTGTTTGTTGCAGCCCAACACCCCTCCAAAACGACCCAATAACCCATCTAAACCATCTCCATGTCCTCCGTCGTCGAATCACGATCGTGTGGGCGAAAACTACACCTCATTTGGACACTCCAAACTCCCTCTACCTATAAATATGTGTCCCTCCCCCGAAATTCGGGTCCAAACCCTAGCAAACCTCCCTCTCGCCCGCAGGACATGTCCGCACGCCGCCGGACAAGGTCGCCACCGCGCCCGTGCCAGTGAGAGGGCGCCACGTGGCAGCGCCACCACCCACCGCCGCCGGCCCGCCCGAGCCTGGGTCGGGCCCCCGAGCCCGCGCGACACCGCCCCGCTCCCCCAACGCTCCTCCGCCGCCCATCTGCGAGCCCGCCGCCGCCTAGTGCCTCCACAGCCACCGCGAGCCGCCGCCGTGCGCCTCCGCCGTGACGCACACCGCCGCCTGTCAGTGCCGCGCGCCGCCACGCCGGCCACTGCGCCCCATCGTCGCCTCCTCGCCGCCCGGCGACCGGATCCGGCCGGACCCCCCTCCTCTCCGGCCATCTCCCTCCACTCTGACATCCAAATCTGGCAAACTCCGTCTGCCTCGAGAACCGTGCCATTGGAAACCCTAGATCTGAGACTCGCGGGGTAAAAATATCTCTAAGTCCCAGATCTATAATATTTTTATGCCTCCGTTGTCATGCCATATCTCGATGACCGGTGCTCCGATTCATGCATATGATATGTCGATTTGTTTGCCTCATTGATATCTTCATGCCAGTAGCATTTCCATGCATGTGCCTGTTCAATACGATGCCATTTTCATTGATGCAAGAGTGCTATAAAATATTAGGAGCTGGTACTTATCAGATCATGAGGTTTTGTCATTTTTGTTGCATTTGTTGTGTGCATCATATGAGCTTGAGGTCTACATGTGTTTTGATCTACAACATGCCATCTTTACAGGCGTTCTTGTATTGTATTTTTGTGATCTATGTGGTGACTATCACAAGCATACAAACTAGGCTTCACAATGTTGCTGTTTTCGGGGACTTAGGATTTCGCTAAGTCCTTCTCCTGTTGTTATTTTGATGCCATGTAAACATGATGCTACAGTGAGATCCATGCTTATTTTGAGTTGATTCAGTAAGGATGTTTTGAACATGTGGTTATGCTCTATCCATCCATGCCCCTGTTTGCAATTATGGAGTTGCTTAGCATGTCTTGTTCTTCCTGGCAGAATGTTAACATGTTAATCAAAATTGCCATGGTTGTTTTTAGTGATCCATGCATCCTATGATCTTGCTCTTGCCATTGTTAGCTTCATGAACATGTTACCTTGCTATTGGTATACTTATACTGTCATGCAATGCTTTGTGGTGAGTGGCATGAGCTTGCAAAGGTGCTATCATAATTCTGTTTATAACATGCTCTGTTTTCCTGCTAAGTCTGAAACTGTTAATAAAACTTGCTATGTTTACATGGGTGCCATCATATCTTCTGTGCCTTTTTGTCTCATGTTCAGTAAGGGACTTGTGGTCTATTCATTTAGTAGAATCATGTCATGCCTTTGTTTGCTATGATATGTTCCTATAGCGTGTTGCTTACTTGATCTAGATAGTGCTTCCTGATGTTGTTTTTGACATGTTAGTATTTTCACTAAGTCTGTGATGCTGATATCTTTTGCACTTTTGCCATGCTTGTTTGAACCTGCTCTTGTGTGATTTAGCCATAGCTCAGTGTTCATGTTTTGTTAATCATCTCTTGTACATCACTGCCATATGCTTAGTTGTTATGTTGGAGTGTAGTAGCTTAGTTTCTTGTTGCATTCTAAGTGGCATCGTGATGTTAATCGCAGAATAGCAACAACCTTGTTTTGCTTGCCATTTGCAAACCGTGCATCTGTTTTCGGTGATCTTTATATCGACTTCAACCGAAATCATCGCATCTTTCCAGCGGCACACTTGGTTTTCTAAGTTGATGCCTTGATATTTATTTCCCTTCCGGAGCACGCATATGCATTGCATGTCATGTCTTGCATATCATGCCATGTATTGCATCATGTTGCTTGTGCATTGCATCGTGATTGATTGTTGGTCCTTTGCTTGTGTTCTTGCTTTGGGTAGAGCCGGGAGAAGAGTATGTCAATGAGAAACCTGTTGAGTACGCTAACGAGGATCAAGCTTTCAACAACTCTAGGAACTTTGCAGGCAAGATGACCATACCCTCGAAATCACTTCTATCTTTGCTTGCTAGTTGCTCGCTCTATTGCTATGTCGCGCTACCTACCACTTGCTATATCATGCCTCCCATATTTCCATGTCAAGCCTCTAACCCACATTTCCTAGCAAACTGTTGTTTGGCTATGTTACCGCTTTTCCTCAGCCCCTCTTATAGCGTTGTTAGTTGCAGGTGAAGATGAAGCTTGTTCCATGTTGGAACATGGATATTGTTGGGATATCATTATTATATCTTATTTACTTTAATGCATCTATATACTTGGTAAAGGGTGGAAGGCTCGGCCATATGCCTGGTGTTTTGTTCCACTCTTGCCGCCCTAGTTTCCATCATACCGGTGTTATGTTCCTTGATTTTGCGTGTTCGTTTTGGCATTTGAGTGTTTTTCATGGTCGATAAAAAAAATCTTTTGATGTCTTGCTAGTTCAATGTTTTGACAGTCATTTTCTATGAGTAATCGGTCCGAACTCAATTTCAAGAAAAAACTCTATCTCGCCTGTGGCCAAAAGTAGTGAAAATGGTATTTAGCTTAGTCAATATACAACACAACTGCTGATTCTTCGCGAGTCCTTTTGGATACCACCTATTTTCATATTGAAAAGATTCCAGTACCTTCACCACAAACACAAGGCCTGCTGCTCCCTAAGTTGTAGAGACGTTTAGTTCAAAAGAAAGGATCGTATCCTGATGGTAAGAATTATACTTTCGTGGAAATACAGCGCTATAGACTTCAATGCGGATGAGTTAGCCGTAGGATATGATTCCTTCTTGGGAAGGGAATAAGGGGATCGAGAATGATGCTGCAAACAAGAAATGTTCTAGTTCCGCGATACGAGCTTGACTGTCGCTCTGAGACAGTAGATTTCTTGGTTGGGGGTCCCTTTATCAAAGGCTCCCTTCCCTACTGATCATACAACAAATGAAGGTGGTTAGAAAGATGGCACATCGATCTTCTGTACACCCTGTTCGTGCTGCGGAACGCAGAAAATCCGCCTCCTTACGCGGTTGGGTGTTATGGGAACCCCTTGACAGTTCGCCTTGAATAAAACTCCCCCAGCAAGGCCCAACCTTGGTTTTAACATTTGCCACCTAAGCCTTTTCTCTTGGGTTCCGCGGACTCAAGTGTCATCTTTATTTTAAACCCCCGGGCAAGTGCTCCTCTGAGTGTTGGTCCAACCTGTCAGCCGCCGGTGGCCACCAGGGGCAACTCTGGGTTGGCCTACCGGAAGTTTGGATAATCCGGTGTGCCCTGAGAACGAGATATGTGCGAATCCTATTGGGATTTGTTGGCAGATCGGGCGGCTTTGCTGGACTTGTTTTACCATTTTTGACCATTGTCGAAATGTCTTGTAACCGGGATTCCGAGACTGATCGGGTCTTTCCGGGAGAAGGAATATCCTTCGTTGACCGTGAGAGCTTGTGATGGGCTAAGTTGGGACACCCCTGCAGGGTATAAACTTTCGAGAGCCGTGCCCACGGTTATGTGGCAGATGGGAATTTGTTAATATCCGGTGGTAGAGAACTTGACACTTAACTTAATTAAAATGAATCAACCGCGTGTGTAGCCATGATGGTCTCTTTCCGGCAGAGTTCGGGAAGTGAACACGGTCTTGTGTTATGCTTGAACGTAAGTAGTTTCAGGATCACTTCTTGATCATTTCTAGCTTCTCGACCGTTGCGCTGCTTCTCTTCTCGTTCTTAATTGCGTATGTTAGCCACCATATATGCTAGTGCCTGCTGCAGGTCTACCTCACTACCTTCTCCAACTCATAAGCTTATATAGTCTTGATCTCGCGGGTGTGAGATTGCTGAGTCCTCGTGACTCACGGATACTTCCAAACAGTTGCAGGTGCCGAGGATACCAGTGCAGGTGACGGTACCGAGCTCAAGTGGGAGTTCGACAAGGATTCGTGTCGTTAATATGTTTCTTTTCCGGATGATCAGTAGAGGAGCCCAGTTGGGACGATCGGGGATCTAGCATTTGGGGTTGTCTTCCTTTATTTTGGTTCCGTAGTCGGACCTTTGTTTGTACCTTGGATGATGTATGGATTAATTATGTATTTTGTGAAGTGGCAATTGTAAGCCAACTCTTAATCCTTTTCTTATTCAGTACATGGGATGTGTGAAGATTACCCCTCTTGCGACAAGCCTACCATGCGGCTATGCCTCTAAGTCGTGCCCCGACACGTGGGAGATATAGCCGCATTGTGGGTGTTACAAGTTGGTATCAGAGCCTTCCCCGACTTAGGAGCCCCTTGCGTGATCGAATCGCTGATGTTGTTGAGTCTAGAACAAAATGTTTTGAGTCTTAGGATTATATATATCGGAGAGTATGATTCTTTTTACTCCTCAGCTTTCATCGCTCTGGTGAGGCCTCCTGACGTAGAAGTTTTGACTCTTCTCTCCTCAAATTTCATGATTTTTTTTAGGATCACGCGGGTATCTTGGAATCGTTCCGATGGTTTTGTGACGAGAACATTGTTCTTGGTGCCTCCTGAAATTCAGGGGTTGTGGCAGTGTCCCGGGGAGTTGAGCTCCGAGGTGTTGTCATCACAATTTTATCATTGCACTTCTGGAATACCTGAGTTCGCCGACATCAAAAATCTCTTTTATGCAGTTGTTGGTGAGATAACCTCGACGCCACCCAGTACTGGGCGGGAGTTCGGGAGTATTGCCATAACTCATATAACGGATGCTTTTCGAAGGTTGAGGTACATGATTTCCGAAGGTTTCTTGGTTATGTGTTGAAGGATGGATACAGCTGGATGTAGGAATTGTTAGTTTGGGTGAGATATTATGCTTCCCCTGTATCCCCAACACCTGATTGCATAACCAGAAAATTTTGGGAGTTTTATAGGTGGGAATTCATGTAGCTCTAGTATTTCTTCCCGCAGATATTTTGTTTGTGATTGGGTAATCCTTACCAATTATTTGTTCATATCCGTACCTTGTTGTTTCATTCATCTACCTTTATCGAAGTGGCTTCTCAACTTATGGATGTGTGATGATTTACTTTGGAATTCATCGTTCATCCTTGTTCGAATGTTTATTGTGAGACTATATGTTGCAATTTCGATCCATTGATTCAGCTTGAATATCTGTCTTTCAAGAATGCTAACGAATGTCACCCTCTTTAGGATGGCTCCTCCAAAGCGTCAGAATCCGCCACCACCTCCACCTCCGGAGGCATGGCAAGCTGTCATGGCAGCCACCAACACCAACACTCAGATGCTTATGCAACTCTTGCAAGAGCGCAACCAAGGGCAAGGTAACCAAGGAAATCAAGGCCAAGGCAACAATCAGCCTCAGTTTGCTACCCTCAACCAGTTCCTCGCAAACGAGCCGAAGTCCTTCGGCAAGTGTACCGAGGCCACAGACGCCGATGATTCGCTCATGGACATTTGCAAACATTTTGAATGTAGCAATGTCAGACCTGAGGACTTTGTCAAGTTTGCTTTGTTTCAACTCAAGGACCAAGCTGCTGAGTGGTTTCAATAATACAGAGATTCCAGAGGAGGTCGTGTGATTACCTGGGATGATTTCCGCCAAGACTTCAAAGCTCATCACATCCCACCAAGTGTTGCTGAGAGCAAGCCTGAGGAGTTCCGCAATCTCAAGCAAGGCAGCATGTCCGTGTATCAATACAATATCCAAATTCAGAAACTTGCTCGCTTTGCTAAACAAGACGTTCCTGATGAAAAGAGTATGATCTATCAATTCAGAGGTGGCCTCAGAGAGGATCTGCATTTAGCTCTCATGCTTCTTGAGCCGACCAAGTTCGATCAAAACTATAACATGGCACTAAAGCAAGAAGCTGCTCAGCTCAAGTGTGAGGCATCTAAGAAGAATCAGGGATGCAGTTCAATCTTCTTCTTCATCACAAGTGGCAGCTAAGCAACAGAAGTTCTGGTTGCCTCCTCCTCCATTTCTCCAGCCCTACCAGAAGAAGAGCAAAGGTGGCAATAGATCTTCCCACCCACCCAACCCAGGCTATCAGAACAAAGCTCAGTGCTCCTTATCATCGTCCGTTCTTAGAGGTTACTTGCAGCAAGTGTCAGCAGAAAGGTCACTATGCAAACAAGTGCTTCAACCAAAGGCGCCTTCCGCCTCCTCCTCCTGTGAGATCTTCCAGCAATGCAGTGGTCAAGCATAATTCCAAGTTTGCAAAGGTGAACATGATGAACGCAGCTCAGGCAGATGATTCTTCAGAAGTGATCATGGGTAATCTTCCTATTAATGACTTTCCTGCAAAAGTTCTCTTTGACACTGGTGCATCGCTTAGTTTCATCTCAAGACCATTTGCATCTAAGCATGAGTTGCCTTTCCAAGTTGTGCCTAGACCGTTAGCAGTTGTCTCTCCTCGTAAATGCATGAACGCAAGCTCCATGGTTCCGGATGTTTCTATCAAGATGGGAAACTATAAATTTCGGTCTTCTCCAATTGTTCTTGGTGACTGATACGTCTCCGTCGTATTTATAATTTTTGATTGTTCCATGCCAATATTATACAACTTTCATATACTTTTGGCAACTTTTTATACTATTTTTGGGACTAACATACTGATCCAGTGCCCAGTGCCAGTTCCTGTTTGTTGCATGTTTTTTGTTTCGCGGAATTCCATATCAAACGGAGTCCAAACAGAATAAAAACTAACGGAGATTTTTTGGAATATATATGATTTTTGGGAAGAAGAATCCACGCGAGACGATGCTCGAGGGGCCCACGAGGTAGGGGGGGCGCGCCCCAGGGTGTTAGGCGCTCCCCTGACCCTCGTGGCCACCCCGTAAGGCGGTTGGTGCCCTTCTTTCGCCGCAGGAAACCTAATTTCCGTATAGAGATCGTGTCAAAATTTCAGCCCAATCGGAGTTACGGATCTCCGGGAATATAAGAAACGGTGAAAGGGAAGAATCTGAGAACGCAGAAACAAAGAGAGACAGGGAGACAGATCCAATCTCGGAGGGGCTCTCGCCCCTCCCATGCCATGGAGGGCATGGACAAGAGGGGAAACCCTTCTCCAATCTAGGGAGGAGGTCAAGGAAGAAGAAGAAGAAGGAGGGGGGCTCTCTCCCCCTCGCTTCCGGTGGCACCGGAGTGCCACCGGGGGCCAACACCTCCGCCATCTTCACCAACATCTCCATCACCTTCCCCCCTCTTTCTACAGCGGTCCACTCTCCCACAACCCGCTGTACCCTCTACTTGAACATGGTGATTTATGCTTCATATTATTATCCAATGATGTGTTGCCATCCTATGATGTCTGAGTAGATTTTCGTTGTCCTATCGGTGGTTGATGAATTGCTATGATTGATTTAATTTGCTTGTGGTTATGTTGCTGTCCTTTGGTGCCCATCATATGATTGCGCGCGTGGATCACACCCTAGGGCTAGTTGTATGTTGATAGGACTATGTATTGGAGGGCAAGAGTGACAGAAGTTTCAACCTAGCATAGAAATTGATGCATACGGGATTGAAGGGGGACCAATATATCTTAATGCTATGGTTGGGTTTTACCTTAATGAACATTAGTAGTTGCGGATGCTTGCTAATAGTTCCAATCATAAGTGCATAGAATTCCAAGTCAGGGATGACATGCTAGCAGTGGCCTCTCCCACATAATACTTGCTATCGGTCTAGTAAAGTAGTCAATTGCTTAGGGGCAATTTCGCAACTCCTACCACCACTTTTCCACACTCGCTATATTTACTTTAGTTGCTTCTTTACCTTAACAGCTCCTAGTTTTATTTTCATGCTCTTTATTATCTTGCAAACCTATCCAACAACACCTACAAAGTACTTCTAGTTTCATACTTGGTCTAGGTAAAGCGAACGTCAAGCGTGCGTAGAGTTGTATCGGTGGTCGATAGAACTTGAGGGAATATTTATTCTACCTTTAGCTCCTCGTTGGGTTCGACACTCTTACTTATCAAAAACTGTTGCGATCCCCTATACTTGTGGGTTATCAAGACCTTTTTCTGGCGCCGTTGCCGGGGAGCAATAGCGTGGGGTGAATATTCTCATGTGTGCTTGTTTGCTTTATCACTAAGTAATTTTTATTTTTTGTTCTTAGTTGTTTCCTATCTTCAGTTATGGGTAGGAAACGCAAAATACCAAAAAAAATTAGTTGTACCTACTGAACCAATGGTTGAAGAACCAATCAAAATCTATCACACTGCTGAAGCTTATTATTTGGATCATCTTCGATCCCTATGTGCTTGTGCTGAAACCCCAACTAGTTTAGTTGAGGGCAAATCCTTAGATGAGCATGCTTGTTATGTGCGACACCGTATATCTGAAAAAGGGAAACTATTATGGGGTCAAATTCAACGTTTGCAATGCTATGCTTGGAATTTATGTGAAATATATGATTTTACTTGTTGTTCTGAAAACCCTAAGAAACACCTTCCCTACCAATGTGAGTTTATTGATAATGGAATCTTATCTTCTTATGCTAAAGGTGTTTATAGTTACTATGATGTTCAACAAATTGAAAAATTTGTTGCTTTTGAGGGTGCTTATGAAATTGCTTCTTCGATTGAAAAGTATGATGCTACTTTTCACAAATCTGAAAATTTTGCTATACTTAAATATTACTATGATAATTATGCTTCTAATACCTATGTCAAACAATATATTGAGGAATACTCCGCTGTCCAAGAAGAGACTAATATTTTGCAGGAGTCTATGGAAGAAGAAATTGATGACACTGTGAGCTCATTGGATGAAAAAGATGATGAGGAGAGCGAAGAACAAAAGGAGGAAGAGCGGATTGCTCACCCGTGCCCACCTTCTAATGAGAGTAACTCTTCAACTCAGACATTGTTTAATTCCCCTTCGTGCTTACCGAAGGATGATTGCTATGATGACTATTATGATCCCTATGATTCTTTTGAAATATCCCTTTTTGATAATGCTTGCTATGCTTATGGCCAAGATGCCAATATGAATAATGCTTATGGAGATGAACTTGCTATATTTCCTTATGTTAAACATGAAATTGTTGCTATCGCACCCACGCATGATAGTCCTATTATCTTTTTGAATTCCCCCGATTATACTATATCGGAGAAGTTTGCACTTATTAAGGATTATATTGATGGGTTGCCTTTTACCATTGCACATGATGATTTCGATAAGTATAATATGCATGTGCTTGCTGCTACTACTTGCAATTATTATGAGAGAGGAACTATATCTCCACCTCTCTATGTTTCCAACATGATAAAATTGCAAGAAACTGTTTATACTATGCATTGGCCTTTACTAGGTGTGCATGAATTATTATTTTATGACATGCCGATGCATAGGAAGAGAGTTAGACTTCGTCATTGCTTGATATATGTTTCTTTGTGCTCACTACTAAATTACAAATCTTTGTTAATTAAAATTGGCTTTGATATACCTTGGGATCCGGGTGGATTCACTACTTGAGCACTATATGCCTAGCTTAATGGCTTTAAAGAAAGCGCTGCCAGGGAGACAACCCGGAAGTTTTAGAGAGTCATTTATTTCTGTTGAGTGCTTTCATATAGTTTAAAAACAACAAAAATAAAGAGGGGAACCCAAAACTTTTCAAAAAGGAAAGTGAAAGTGAGAAAGACAAGCACTGTTGAAGTGGGAGAGCTCCTTGAACTTTGTTCATACTCATGGCAACTTTGTGAATCTTGATTACAGAAACTTTTCAACAAAAATAATTATCCCCTTGTAAAATTCCATTGTATTATAAAAATAATGTGACAAGGTTTGCCTTTAGAATGTTTACATTTGCTTGATGGTTTGTACGGTGCAGGACAGAAACTTTGGCTGTAGTGCGCGATTTTACATTTTTAGCTGGAACGTCAAATGGTTCTTATTCTTTTTGCACTGTCTTCCTATACAAATTGTTTATTTTTCCTAATTTTGGTAGAATCTGTCAAGTATCAAAAGTATGGTGAATGTTCAGATTATTACAGACTGTTCTGTTTTAGACAGATTCTGTTTTTGATGCATAGTTTGCTTGTTTTGATGAAACTAACAATTTATATCAGTGGATTAAGCCATGGAAAAGTTATATTACAGTAAACAAAATTAAAAAACAAAATATGAATTGGTTTGCAACAGTACTTATAGTGGTGATTTGCTTTATTATACTAACGGATCTTACCGAGTTTTCTGTTGAAGTTTTGTGTGGATGAAGTGTTCGATGATCGAGAAGGTCTCGATGTGAGAAGAAGGAAGAGAGGCAAGAGCTAAAGCTTGGGGATGCCCGAGGCACCCCAAGTAAATATTCAAGGAGACTCAAGCGTCTAAGCTTGGGGATGCTGGGGAGGCATCCCCTCTTTCTTCAACAAGTATCTGTATGTTTTCGGATTCGTTTCGTTCATGCGATATGTGCAATCTTGGAGCGTCTTTTGCATTTAGTTTTCATTTTTCTTTTATGCACCATGCTGGTATGATATAGTCCTTGGTTGATTTATAGAATGCTCTTTGCACTTCACTTATATCTTTTGAGTATGGCTTTATAAAATGCTTCATGTGCTTCACTTATATCATTTGAAGTTTGGATTGCATGTTTCTCTTTACATAGACAACCGCCATTTGTAGAATGCTCTTTTGCTTCACTTATATTTTTTAGAGCGTGGGCATACCTTTTGTAGAAAGAATTAAACTCTCTTGCTTCACTTATATCTATTTAGAGAGATGATAGGAACTGGTGATTCACATGGTTAGTCATAAAATCCTACATAAAACTTGTAGATCACTGAATATGATATGTTTGATTCCTCGCAATAGTTTTGTGATATAAAGATGGTGATATTAGAGTCATGCTAGTGGGTAGTTGTGGATTAGTAGAAATACTTGTGTTGAGGTTTGTGATTCCCGTAGCATGCACGTATGGTGAACCGTTGTGTGATGAAGTCGGAGCATGATTTATTTATTGATTGTCTTCCTTATGAGTGGCGACCGGGGAGGAGCGATGGTCTTTTCCTACCAATCTATCCCCCTAGGAGCATGCACGTAGTACTTTGTTTCGATGACTAATAGATTTTTGCAATAAGTATGTAAGTTCTTTATGACTAATGTTGAGTCCATGGATTATACGCACTCTCACCCTTCCACCGTTGCTAGCCTCTCTAGTACCGCGCAACTTTCGCCGGTACCATAAACCCACCATATACCTTCCTCAAAACAGCCACCATACCTACCTATCATGGCATTTCCATAGCCATTTCAAGATATATTGCCATGCAACTTCCATCATCATCATATACATGACTTGAGCATTCATTGTCATATTGCTTTGCATGATCGTAAGATAGCTAGCATGATGTTTTGATGGCTTGTCCGTTTTTTGATGTCATTGCTACGCTAGATCATTGCACATCCCGGTACACCACCGAAGGCATTCATATAGAGTCATATCTTTGTTCTAGATATCGATTTGTAATATTGAGTTGTAAGTAAATAAAAGTGTGATGATCATCATTATTAGAGCATTGCCCCAGTGAGGAAAGGATGATGGAGACTATGATTCCCCCATAAGTCGGGATGAGACTCCGGACTTTACAAAAAAAATAAAAGAGGCCAAAGAAGCCCAAATAAAAAAAGAGGCCAAAGAAGCCCACCAAAAAAATAAAAAAATGAGAGAAAAAGAGAGAAGGGGCAGTGCTACTATCTTTTTTCCACACTTGTGCTTCAAAGTAGCACCATGTTCTTCATATAGAGAGTCTCTTGAGTTATCACTTTCATATACTAGTGGGAATATTCATTATAGAACTTGGCTTGTATATTACGATGATGGGCTTCCTCAAATGCCCGAGGTCTTCATGAGCAAGCAAGTTGGATGCACACCCACTTAGTTTCAGTTAGAGCTTTCATACACTTATAGCTCTAGTGCATCCGTTGCATGGCAATCCCTACTCACTCACATTGATATCTATTGATGGGCATCTCCATAGCCCGTTGATACGCCTAGTTAATGTGAGACTATCTTCTCCTTTTTGTCTTCTCCACCATCATATTCTATTCCAGCTATAGTGCTATGTCCATGGCTCACGCTCATGTATTGCGTGAAAGTTGAAATGGTTTGAGAACGTCAAAAGTATGAAACAATTGCTTGGCCAGTCATCGGGGTTGTGCATGATGTGAATATTTTGTGTGGTGAAGATGGAGCATAGCCAGACTATATGATTTTGTAGGGATAACTTTCTTTGGCCTTGTTATTTTGAAAAGACATGATTGCTTTATTAGTAGGCTTGAAGTATTATTGTTTTTATGTCAAATGATAGACTATTGCTTTGAATCACTCGTATCTTAATATTCATGCCATGATTAGACATATGATCAAGATTATGCTAGGTAGCATTCCACATCAAAAATTATCTTTTTTTATCATTTACCTACTCGAGGACGAGCAGGAATTAAGCTTGGGGATGTTGATACGTCTCCGTCGTATCTATAATTTTTGATTGTTCCATGCCAATATTCTACAACTTTCATATACTTTTGGCAACTTTTTATACTATTTTTGGGACTAACATATTGATCCAGTGCCCAGTGTCAGTTCCTGTTTGTTGCATGTTTTTTGTTTCGCAGAATATCCATATCAAACGGAGTCCAAACGGAATAAAAACTGACGGAGATTTTTTTGGAATATATATGATTTTTGGGAAGAAGAATCCACGCGAGACGATGCTCGAGGGGCCCACGAGGTAGGGGGCGCGCCCCTGACCCTCGTGGCCACCCCGTAAGGCGGTTGGTGCCCTTCTTTACCGCAAGGAAGCTAATTTCCGGATAGAGATCTTGTCAAAATTTCAGCCCAATCGGAGTTACGGATCTCTAGGAATATAAGAAACGGTGAAAGGGAAGAATCTGAGAACACAGAAACAGACAGAGACAGAGAGACAGATCCAATCTCGGAGGGGCTCTCGCCCCCTCCCATGCCATGGAGGGCATGGACCAGAGGGGAGACCCTTCTCCCATCTAGGGAGGAGGTCAAGGAAGAAGAATAAGGAGGGGGCTCTCTCCCCCTTGTTTCCGGTGGCACCGGAGTGCCACCGGGGGGCATCATCATCACCGCGATCTACACCAACACTTCCGCCATCTTCACCAACATCTCCATCACCTTCCCCCTCTATCTACAGCGGTCCACTCTCCCGCAACCCTCTGTACCGTCTACTTGAACATGGTGCTTTATGCTTCATATTATTATCCAATGATGTGTTGCCATCCTATGATGTCTGAGTAGATTTTCGTTGTCCTATCGGTGGTTGATGAATTGCTATGATTGATTTAATTTGCTTATGGTTATGTTGTTGTCCTTTGGTGCCCATCATATGATTGTGCGCATGGATCACACCCTAGGGCTAGTTGTATGTTGATAGGACTATGTATTGGAGGGCAAGAGTGACAGAAGCTTCAACCTAGCATAGAAATTGATGCATACGGGATTGAAGGGGGACCAATATACCTTAATGCTATGGTTGGGTTTTACCTTAATGAACATTAGTAGTTGCGGATGCTTGTTAATAGTTCCAATCATAAGTGCATAGAATTCCAAGTCAGGGATGACATGCTAGAAGTGGCCTCTCCCACATAATACTTGCTATCGGTCTAGTAAAGTAGTCAATTGCTTAGGGGCAATTTCGCAACTCCTACCACCACTTTTCCACACTCGCTATATTTAATTTAGTTTCTTCTTTACCTTAACAGCCCGTAGTTTTATTTTCATGCTCTTTATTATCTTGCAAACCTATCCAACAACACCTACAAAGTACTTCTAGTTTCATACTTGGTCTAGGTAAAGCGAACGTCAAGCATGCGTAGAGTTGTATCGGTGGTCGATAGAACTTGAGGGAATATTTATTCTACCTTTAGCTCCTCGTTGGGTTCGGCACTCTTACTTATCGAAAACTGTTGTGATCCCCTATACTTGTGGGTTATTAGTGACTCGGATATTGATTTAATTATCAGGATGGACTAGCTTTCTAAGCACAAGGCTCAACTAGATTGTGCTGCCAGGTAGATTCAATTGACACACTCTTCTGAGGATGTGATCATCTATGCCGCTCGTGATGATACCATTCGACTGTTTTCACTCAATGAGAAGGGCAAGTTGAATGCCATCTCTCAGATTCCAGTCGTTTGTGAATACCAAGACGTCTTTCCAGAAGAGCTTCCGGGAATGCCTCCTCACCGGCCAGTTGAATTCATTATCGATCTTGAGCCTGGCACGAAACCTGTTTGCAAGCGTCCTTATAAGCTTGGGCCAGAGGAGTTGAAGAAACAACTTGATGAACAAGAGCGTACGGGTCTGATCAGACCGAGTTCATCTCCATGGGGCTGTGGTGTTCTTTTTGTCCAGAAGAAGGATGGAACGGAACGACTCTGCGTCAACTACCGTCCATTGAACAAGAAGACAATAAAGAACAAGTATCCACTTCCCAACATCAATGAGCTTTTAGAGCAACTTAAAGGTGCCAAAGTTTTCTCCAAGCTTGACCTCTGTATGGGTTATCATCAGATTCGCATTCGTGAACAAGATATCCCCAAGACAGCATTCAGAACAATCTATGGTTCTTATGAATATACTGTCATGTCTTTCGGCCTTGTCAATGCTCCTCCAACGTTCTCTCGCATGATGAACTTCATCTTCAACCCTTACACAAATGATTTCGTCCTGGTGTATCTCAATGATATCTTGGTCTTTTCCAAGAATAAGGAGGATCATGCCAAGCATTTGAGATTGGTACTCGACAAACTCAGAAAGCATCAATTCTATGCGCAGTTTTCCAAGTGTGAGTTTTGGCTTGACGAAGTTCTTTACCTTGGTCATATCATCTCTGCCAAGGGCATCGCTGTTAATCCTGAGAAGGTGTCTGCAATTGTGAATTGGGAACCTCCTCGGAATGTCAAGCAGCTCCGCAGTTTTCTTGGGCTTGCAAGCTATTGTCAAAGATTCATTGAGAATTTCCCTAAGATTGCAAAGCCTCTTTCCAACCTCCTCCAGCAGCATGTCAAGTATGTCTAGACGCCTGAGTGTGACATTGCTTTCAACACCCTCAAAGAGAAGCTGGTCACAGCTCCTGTCTTGACTCCTCCTGAGGAATCCAAGCCATTTGAAGTTTTCTGTGATGCCTCCTTACAAGGTCTCGGTGCTGTGTTAATGCAAGAGAATAAAGTTGTGGCTTATACCTCTCGTCGGTTGAAGCCCAACTAAAGGAACTACCCCACTCACGACCTTGAGTTAGCGGCAGTTGTCCATGCATTATTAACGTGGAGACATCTCTTGTTGGGAAGGAAAGTGGACATCTTCACAGATCGTAAGAGCCGCAAGTACATCTTCACCCAACCCAACCTCAACCTCAGGCAGACTCGATGGGTTGAAATGATTCAAGAATACAATCCGAGTATTGAATATACTCCAGGCAAGGCCAATGTCATTGCAGATGCTTTGAGCAGGAAGGCTTACTGCAACAGCTTAATTCTCAGGCCCTTCCAACTGGACCTTCGTGAAGCTTTCCGCAAACTGAATCTCCAAGTTGTTCCTCAAGGCTTTCTTGCCAATATCCAAGTCTCTCCTACTTTGGAAGATCAAATTCGTGAGGCACAACTTCTTGATTCCATGGTGTCGGGGTTTGGGTGTGAGATATGCCAAAGGATGGCTTATCATGGTGGGGGCGAGTAGAACGTCGCCGGTGCCTGGAAACGGGATGAGGCGAAGACATGCACGCCGGCGAATCTTACCCAGCTTCAGGGCTCTCCGGGGAGATAATACCCCTGCTGCTGCTCTACGGGGTCTCCGCATGATCACTATGGCAAAGTGTTTACATGTAGGGATGGCAATTTTATCCATGGATATGGATACCCATGGGTACCCGACCCGGTTGGGCAAGGGTATGGAGCACATTTCTGCCCATGCGTCCGTGGATATGGATACCCACAAACAGCCAGGTTGGGCATGGTTATAGTTTGTGCTCCATGGATATCCAATAGATACCCGTATGACATGTGGGGCCATATGCCGTGATAGTAGAAAGAGTGAATCAATGGGAAATGGCAGGAAATATGCAACTTGTGCCATGAGCCATATGCTGCAGAATCAACCTATGGTATGTCACACTTAAGGACTCATCATATTACTTGTTGCCTAATTATGCATGTAGATTATGTTGTCATTTGTGAGTGAATGATGATGAGTTAATTTGATCTTTGGAAAGGCTTCATGCTGACTTTTCTATGCCCATGGAGCTCCATGGGTATGTGGGTATCCAGCGGGTTTGGGCATGGGCACAAGTTGTGCCCATGGATAATTTGGTGGATGGGTAGAGGGTAGGAAGATGGGTCATGGGTTGGATTTGGACCAGTTCCACCCGCCCCAAACCCAACCCATTGCCATCCCTATTTACATGGTTGCTCCTTGAGCTGTTTCTTGGAGGTAGGAGAAGGCAAGGCTAGCTCTCTCCTTCCTATATGATCTGGTCTAGTGCTAATGGATTCCAACCCTTTGCATGGGTGCCCTGGGGGGTTTATATAGGCCTACCCCCCCAGGGGTACAATGGTAATCCAGTTGGATGTAGGCCCAGCCGTCAGTCTCTCTGGCCGCCGTCTTATCCGCCAACTCCTGGGGCCCGCCGACTGGTGGGCCCCACCGACTGGCTCGGTACGGAGCCGACAGGCCGCGTCCGCCGCGGGCGGGTCTTGCCGGCTGTAGATTACTGTAGCCATGCTTCTAATGACGCGGGCTCGGTCATGGGGTCGTGGCAACAGCTCCGCCGTCTGGAGGGCGATCATTGTTGCCACTCCCTGTCGCGTCTGGTTAATGGCGCGTGGGGCCCGTGGGAGGGGCCGGCCAACTCCTGGGGGCCGACTCCCAACTGGGCCGACTCCCAACTGGGCCGACTCCCAACTAGGACGACTGGTAGCGCTCTCGCCGTCTTCCGTACGCCTGCCAACTGGTGGGACCCGTCGTCCCTGGGTCGTACCGGCAGGCCGTCGTGGGCACAGGACTCCGCCCACTGGGGCTGATGTCAGGGCCGGCATGGCAATAGTGTCGCACCGGGCGGAGATCTCCGCAGGTACGGCGTACTGTGGCCACGCCTACCCTTGGAAAACGGTGGGAGTGGACCTTACCGTGGCCACTCCCCGTCCCGTCCCTCTTTATGAGGGCATGGGGGTTGTTGGCGTCGCGGGCCGACTCCCCAAGGCCGGCTTCTCTGGAAGTCGCCAGTCAGGAGTCAGCTCATCCTGAAGTCATCCCTGGGACTCGGTCGCGAGTGGGCAGCCGGCCGCCTCGCCGCCGACTCTCAGAAGGCGGCTCTTCGTCTTGGGCCCTCGAGGGGCGCAGTCTGCCTCAATGTCTTGAAAGGTTCTGGGCCTGGGTTTGCCTACCCGTGGCCCATTACTCCGACAGTAGTCCCCGAAGCTGGTGAGGCTCCGAGGGCGACATGTCATGGAGCCTCAACAGTTTCTTCTCTCTGGCAGTCGGATCTGGGCTTTGCTAGCCGTCTTCTATTAAGCCGACTAGTTGGAGTCGGACTTGCTCAAGGCTGACTTGCCCCTAAAAAAGTTTGAACGCTGCGGCGGAGTTCTGGTAGCGAGCCTGATAAGCTTCCGGTGCCGGAGGAGGGCGAGCGGGTCATATTCCACTCGCACCTTATGCGCGGCCTGGGGCTGCTGGCGAGTGGCTTCTTCCGCTCCTTCTTGGAGTTCCACGGGCTCCAGCCACACCACCTTACTCCGAACACGGTGGTGCTGCTGGCTGCCTTCGCCACCCTGTGCGAAGGCTTCCTCGGCGTTCTCCCCACCATCGAGCTCTAGGGGGAGTTTTTCCAATCCAAGCTTGGCACACACGGTGCCGGCGTGCCGGCCCAGTGCGGTGCATTCATCGCGATGCGGAGATCAGTGGCCGACAATCCATTTCCCACCATCGCACTGATTAAGTTGGTGAAGATGTGGCAGCGGTCATATTTTTATGTGAAGAACGTCGCCCCAGAAGGCGACTGGGTCAACCTGCCGGCTTACGAATCTGGAGCGCCGGCTGGAAGGCTCCCCAGCTGGTCACATCGAGCCAGGACGCTGTCTCCCGCTGGTGCAGCTGCCGTCACACGACTCCGAGTGCTGACACAGTCGGAGGGCCTGACCGGGGCCGACTTGCTGGCCGCCTTCATGGCGCACCGAGTCCTCCCACTCCAAGGCCGACCTCACCTGATCTGCCAGATGAGCGGGCATCGGGACCCGAGTCGGATGTGCTCCAAGGACATGCCTCACGCGGAGGTGGCGAACACGGTGAACTACATTGCAAACTGCGGTCTCTCGGTGGACTGGCGGTTCGGCAAGGAGTCGTATTCGCGCGCCAATCCCCCGCCTCTTGTAAGTCATCTTGCTTCTTCTTCTGTTTCTTTTGCTGCCGAGTTCGACTTGTCAAGTCTGACCATTTTTGTCTTGAATCAGAATCCTCTTGTCCCTCCCTCGGCCGGCACCGCGGGCCCAGCTCGTCAGTTTGTCCCCGATCGGGCGGAGAGCGACGTCGACGATCCCGACTTGGGGGCGGCAGACATGGAAGCCGACGCCGAGGGAGGAGGAGGAGAGACAGGCGGCTCCAGGCCTTCGGCCACTTTCGCCGACTGGCCTGACGACGATGCCGAGGGAGAAGTCGCCCCGCGTCGCCAGCCAAAAGCCGGCCAGCCAAGCGCGAGTTCCTCCGCTGGCTTGAAGCGCCGGGCCGGGCCGAGTACGCTTGGTGGCCGGTCGAAGAAGTTCAAGGGAGCGGCCTCCATGACCAAGCGGGAAGAGGCGGCCGCGAAAGCCAACCGCTTCCGCAAGGAGGTGAAGAAGCCGCCGCTGGTCTCTGCGTAAGCGCCTCCGTCCCTTATCTTTATTTTCTCTTTGTTAATCTTATCTGAGTTTTTCATATGCTTTCCTCGCCTCAGGGCTCCCCTCACTCTTGAGAGGGTTGCCGCCGCCTCCGTCATGGGGTCGGTGGAGACGTCTGCCACCACTCGGCGGATTGACCCCGGCACCGACCTTCGGAAGGCGACGGAGCGGAACGCGCGGGAGAAGCGCAAGGAGGACGAGGCCGCCCGCCGGGAGAAAGCGGAGGCCGAGAAGGCGGAGGCCTCCGCCCTGAAGAAGTTGGAGGCGGTCGAGGCCGCTGTTGCGGCAAAGCGGCCGGCTAAGGAAGTCGCACCCCGGCGATCGGCGGTGTTCGTCACCCCTTTGAACTCCGCGCCGCCGCCCCCGGAGTTCACAGGGCAGTCAGGGGAAGCCGGCGGCGAGTTCCCGATCATGGAGAGAGGCGGCGGCGACGCCCCCGTGCCGGACGTGGTCGCGCCGCCACAGCCGCCCCCGCCGCCGTCTAGAAGCGCGCAAGGCAAACAGCTGGCGGATCCACCCTTGCCGCCGACTGAAGACGAGGCCGTGGCGAGGCTACTCCTTCAAGTCGGTTCGCCAACGCACCGCCATCTTGGGAAGGCGACTTCGGCGCCACGCCCCTTGGAGACCGGCACCGCCAGCTCGACGATTCCAGACGCCAAGGCGACGAGTGCCGTGCCCATTGGGTGGGTGCGAGGAGGCGGCACGGGCCCGCTGAACCAGGTGCTTCTGGATGTCCAAACGAAGCTGCGAGCCGAGAGCGACGCCATCCAGAACTGCACCAAGGCGCACCTGGCATCACGGGCAGCCATCCGGGTATGCTTTCTCCTTTGTCCCTGTTTTCTTGTTTCTCTCTGTGGGGGCGCGCCAGCGCACCCACTGGGTGTAGTCCCCGAGTTCTGGGCCGGTTGCAGAGCAGGCGGCCCGGAACTCCAATTGGTAAGTTCCGGGTACTAACCTTTGTTCTGAAATACTTGTTTGCAGGACTATCACAACCTCCGTGTCACCGCCTTCAACCGTAACATTGAAGAGCTGGGCAAGCGGACTGCCGACTTGTCGGAGAGCCAGAGTGAGTCATTTTTCTTCTTTGCGGGGGCGCGCTGGCGCACCCGCGGGCTGTAGTCCCCGAGATTCGGGCCGACTGCTGAGCAGTCGAGCCGGATCTCCCCAGCGACCTTCTTCATTGATGACTTAACGCCTTCTTTCTTCTTTCTCTTCAGAGGCCAACGCCGCCCTTCAACAGCAGCTGAGCGAAGCCAACTCCACGTTGCACGCCAAGGGGGAGGAGTGCAGCAACCTCGCGCAGAGCGCGATCTGCTGGCCACACAATTGGCAGAGCAGAGGGAGCTGCTTACGAAGACGCAGAAGGAGGCGGAAGAGGCGGAAGCCGCCCTCCTGGCCGAGTTCGCGAGCGAGCGCTCCTCCTGGACAGACAAGGAGGCAATGCTGGTCTCCAGCTTCCACGAGATCGAGGACCTCGTCGACGGTGAGCTTCTTTGCTTTCCTTCTTCGAGCCGCCGACTATATGTCGAGCCAACTCCTGGTTTTTTTGTCTTGTTCTTCATTCCTTCCGTCTTGGCAGACTTCTTTCCCGGCCACTCGCAGGCCGCCATTCAAGCTATCGAGGCCGACCACGAGGAGCGGAGGGCGGGTGGCACGGAGATCGCCGCTGATGCCCCTTGGACTCTTGACGAGCATATTCTGAGCATTGGGGCTCGCCTGCGGCCGGCCCACCAGATGCTGCGCCGGCTTCAATGTGTCGGCGCCCAAGCGATCGCCGCCCTGTGGCCAGACGTGCAGGCTCCGCGCACCCCCAGTCGGACTGCCGACTAGCTGGAGGTCGCGGCTGGCCGTCTTGAGGCCTGGAAGGGTTCCTCGGCCCGGGCCGGAGTGCGCCGAGCCTTGGAATTCGTCAAGGCGTGGTATCCGGGGCTGTACCTAGACCGGCTGGCCACACTCCGGTCAGCGGCCCAGCCGGAGCTGGCAGCCACGGAAGATGCCCTTGTCAAGCGTGCGGCGGCGATCGCCGAGTACACCGACACCAGCATCTTTGTCCCCGAGCGGGCTAAAGACGGCGGGAAGGTGCCGCCGGAGTGGTTTGGGCTGAACCCTGACTACGGCGAGGACTCGACAGAGGTGATCGACTCCAGTGTCGAGGACGAAGACGAGGCGGAGGACGGGAGCGAGACGGAGGCACCGGAAGACGGAGCGGGCGGCCAGCCTCAGCTCGACCGCGCCTCCAGCAACGAGTCGTGCCCGCCTGAGCCGACTACTGCCGGAGGTGATCAAGCCGAGACTTCCCAGCCGGCCGCCCCAACATCCAACACCGCTGTCTCCTCCGATCCTCCAATCCCGTCTGCCGCCCCCTAGGCTGCCACCTTGTCTTTGTTTTATCTGTTCTAATAGTTTTTGAAGAACTTGTTAATTTGCACAATTCCACCCACGGGGTGTATTTTGAAATTCTGCTCGAAGATTCGGCCAAGGGCCTTTGTTATGTAAATATTCATCCGACTTCTATCTTTCTTGCTCATTGTTCTTTTGGCTTTTTCCTTTGCCGTCTTCCCTTAGTTGCCGTCTTTGTCAGTCAGACAGCCGCTCCGCGGACTGCTGCTGGATCAAATTCTTGGTCACTTTGGGAAGGCAGTTACTTAGCCATTTTAGGGTTGTTTTAACAAGTCGGATAGAAGGCGGCAAGCCAACTATTCAAGAGTCGGTTTGTGAAAAAAGGCTAGAAGCCGGCCTTAAGCTATGTTTGTGCTTTGAGCCCTTAGCCATTTTTTCATGTGGACGCCCATTCTTCCTTACTCCTGCCCACCAGACAGTCGCTCTATGAGCTGCAGCTTCTGGCAGGAGACGGTTTAGATGCCACACACTACTTGTCCGGCTGCAGGAAGCATTTCATAGCGCAGGTCGGCAAGTCCCCGGGCCGACTAGTCGAACCCAGTGCCAAACAGCATAACAAAGAGTAATATACTCGAAGGCATATTTCTTATCATATAGATAAAAGAGGGCAATCCCCGAGCTCTTCTCGGGGGGCCCGAAGTCTTAGTGCTTTTAATACAAAAGGTAGCGTGATACATGCTGCGTTTAACTGTAAAATTTTCGGAGGAGATTTGCATTCCATGGCCGCTCTGTCTCTTTGCTAGAGTCGTCCCTCTTGCGAGCTCGGGGCTTCTGAGCGTCGATCAGGTAGTAGGAGTCGTTGCCCAGCACTTTGCTGGTGATGAAGGGGCCTTCCCAAGGTGCCGACAGCTTGTGCTGGCCGGCTGTTCGCTGGATTAATCGGAGCACGAGGTCGCCCTCCTGGAAAGATCTCGGCCTGACCTTCCGGTTGTAGTATCTGCGCAGGCCCTGCTGGTAGATGCTGGACCGGCTGAGTGCCAACAGCCGGCCCTCTTCTAGCAGGTCGACGCCGTCTTGTCGTGCTTCTTCTGCTTCTTCCTCGGTGTACATGGTGACTCGCGGGGAATCGAACTCTATGTCCGTTGGGATGACGGCTTCAGCACCGTAGACGAGGAGGAAAGGCGTTAAGCCGGTTGACTTGTTTGGAGTCGTGCGCAGACTCCAGAGGACGGCTGGCAACTCGTCGATCCAGCAGCCAGCCGAACGCTCCAGAGGCTCGATCAGTCGGGGCTTGATGCCGGACAGGATGAGGCCGTTTGCTCGCTCCACCTAGCCTTTTGACTGTGGACGGGCGACGGATGCTAGGTCCAGTCGGATGCCCAGTGTCGCACAAAAACGGGCCAAGGCGCCTTTGGCAAAATTCGTGCCATTGTCGGTGATGATGCTGTGTGGTATGCCATACCGAATTGTGATGTCGGAGATGAAAGTCACGGCAGTCGGACAGTTCAGTTTCTTGGTTGGCTTCGCTTCTATCCACTTGGTGAACTTGTCCACTGCGACAAGTAAGTGAGTTAAGCCACCTCGTGCCGTCTTGAATGGTCCCACCACGTCTAGGCCCCAAACTGCGAAAGGCCAGGCAATGGGGATGGTCTTGAGTGCAGAAGCCGGCTGATGCGGCTTGGAGCGGAACTTCTGGCACCCTTTGCATTTTTGGACCAATTCCTTGGCCTCTTCTAAGGCCGTTGGCCAAAAGAAACCGTGTCGGAAAGCTTTGGCGACGAGTGCTCTTGAAGTCGCATGGTGGCCGCACTCGCCTTGATGGATGTCTTGGAGAATTGCTTGGCCCTGGTCTGGCTCTACGCAGCGCTGGTAGACACCAGTGACGCTGCGCCTGACCAGCTCTCTGTTGACTATGGTGTAGGCTGCCGCTCGGCGTTGCACTTGCCGAGCTAAGGTCTCATCAGTCGGCAGTTCATTGCTCACCAGAAATTTGAGGATGGGCTAGGCCCATTAGGGTGCTGCTATTTCTTCGACTACCAGAACTGTGACTTGGACGAGGACGGCTGGGCTGGGAGGCGGCGGGTTGGAGTCAACAACTGCTTGCTGGGTTAATGAAGTCCCCGGGCCGACTGGCGCGGCTCTTGGGCCGAGCTCTGGAGTCTTTGGGCCGGCCACCACAGTCCCCGGGCCGGGTTCTGCAGTCCCTGGGCTGGCCTCGACTATGGCGGCTTTGGAGCCATCTACCAAAATCCCTGTAACGTCTGCCGAAGCTCTGGAGTCGGATCCGACTTCTTCGGGAGGAGCCGGCACGAAGATGGAGTCTGATTCTGGTGAAGGCTTGACGGGCGGCTTGAGGAGGCGTTGAAGGGTGACGCCGGATGGTATTGCTTGCCGGGTAGAGCCGATTCATGCCAAGGCGTCTGCTTGGTCGTTGTCGTTTCTCGGCACATGGAGGAACTCGCACCCCTCGAAATACCCACTCAGTTGCTGCACGAGGAAACGGTAACTCGCCATGTTTGCATCTTTGGCGTCCCAGTCGCCAGACGACTACTGGACCACTAAGTCCGAGTCGCCATAACACAGGATCCAGCGAATGCCGAGTTCTTTGGCAAGCCGGAGCCCGTGAATGAGCGCCTCGTACTCGGCGACGTTGTTGGAGGCGGCAAAATGGATTTGCAGTGTGTATTTGAGCGTATTTGAGCTTTTCGCCTTTAGGAGAAGTGAGGACAACACCGGCTCCCAAGCCGGTGCGCATCTTGGAGCCGTCGAAATGCATCCGCCAATGGGTGGAGTCGGGCACTGGAGGTAGGTACTCGGTCTCGGCCCAGTCGACGAGAAAGTCGGCCAGTGCTTGTGACTTGATGGCGGTGCGGGGCTGGTAGTGGATGGTGTAGGGAGCCAGCTCTATGGCCCACTTGGCCACTCGGCCAGAAGCTCTCGGCTTCCGATGATCTTGGCAAGTGGGGCCGTGCAGACCACAGTGATTGGATGCTCTTGGAAGTAAGGCTTCAATTTCTTGGCGGCAAAGTGCACGCCATAGCACATCTTCTGGTAGTGGGGGTAGTTCTGCTTGGAGGCCGACAGTACTTTGCTCAGGTAATATACCAGTCTCTGGACAGGTAGTGCCTTGCCTTCCTCCTTGCGTTCCACTACAATGACCGTGCTGACTACCCGGCTGGTGGCAGCGATGTACAGGAGCATAGGTTCCTTAGGAGTCGGAGCCGCCAGAACGGGTGGAGTAGTCAGCATCTTCTTCAACTGGAGAAAAGCTTCGTCCGCCTTGTGGTTCCACTCGAAAAAAGTGGTCTTCTTCATGAGCTGGTATAAGGGGAGAGCTTTCTCGCCCAGCCGACTAATGAATCGGCTGATGGACGCCAAGCAGCCGGTGAACTTTTGCACGTCCAGTAGTCGGCTGGGTACCTCCATCCTCTCAATGGCCTTGATCTTTACAGAGTTGCATTCTATGTCGCGTTCAGAGACCAGGAAGCCAAGGAGTTGGCAGGCTGGTACTCCGAAGACGCACTTCTCGGGGTTGAGCTTGATCTGGAATCATCGCCGGTTCTCAAAGGTCTCCTTGAGGTCTTCCAGCAGTGTTCCACGCTTTTCCGTCTACACCACCACATCGTCCACGTAGACGTGGGCGTTTCTCCCGAGTTGCTTGAGGAGGCACTTCTGCATGCAACGCTGAAAGGTGGCACCGGCATTCCTCAAGCCGAACGTCATGGTGAGGTAGCAGAAGGCTCCAAACGACGTGATGAAGGCGGTCTTCAGTTTGTCAGCCGGGTTCAGGTTGATCTGGTGATATCCTGAATATGCATCCAAAAAGCTCAATAGCTCGCATCCGGCAGTGGAGTCTATCACCTGATCAATTCTTGGTAGGGCAAACGGGTCCTTGGGGCAGGCCTTGTTGAGGCTCGTGTAGTCAATACACATTCACCACTGCTTGTTCTTCTTCAGTACCAGGACCAGGTTGGCTAGCCACTCTGGAAAGAATACTTCCATAATGAAGCCGGCTGCTAGGAGTCGGGCTATCTCTTCTCCGACAACCCTTCTCTTTCTTCTGACAGGCGGCGCAAGGGCTACCTGACCGGCTTTGCATCAGATCGGACATGTAACTTGTGCTCGGCGAATTCCGTCGCTACACCTGGCATGTCTTTGGGGGACCATGCGAAGATGTCCCGATTCTCACAGAGGAAATCGACGAGCTCGCCTTCCTACTTGCTGTCGAGGTTTGCGCCTACGACAGCGTACCTCTCTGGGTGCTCCGGATCCAAGGGTATCTTCTTTGTCTCCTTGCCCGGCTTGAACGAACCCTCAGCCTCCGACTCCTTTGGGTTAGGAGACACCTCTAGCTGCTTGCCGGCCATCGCCACAACCCGGTCAAGGAGCCGCTTCTCGGTCGTGATCACTAGGGACTCGGCCAGCCGACTACTCTCAGCCGCACAGGCAGACGACTTCCGGTAGTCGCCGGCTACGGTCAGAATCCCCCTGGAACTGGGCATCTTCATTTTGAGGTAGGCGTAGTGGGGGACCGCCATGAACTTGGCCAGGGCGGGTCAGCCAAGTAGTGTATGGTATGGGCTCTCGAGGTCCACCACCTCGAACCAAACTGACTCTCGGCGGAAGTGATCTTTGTTTCCAAAGAGGACATCCATCAGGATCTTGCCGATTGGTGAGCAGGAAAGCCCAGGAACAATGCCGTGGAACACAGTCCGGCTGTTTTGAAGCTGTCTTTGCTTGATTCCTAATTTCTCCATGGTGTCCTTGTACAGGATGTTGATGCTGCTGCCTCTGTCTATCAGAACTCGCGAGAAACGAGCAGCTCGTCTATCCGTGGCAAAGGTGGCATCCAAGACCAAGGCATAAGAGCCCGGACTCGGCATCACCTCTGGGTGATCAGCCCTGCTCCAGCTGATAGGCTTCTCGGACCAGTGCATGAACTCTGGCGTCTCTGACGCTACTGCATTCACCTCTTGTGGCTGCAGCCGCTTGCTGCGTCGATCATCAGCCATGCTGGTAAATATCACGTAGGCTCCGTGCTCTTCAGGGTACTCGTCTTGTACTGCGCCGGCTGGCCTAACAGCCGGCTGCTGGGGCGGAAGCAGAGGCGGCTGCCCAGCAGGCGGGGGAGGTAGGAGGCCGTCTCCTTTGGCGATCCTGGTGAGCCAGTGGCACTTCCGGGTGGTGTGATTCGACGGCTTCGCGCCGCTATGGAACTTGCAAGGACCATCCAGAGTCTGCTCGTATGAGAAAGCCGGCAACCAGTTGGGCTTGCCACCTTTCTGTCGCTTGGGTGGAAGCTGCCCATCCAGCTGCTGGTCTTCAACTGTCGCGACCTGCCGGCTGCTGGAAGCCGGCTGCGGGGCCTTGCGCTTGTGGTCGTTCTGCTGTTGCCGCCGACTGGCGTCTCCTACCGGAGTACTTGGAGCCTGAGGGGCCACTTTGCCAGTTGCGCTAACATGAATCTCCACCTTCATGGAGGAGTCGGCCGTGGCATACTTGTCTGCTATGATCAGCAGCTCGTCGAGGGTTTTTGGCTCGTCGCAGAGGAGCTTGTGCTTGAGGAGGGTGCCTTCTCTGCACCTGGCGCTGAAGTACTCCATAGCCTGCACCTCGTGCACGCCCTCCCAGGAGTTCCGAAGCTCGGCCCAACGCGTGAGGTAGTCGCGGGTCGACTCGTTGGGGCCTTGCATGCACAAGGAAAGCTGACGAGGCTTGGGAGGACGCTTGTACGTGCTGGTGAAGTTGCGGACGAATGCTTCGGTGAAGTCGACCCAGCTGTTGATGCTGCGGGGCTTCAGGCTATTCAGCCATGTCCGGGCCGTGCCCTGGAGCATGAGCGGAACGTATTTTATGGCGACGCGCTTGTTGCCGTTTGCTATGTTGACAGCCGTGGAGTAGTCAACCAGCCAGTCCTCCGGCTTCACGGAGCCGGTGTACTTGGACGTGTCTCTTGGGAGCGTGAACCCTTTGGGAAAGGGCTCGTCTCGAATGCGGGGCCCAAAATAAGGCGGACCCAACTCGTCTTCTTCTTCCAGCGCCAGGGATCGGTAAAGTCGACCGATCCGGTGGCGGGCGTCGTTTTCCCCGACTCCCTCTTGGCGGCCAAGGCGGTCGCCGAGAGTCAGATGATCAACAGGCGGCGGGGAGACTCGCCTTTCCTTGCGAGGAGGAGGAGGCGGACAGTCGTCCCGTCATTCTACTGCTCTCGGGCGGCCGTCTTGGGCGCACTCTATGGTAATGTGAGTCCGACTGTGGCTGACAGTCGGACCCTTGTCTTTCCTTCCTCAGGCGCCGCCAGTCGGCGTCCGGGACGTCGTGCCTTGATCTCGGCGAAGGTCATCGTTTTGCCGCTACGGCACCTCCGTGCGGCAGCCGGCCTCGTTCTGCGCAGCAGCCGCGTCGAGGAGCCGCTGGACTCGCTCCATCATCAGGCGGCGCTCTTCGCCCTCGAAGTTGTCCAGCTCGTCCGCTGCCGCCTGGGCGGCTCTAATGTTCTCCGCAGGCATGGCGTACACAGGGCAACTTGCCCCGAACAGGTTGGCCATGGCCACGCCACGCTAATGGACCGTGCTAAGGCGGCTGGGCCCAGCTGGGGCCGGCGAGCCACCAACAGCGCGATCTATCTCACGCTGGTAGGCTTCTGACAAGCGTCTCATGCTAGCCAGCTTCTTCGCGCCTTTGACGAGCTGAAGGCGGCGCGCCTCCAATGTCTCCGCGTCAGCGTCTTCCGGAATAGGCGCGGTCAGGTCTTGTAGTGCCGCGCCAAGTGGGTCATGCGCTCCTCCGCCGGGAGGCTCGTCATGACCGATGACGAGCACCTCGGTGACGGTGCTTCCGTCACTCTTCGCGCGAGGGAGAGGTTCGTCGTACACCACCACGTTGGTGGGGAACGCGTCGAGCGACGCGGTGTCGGAGTCGACCACCATCGAGTCGGTGGAACCTATAGACTCCAAGTCCACGGCAGGCTCGCCGGCGACGTGGAGTTGGTCGAGGAGTCCCACGAGGAGGCTCTCGAGGCCGCCCGTGCCTGCGTTGGATGCAGGTTCGTCGGAGAGGCAAACCTCGCCGACAAGTTCGGCGAGGCAGCTGGCTGCGCAGGCGATCTCAACACCGTGCAGCGCGTCAGTGCAAACTCCGTCTGGCATGCCTGGCTGGCTGCACTCGCCAGGGAGGAAAAGGGTTCCCGTCCAGAGCAGGTCTCCGGACGATGGTGCACCATGCCCCATGGTGGGCGCCAAATGTCGAGGGTTGGGTGCGACATATGCCAAAGGATGGCTTATCATGGTGGGGGCGAGTAGAACGTCGCCGGTGCCTGGAAACGGGATGAGGCGAAGACATGCACGCTGGCAAATCTTACCCAGCTTCAGGGCTCTCCGGGGAGATAATACCCCTACTGCTGCTCTACGGGGTCTCCGCATGATCACTATGGCAAAGTGTTTACACGGTTGCTCCTTGAGCTGTTTCTTGGAGGTAGGAGAAGGCAAGGCTAGCTCTCTCCTTCCTATATGATCTGGTCTAGTGCTAATGGATTCCAACCCTTTGCATGGGTGCCCTGGGGGGTTTATATAGGCCTACCCCCCAGCGGTACAATGGTAATCCGGCTGAATGCAGGCCCAGCCGTCAGTCTCTCTGGTCGCCGTCTTATCCGCCGACTCCTGGGGCCCGCCGACTGGTGGGCCCCGCCGACTGGCTCGGTACGGAGCCGACAGGCCGCGTCCGTCGCGGGCGGGTCTTGCCGGCTGTAGATTACTGTAGCCGTGCTTCTAATGACGCGGGCTCGGTCATGGGGGCGTGGGAACAGCTCCGCCGTCTGGCAGGCGATCACTATTTCCACTCCCTGTCGCGTCTGGCTAATGGCGCGTGGGGCCCGTGGGAGGGGCCAGCCGACTCCTAGGGGCCGACTCCCAACTGGGCCGACTGGTAGCGCTCTCGCCGTCTTCTGTATGCCCGCCGACTGGTGGGACCCGTCGTCCCTGGGTCGTACCGGCAGGCCGTCGTGGGCACAGGACTCCGCCCACTGGGGCTGCCGTCAGGGCCGGCATGGCAACAGTGTCGCGTCGGGCGGAGATCTCTGCGGGTACGGCATATTGTGGCCACGCCTACCCTTGGAAAAGGGTGGGAGTGGACCTTACTGTGGCCACTCCCCGTCCCGTCCCTCCTTATGAGGGCATGGGGGTTGTTGGCGTCGCGGGCTGACTCCCCAAGGCCGGCTTCTCTGGAAGTCGCCAGTCGGGAGTCAGCTCATCCTGAAGTCGTCCTTGGGACTCGGCCGCGAGTGGGCAGCCGGCCGCCTCACCGCCGACTCTCAGAAGGCGGCTCTTCGTCTTGGGGCCTCGAGGGGTGCAGTCTGCCTCAATGTCTTGAAAGGTTCTGGGCCTGGGTTTGCCTACCCGTGGCCCATTACTCCGACACATGGTGAAGAAGGTGAAAAATGCGATTGCCAAGAGCCAACCAAAGTACAAGTGCTATCGCATTGTTGACAAAGACACTCTATTCTTCGAGGATCGAATTGTGATTCCTAAAGGTGATCTAAGGAAAGTCATTATGAACGAGGTGCACAATTCCCTTCTATCCATTCATCCTGGAAGTACGAATATGTGCCATGGCCTGAAGCAGTCGTATTGGTGGACTCGAATGAAGCGAGAAATTTCTCAATTCGTGAATGAATGTGATGTCTGCAGAAGGGTGAAAGCAGAACACCAACGGCCAGCTGGTCTCCTCCAACCTCTTGCTATTCTAGAATGGAAGTTTGACCATATCGAGATGGACTTCGTGACTGGATTTCCTAAGTCCAGGCGTGGAAATGATGCTATCTTCGTTGTCATCGACAAACTTACAAAAGTGGCTCATTTCCTTCCAATTAAAGAATCTATCACAGCAGCTCAGTTGGCAAAGCTATACACCTCCAGGATTGTCTCCTTGCATGGCATTCCGCAATTGATATCTTCATATCGTGGAAGCATTTTCACCTCCAAGTTCTGGGACTCCTTCCAGAAGGCCATGGGCACCAACATTCGCTTCAGCACAACTTTTCATCCTCAAACTAGTGGCCAAGTCGAGCGAGTCAATCAAATCCTTGAAGATATGCTCACGGCTTGTGTCATTTCCTTCGGTATGAAGTGGGAATATTGTCTTCCATATGCCGAGTTCTCCTACAAGAACAGCTTCCAAGAAAGTTCGGGCAAGGCCCCATTCGAAATTCTCTATGGCAGAAAGTGGTGTACTCCTATCAATTGGTTAGAGACTGGTGAACGCCAACTTCTTGGCAATGACTTAATCACAGAAGCTGAAGAAATGTGTAAAGTCATCCGTGAAAATCTCAAAGCAGCGCAATTGCACCAGAAGAGTTACTATGATAGCAAGCACCGTGACTTGGCTTTCGAGATCAGAGACCATGTCTACCTCCACGTCACTCCAATGAAAGGTACTCGCTGCTTCGGTATCAAAGGGAAGCTTGCCCCTAGATACGTGGGTCCTTTTAAGATCATTGGCAAAAGAGGCGAGCTCGCCTATCAACTTGGGCTTTCGTCCAACTTCGCAAATGTGCACGATGTGTTTCATGTGTCACAGCTTCGCAAGTTCTTCAAGACTCCTGAGCGCACCATCAACTTCGAAGAGATTGATCTCCAAGAAGACATGTCTTATCATGAGCATCCCGTTGCTATTCTTGAAGAAACTGAGCGTAAGACTCGCAACAAGTCAATCAAATTCCTGAAAGTGAAATGATCACACCATTCCGACCGAGAAGCCACCTGGGAACACGAGGACCACCGCCGTTCCGAATATCCGGGGTTCTTTCAGTCCTAGATCTCGGGACGAGATACTTTTGTAGTGGTGGAGTGTTATAACACCCCGGATGTAACTTGCCATTTTTGTCTTTAAGTTATGAGATTCCCTTCGTGGTTGGGTTTTTGTCTTTGTTTTGCATTTTGTTCATGTCATGCATTTCATATCATGTCATCATGCGCATCGCTTTTGCATACGTGTTCGTCTCATGCATCCGAGCATTTTCCCTGTTGTCCATTTCGCAATCCGACACTCCTACATGCACCGGCGCACCCCTCTTGTCTCTTTTCGTAAGAGGGTGTTAAACGTTCTCGGAATGGACCGGGATTTGTTAAGTGGCCTTGGTACACCACTGGTAGACCGCCTGTCAAATTTCGTTCCATTTGGAGCTCGTTTGATGCTCCAACGGTTAACCGGGTAACCACAAAGGCCTCTTGTGTGTTGCAGCCCAACACCCCTCCAAAACGGCCCAATAACCCATCTAAACCATCTCCATGTCCTCCATCGTCGGATCATGATCGTGTGGGCGAAAACTACACCTCATTTGGACACTCCAAACTCCTTCTACCTATAGATATGTGTCCCTCCCCCGAAATTCAGGTCCAAACCCTAGCAAACCTCCCTCTCGCCCGCCGGACATGTCTGCGCGCCGCCGGACAAGGTCGCCACCGCGCCCGCGCCAGTGAGAGGGCGCCATGTGGCACCACCACCGCCCACCGCCGCCGGCCCGCCCGAGCCCGGGTCGGGCCCCCGAGACCGCGCTCCACCGCCCCGCTCCCCCAGCGCTCCTCCGCCGCCCATCTGCGAGCCCGCTGTGTGCCGCCGCGACGCGCACCGCCCGCCGCCGCCTGTCAGCGTCGCCACGCCGGCCACTGCGTGCCCCGTCGTCGCCTCCTCGCCGCCCGGCGACCGAATCCGGCCGAATCCCCCTCCTCTCTGGCCATCTCCCTCCACTCTGGCATCCAACTCTGGAAAACTCCGGCCGCCTCGAGAACCGTGCCACTGGAAACCCTAGATCTGAGATTCACGTGGTAAAAATATCTCTAAGTCCTAGATCTGTAATATTTTTATGCCTCCTTTGGCATGCCATATCTCGATGACCGGTGCTCCAATCCATGCATATGATATGTCAATTTGTTCATCTCGTTGAGTTATTCATGCCACTAGCATTTCCATGCATGTTACTGTTCATTATGATGCCATTTCCATTGATGCAAGAGTGCTATAAAATGTTAGGAGCTGGTACTTATCAGATCATGAGGTTTTGTCATTTTTGTTGCATTTGTTGTGTGCATCATATGAGCCTGAGGTCTACATTTGTTTTGATCTACAACATGCCATATTTACAGGGGTGCTTGTGTTGTATTTTTATGATCTATGTGGTGACTACCACAAGCATGCAAACTAAGCTTCACAATGTTGCTGTTTTCGGGGACTTAGGATTTTGCTAAGTCCTTTTCCTGCTGTTATTTTGATGCCATGTAAACATGATGCTACGGTGAGATCCATGCTTGTTTTGAGTTGCTTCAGTCAGGATGTTTTTGAACATGTGGTTATGCTCTATCCATCCATGCCCTGTTTGCAATTATGGAGTTGTCTATCATGTCTTGTTCTTACTCTACTTTTGCTATAAAATGTTCCTGGCAGAATGTTAACATGTTAATCAAAATTGCCATGGTTTTTGTTAGTGATTCATGCATCCTATGATCTTGCTCTTGCCATGGTTAGCTTCATGAACATGTTATATTGCTATTGGTATGCTTATACTGTCATGCAATGCTTTGTGGTGAGTGGCATGAGCTTGCAAAGTTGCTATGTTTACTTGGGTGCCATCATATCTTCTGTGCCTTTTTGGCTCATGTTCAGTAAGGGACTTTTGATCTATGCATTTAGTAGAAACATGCCATGCCTTTGTTTGCTATGATATGTTCCTGTATCATGTTGCTTGCTTGCTCTAAATAGTGCTTCCTGATGTTGTTTTTGACATGTTAGTATTTTCACTAAGTCTGTGATGCGGATATCTTTTGCACTTTTGCCATGCTTGCTTGAACCTGCTCTTGTGTGATTTAGCCATAGCTCAGTGTTCATGTTTTGTTAAGCATCTCTTGTACATCACTGCCATATGCTTAGTTGTTATGTTGGAGTGCAGTAGCTTAGTTTCTTGTTGCATTCTAAGTGGCATCGTGCTGTTAATCGCAGAATAGCATCAACCTTGTTTTGCTTGCCATTTGCAAACCGTGCACCCGTTTCCGGTGATCTTTATATTGATTTCAACCGAAATCATCTCATCTTTCCAGCGGCACACTTGGTTTGCTAATTTGATGCCTTGATATTACTTTCCCTTCCGAAGCACGCATACGCATTGCATATCATGTCTTGCATATCATGTCATGTATTGCATCATGTTGCTTGTGCATTGCACCGTCATTGATTGTTGGTCCTTTGCTTGTGTTCTTGCTTCGGGTAGAGCCAGGAGACGGGTACGTGAATGAAAAACCTATTGAGTACGCTAACGAGGATCAAGCTTTCGACAACTATGAGAACTTTGCAGACAAGATAACCATACCCTCAAAATCACTTCTATCTTTGCTTGCTAGTTGCTCGCTCTATTGTTATGTCGTGCTACCTACCACTTGCTATATCATGCCTCCCATATTGCCATGTCAAGCCTCTAACCACATTTCCTAGCAAACCGTTGTTTGGCTATGTTACCGCTTTTGCTCAGGCCCTCTTATAGCATTGTTAGTTGCAGGTGAAGATGAAGCTTGTTCCATGTTGGAACATGGATATTTTTGGGATATCATTATTATATCTTATTTACTTTAATGCATCTATATACTTGGTAAAGGGTGGAAGGTTCGGCCTTATGCCTGGTGTTTTGTTCCACTCTTGCCGCCCTAGTTTCCATCATACCGATGTTATGTTCCTTGATTTTTTGTTCCTTACGCGGTTGGGTGTTATGGGAACCCCTTGATAGTTCGCCTTGAATAAAACTCCTCCAGCAAGGCCCAACCTTGGTTTTAACATTTTCCACCTGATCCTTTTCCCTTGGGTTCCGCGGACTCAAGGGTCATCTTTATTTTAAACCCCCGGACCAGTGCTCCTCTGAGTGTTGGTCCAACCTGTCAGCCGCCGGTGGCCACCAAGGGCAATTCTGGGTTGGCCTACCGGAAGTTTGGACAATCCGGTGTGCCCTGAGAACGAGATACGTGCGACTCCTATCGGGATTTGTCGACACATCGAGCGGCTTTGCTGGTCTTGTTTTACCATTGTCGAAATATCTTGTAACCGGGATTTCGAGACTGATCGGGTCTTTTTGGGAGAAGGAATATCCTTCTTTGATCATGAGAGCTTGTGATCGGCTAAGTTGGGACAACCCTGCAGGGTATAAACTTTCGAGAGCCGTGCCCGCGGTTATGTGGCAGATGGGAATTTGTTAATATCCAGTTGTAGAGAACTTGACACTTAACTTAATTAAAATGAATCAACCGTGTGTGTAGCCGTGATGGCCTCTTTCCGGCAGAGTTCGGGAAGTGAACACGGTCTTGTGTTATGCTTGAACGTAAGTAGTTTCAGGATCACTTCTTGATCATTTCTAGCTTCTCGACTGTTGCGCTGCTTCTCTTCTCGCTCTTAATTGCGTATGCTAGCCACCATATATGCTAGTGCTTGCTGCAGCTCCACCTCACTACCTTCTCCTACCCATAAGCTTAAATAGTGTTGATCTCGCGGGTGTGATATTGCTGAGTCCTCGTGACTCACGGATACTTCCAAATAGTTGCAGGTGCCAAGGATACCAGTGCAGGTGACGATACCGAACTCAAGTGGGAGTTCGACGAGGATTCGGGCCGTTACTATGTTTCTTTTCTGGATGATCAGTAGAGGAGCCCAGTTGGGACGATCGGGGATCTAGCATTTGGGGTTGTCTACCTTTATTTTGCTTCCGTAGTCAGACCTTTCTTTGTACCTTGGATGATGTATGGATTAATTATGTATTGTGTGAAGTGGCGATTGTAAGCCAACTCTTTATCCCTTTTTTATTCAGTACATGGGATGTGTGAAGATTACCCCTCTTGCGACAAGCCTACCATGCGGCTATGCCTCTACGTCGTGCCCCGACATGTGGGAGATATAGCCGCATTGTGGGTGTTACAGAGCCAAAGAATATTTGCAAGTATTAGCAACTGATTTGTCAATTCAATCACACCTGGAGATTAATTATCTGTAGCAAAGTGATCAGTAGCACAGTAATATGATAGGTTTGATAGTAGTGGTAGCAGCAACAGTAACGGTAACAGTGATAGTAATAGTTTTGTAGCAGTGACAATAGTAACAGCAGCAGTAGTAACTTATCAAGATCAATATGTAGGAAAATCATAGGCATTGGATCGGTGATTTGTTGGATGATATTCATCACGTGACAGTTGCAACCTAGGGCGATGCGGCACTAGCTCTAGTTCATAAATATAATGTAGGCATGCATTCCATAAATAGTCAAACATTCTTATGAAAAGAACTTGTATGACATCTTTTGTCCTACCCTCCCGTGGCAGCGGGGTCCATAAGGAAACTAAGGGATATTAAGGCCTCCTTTTAACAGAGTACCGGAACAAAGCATTAACACATAGTGAATACACGAACTCCTCAAATTACGGTCATCACTGGAAAGTATCCCGCATATTGTCACTACAAGGTTTACGGATCATAACATGTAATAGGTGACTACGACTTGCAAGATCGGATCTAGAACATAGATATAATGGTGATAACATAAATGGTTCAGATCTGAATTCATGGCACCCGGGCCCAAAGTGTGAAGCATTAAGCATAGAAAAGTCATAACAACATCAATCTCAGAACATAGTGGATACTAGGGATCAAGCCCTAACAAAACTAACTCGATTAGATGATGAATCTCATCCAACTCCTCACCGACAAGCGAGCCTACAAAGGAATTACTCACTCCCGGTGGAGAGCATCATGCAATTGGTGATGGAGGAGAGTTTGTGATGACGAAGACCCAAGATTCCCCTCTCTGGATCCCCAAACAGACTCCAGATCTGGCCTCCCGATGAAGAACAGGAGGTGGTGGCGGCTCTATCTCGTGAAACGTGATAATTCTTCCTCCCTCATTTTTTCTCCAAAAATAGGATTTTATAGCATCAGAGCTAGGGTCTGCGGGGCCATCAGGTGGGCATAACCCATCTAGGCACGCCCTGGTGGGTTGTGCTCACCCAGGGCCCCCCTCCGGTGGTTCTTGGCTCTAGTATTTTTCTTTATTTATATAAAAAATCCTCGCAAAGTTTCGTTCCAATCCGAGAACTTTTATTTCTGCACAAAAACAACACCATGGTAGTTCTGCTGAAAACAGCGTCAGTCCGGGTTAGTTTCATTCAAATCAGCAAATTAGAGTCCAAAACAAGAGGAAAAGCGTTAGGAAAAGTAGATACGATGGAGACGTATCAAGTAACACGGGCTGGAAATAGTCGACGGAATAATGGGTCGTTAATGGGTATAAAGCGATACAATGTTCATTATGGGCCAGTTTCACCTTAGGCCTTTAATGGGCCCAGAGTTACAAAGGGTCTCGTATGGGCCGAAAGATGTCATAGGACATGCATGGGCTGGAAGTTATAATGGGCTGGAATCATATTGGACGCCCCAGATGACGCTATTGGGCCTAATTCGGATAGGCCGTAACAGGCCTTGAGTTAGTGGGCTGTAAATGGGTCGTCCTTTTCACCGGAATGGGCCTCTATTGGGCCGTGCCACGTGTTGACGTATCATAGGCTCCTCCCATCCAATGACTGGATGACATCTGTCCCAACGGTGAGCCGACATGTGGTTCCCATGGCCATTGAGAATTCTACACGTGGAAAATCCTCATTGGTCCGAGCTGTTAACGGGTTATCGGATTCAAACCAGAACCCGACACCTTAAAAGCGACCGTTATGGTGGATGCCATGTGTCGGTTACCCTTGACGAAAGCACTTCCATGACGCGCCATTTATCATCATGGAAGTGGACACTTCCGTGATGATAATTTTGGTATTGTCATGGAACACTTCTACGATAGCACAGGTATGACTATCTTGATTTTGTCATAAAATCGGCATGGATGTACATGCACTCCAATGTATCTATAATTTTTTATTATTCCATGCTATTATATTATCTGTTTTGGATGTTTTAAATGCATTAATATGCTATTTTATATTATTTTTGGGACTAACCTATTAACCTAGGGTCCAGTGCCAGTTCCTATTTTTTCCTTATTTTTGAGTTTTGCAGAAAAGGAATACCAAATGGAACAAAACCTTTGTGATGATTTTTCTTGGACCAGAAGACACCCAGGAGACTTGGAGATCATGTCGGAGGAGCCACGAGGCAGCCACATAGACGGAGGGCGCGCCTAGGGGGTAGGGCACGCCCCCACCCTTGTGGGCCCCCGTGACCCTCCTAACCTAATTCTTTCGCCTATATATTCCCAAATATCCCCAAACCACCATAGGCATCCACGAAAATACCTTTCCACCGCCGCAACTATCTGTACCCGTGAGATTCCATCTAGGGACCTTTTTCGGCACCCTGCCGGAGGGGGATTCGATCACAGAGGGCTTCTACATCAACTCTATTGCCCTTCCGATGAAGCATGAGTAGTTTACCACAGACCTATAGGTCCATAACTAGTAGCTAGATGGCTTATTCTCTCTCTTTGATTCTCAATACCATGTTCTCCTCGATGTTCTTGGAGATCTATCCGATGTAATACTCTTTTTCGGTTTGTTTGCCGAGATCCGATGAATTGTCGATTTATGATCGGTTTACCAAGGAATATAATTTGAATCTTCTCTGAATTATTTTATACATGATTTGATATCTTTGTAATTCTCTTTGTGTTGGAAATATGCCCTAGAGGCAATAATAAATTGGTTATTATTATATTTACTTGTTCATGATAATCGTTTATTATCCATGCTATAATTGTATTGATAGGAAACTCAGATACATGTGTGGATACATAGACAACACCATGTCCCTAGTGAGCCTCTAGTTGACTAGCTCGTTGATCAATAGATGGTTACGGTTTCCTGACCATGGACATTGGATGTCGTTGATAACGGGATCACATCATTAGGACAATAATGTGATGGACAAGACCCAATCCTAAGCCTAGCACAAAGATCGTGTAGTTCGTATGCTAAAGCTTTTCTAATGTCAAGTATCATTTTCCTTAGACCATGAGATTGTGCAACTCCCGGATACCGTAGGAATGCTTTGGGTGTATCAAACGTCACAACGTAACTGGGTGGCTATAAAGGTGCATTACAGGTATCTCCGAAAGTGTCTGTTGGGTTGGCACGAATCGAGACTGGGATTTGTCACTCCGTGTAAACGGAGAGGTATCTCTGGGCCCACTCGGTAGGACATCATCATATGCGCAATGTGACCAAGGAGTTGATCACAGGGATGATGTGTTACGGAACGAGTAAAGAGACTTGCCGGTAACGAGATTGAACAAGGTATAAGGATACCGACGATCGAATCTCGGGCAAGTAACATACCGCTAGACAAAGGGAATTGTATACGGGATTGATTAAGTCCTTGACATCGTGGTTCATCCGATGAGATCATCGTGGACCATGTGGGAGCCATCATGGGTATCCAGATCCCGCTGTTGGTTATTGACAGGAGAATGTCTCGGTCATGTCTGCATGTCTCCCGAACCCGTAGGGTCTACACACTTAAGGTTCGGTGACGCTAGGGTTATGAAGATATGTGTATGCAATAACCCGAAAGTTGTTCGGAGTCCCGTATGAGATCCCGGACGTCACGAGGAGTTCCGGAATGGTCCGGAGGTAAAGAATTATATATAGGAAGTGCTATTTCGGCCATCGGGACAAGTTTCGGGGTCATCGGTATTGTACCGGGACCACCGGAAGGGTCCCGGGGGTCCACCGGGTGGGGCCACCTGCCCCGGGGGGCCACATGGGCTGTAGGGGGTGTGCCTTGGCCTATATGGTCCAAGGGCACCAGCCCCAAGAGGCCCATGCGCCAAGAGATGGGAAAAAGAGGAGAGTCCTAAAAGGGGAAGGCACCTCCGAGGTGCCTTGGGGAGGATGGACTCCTCCCCACCCTTGGCCGCACCCTTCCTTGGAGGAAGGGGCAAGGGCTGCGCCTCCCCCTCTCCCTTGGCCCTATATATAGTGGGGGAAAAGGAGGAGCAAACCAATCTAAGCCCCTGGCGCCTCCCTCTCTCCCCGTTACGTCTCTCTCTCGTAGTATAGGCGAAGCCCTGCTACTGTGACGCCCTGCATCCACCACCACGCTGTCGTGCTGCTGAATCTTCATCAACCTCTCCCTCTCCCCTTGCTGGATCAAGGCATGGGAGACGTCACCGGGCTGTACGTGTGTTGAACGCGGAGGTGCCGTCCGTTCGGCACTAGGATCATCGGTGATTTGAATCACGACGAGTACGACTCCATCAACCCCGTTCACTTGAACGCTTCCGCTTAGCGATCTACAAAGGTATGTAGATGCACTCTCCTTCCCCTCGTTGCTGGTTTCTCCATAGATAGATCTTGGTGATACGTAGGAAAATTTTGAATTTCTGCTGCGTTCCCCAACAGTGGCATCATGAGCTAGGTCTATGCGTAGATTCTATGCACGAGTAGAACACAAAGTAGTTGTGGGCGTTGATTTTGTTCAATATGCTTGCCGTTACTAGTCTTATCTTGATTCGGCGGCATCGTGGGATGAAGCAGCCCGGACCAACCTTACACGTACTCTTACGTGAGACCGGTTCCACCGACAAACATGCACTAGTTGCATAAGGTGGCTGGCGGGTGTCTGTCTCTCCTACTTTAGTCGGATCGGATTCGATGAAAAGGGTCCTTATGAAGGGTAAATAGCAATTGGCATATCACGTTGTGGTCTTTGCGTAGGTAAGAACCATTCTTGCTAGAAACCCATGGCAGCCACGTAAAACATGCAAACAACAATTAGAGGACGTCTAACTTGTTTTTGCAGGGTATGCTATGTGATGTGATATGGCCAAAAGGATGTGATGAATGATATATGTAATGTATGAGATTGATCATGTTCTTGTAATAGATGATCATGGAGCCCCAAGATGGAGATCAAAGGAGCTACATGATATTGGCCATATCATGTCACTATTTGATTGCATATGATGTTTATCATGTTATGCATCTTGTTTACTTAGTACGACGGTAGTAAATAAGATGATCCCTCATTAAAATTTCAAGAAGTGTTCTCCCCTAACTGTGCACCGTTGCTACAGTTCGTCGCTTCGAAGCATCACGTGTTAATCGGGTGTGATAGATCCTTTCGTTCACATACAACGGGTGTAAGCAAGATTTACACATGCAAAAACACTTAGGGTTAACTTGACGAGCCTAGCATGTGAAGACATGGCCTCGGAACACAGAGACCGAAAGGTCGAGCATGAGTCGTATAGAAGATACGATCAACATGAAGATGTTCACCGACGTTGACTAGTCCGTCTCACGTGTTAATCGGACACGGCCTAGTTCACTCGGATCATGTAATCACTTAGATGACTAGAGGGATGTCTATCTGAGTGGGAGTTCATAAGATGAACTTAATTATTCTGAACATAGTCAAAAGGATTTTGCAAATTATGTCGTAGCTCACGCTATAGTTCTACTGTTTAGATATGTTCCTAGAGAAAAATTAGTTGAAAGTTGATAGTAGCAATTATGCGGACTAGGTCCGTGAACTGAGGATTGTCCTCATTGCTTCATAGAAGGCTTATGTCCTTAATGCGCCGCTCAGTGTGCTGAACCTCGAACGTGGTCTGTGGATGTTGCGAACATCTGACATACACGTTTTGATAACTACGTGATAGTTCAGTTAAACGGTTTAGAGTTGAGGCACCAAAGACGTTTTTTGAAACGTCACGAAACATATGAGATGTTTTGAGGGATGAAATTGGAATTTCAGGCTCGTGCCCACGTCAAGAGGTATAAGACCTCCGACAATTTTCTTAACCTGCAAACTAAGGAGAAAAGCTCAATTGTTGAGCTTGTGCTCAGATTGTCTGAGTACAACAATCGCTTGAATCAAGTGGGAGTTAATCTTCCAGATGAGATAGTGATGTTTCTCCGAAGTCATTACCACCAAGCTGCTTGAGCTTCGTGATGAACTATGATATATCAGGGACATATATGATGATCCTTGAGATATCCGCGATGTTTGACACCGCGAAAGTAGAAATCAAGAAGGAGCATCAATTGTTGATGGTTGGTGAAACCACTAGTTTCAAGAAGGGCAAGGGCACGAAGGGATACTTCATAAAATGGCAATTCAGCTGCTGCTCTAGTGAAGAAACCCAAGGTTGAACTCAAACCCGAGACTAAGTGCTTCTGTGATAAAGGGAACAACCACTGGAGCAGGATTACCCTAGATACTTGGTAGATAAGAAGGCTGGCTAGGTCGATAGAAGTATATTGGATATACATTGTGTTGATGTGTACTTTACTAGTACTCCTAGTAGCACCATGGTATTAGATACCGGTTCGGTTGCTAAGTGTTAGTAACTCGAAATAAAAGCTACGGAATAAACGGGGACTAGCTAAAGGTGAGCTGACGATATGTGTTGGAAGTGTTTCCAATGTTGATATGATCATGCATCACACGCTCCCTCTACCATCGATATTGGTGTTAAACCTAAATAATTGTTATTTGGTGTTTGTGTTGAGCATAGACATGATTGGATTACGTCTATCGCAATACGGTTATTCATTTAAGGAGAATAATGGTTACTCTGTTTATTTGAATGATACCTTCAATGGTCTTACACCTGAAATGAATGGTTTATTGAATCTCGATCGTAGTGATACACATATTCATGCCAAAAGATAGTAATGATAGTACCACCTACTTGTGGCACAGCCACGTAAGTCATATCGGTATAAAATGCATGAAGAAGCTCCATGTTGATGGATCTTTGGACTCACTCATTTTTGAAAAGTTTGAGACATGCGAACCATGTCTATTGGTGTGTATGCATGAAGAAACTCCATGCAAATGGACCGTTTTGTACTCACTTGATTTTGAATCACTTGAGACATGCAAATCATACCACATGGGCAAGATGACTGAAAGCCCCGGTTTCAGTAAAATGGAACAAGAAAGCAACTTGTTGGAAGTAATACATTTTTGATGTGTGCAGTCCAATGAGTGCTGAGGCATGTAGTGGATATCGTTATGTTCTTACTTCACAGATGATTTGAGTAGATGTTGAGTATATTTACTTGATGAATCACGAGTCTGAATTATTGAAAGGTTCAAGTAATTTCAGGGTGAAGTTGAAAGATCGTCGTGACAAGAGGATAAAATATCTATGATATGATCATAGAGATGAATATCTGAATTACGAGTTTGGCACAGAATTAAGACATTGTGGAAATTGTTTCACAACTAATACAGCCTGGAACACCATAGTGTGATGGTGTGTCCAAACATCATAACTGCACCCTATTAGATATGATGCATACCATGATGTCTCTTATCAAATTTACCACGATAGTTTATGGGTTAGGCATTAGAGACAATCACATTCACTTTAAATAGGGCACCACGTAATTCCGATGAGATGACACCGTATGAACTATGGTTTAAAGAAACCTAAGCTGTCATTTCTTAAAAAGTTTGGGGCTGCGACGCTTATGTGAAAAAGTTTCAGGCTGATAAGCTCGAACCCAAAGCGGATAAATGCATCTTCATAGGACACCCAAAACAGTTGGGTATACCTCCTGTCTCAGATTCGAAAGCAATAAGGGATTGTTTCTAGAATCGGGTCCTTTCTCGAGGAAAAGTTTCTCTCGAAAGAATTGAGTGGGAGGATGCTGGAGACTTGATGAGGTTATTGAACCGTCTCTTCAACTAGTGTGTGGCAAAGCACAGGAAGTTGTTCCTGTGGCACCTACACCAATTGAAGTGGAAGCTTATGATGGTGATCATGAAACTTCAGATCAAGTCACTATCAAACCTCGTAGGATGACAAGGATGCGTACTACTTCAGAGTGGTACGTAATCCTGTCTTGGAAGTCATGTTGCTAGACAACAATGAACCTACGAGCTATGGAGAAGCGTTGGTGGGCCTGGATTCCGATAAATGGCTCGAGGCCATAAAATCCGAGAGAGGATCCATGTACGAAAACAAAGTGTAGACTTTGGCAGAACGGCTCGATGGTCGTAAGGCTGTTGAGTACATATGGATTTTAAAAGGAAGACGGACAATGATGGTAAGTATCACCGTTAAGAAAGCTCGACTTGTCGTTAAGATGTTTTCCGACAAGTTCAAGGAGTTGACTACGGTGAGACTTTCTCACTCGTAGCGATGCTAAGAGTCTGTTGGAATTATATTAGCGATTACTGCATTATTTATGAAATCTTGCAGATAGGATGTCAAAACATTGTTTCCTCGGCGATTTTCTTGAGGAAAGGTAGTATGTGATACAACCGGAAGGTTTTGTCAATCCTGAAAGATGCTAATAAGTATGCAAAGCTCCAGCAATCCTTCTGAGGACTGGAGTAAGCATCTCGGAGTTGGAATGTATGCTTTGATGAGATGATCAAAGATTTTGGGTGTATACAAAGTTTATGAGAAACTGGTATTTCCAAAGAAGTGAGTGGGAGCACTATAGAATTTCTGATAAAGTATATGTTGACATATTGTTGATCAAAAATGACGTAGAATTTCTGGAAAGCATATAGGGTTGTTTGGAAAGTATTTTTCAATGGAAAGCCTGGATTAAGCTACTTGAACATTGAGCATCAAGATCTATAAGCATAGATCAAAACGCTTAATGGTACTTTCAAATGAGCACATGCCTTGACGTGATCTTGAAGGTGTTCAAGATGGATCAGTCAAAGAAGGAGTTCTTGCCTGAGTTGTAAGGTATGAAGTTAAGACTTAAAGCTCGACCGTGGCAGAATAGAGAGAAAGGACGAAGGTCGTCCCCTATGCTTAAGACATAGGCTCTACAGTATGCTATGCTGTGTACCGCACCTGAAGTGTGCCTTGCCATGAGTCAGTCAAGGGGTACAAGAGTGATCCATGAATGGATCACAGGACAGCGGTCAAAGTTATCCTTAGTAACTGGTGGACCAAGGAAGTTTCTCGGTTATGGAGGTGGTTAAAAGAGTTCGCCGTAAAGGGTTACGTCGATGCAAGCTTAACACCTATCTGGATAACTCTGAGTAGAGATACCGGATGCATATAATGGAGCAACAATTTAGAATAGCTCCAAGTAGAACAGTTATTTGGAATAGCTCCAAATAGAGCATGGTAGCTACATCTAGGAGATGACATAGAGATTTGTAAAGCACACACGGATCTGAAAGGTTCGGACCCGTTGACTAAAACCTCTCTCACAAGCAACATGATCAAACCTAAAACTCATTGAGTGTTAATCACATAGTGATGTGAACTAGACTACTGACTCTAGTAAACTCTTGGGTGTTAGTCACATGGCGATGTGACCTGTGAGTGTTAATCACATGGCGATGTGAACTAGATTATTGACTCTAGTGCAAGTGGGAGACTGTTGGAAATATGCCCTAGAGGCAATAATAAATTGGTTATTATTATATTTCCTTGTTCATGATAATCGTTTATTATCCATGCTATAATTGCATTGATAGGAAACTCAGATACATGTGTGGATACATAGACAACACCATGTCCCTAGTGAGCCTCTAGTTGACTAGCTCGTTGATCAATAGATGGTTACGGTTTCCTGACCATGGACATTGGATGTTGTTGATAACGGGATCACATCATTAGGACAATAATGTGATGGACAAGACCCAATCCTAAGCCTAGCACAAAGATCGTGTAGTTCGTATGCTAAAGCTTTTCTAATGTCAAGTATCATTTCCTTAGACCATGAGATTGTGCAACTCCCGGATACCGTAGGAATGCTTTGGGTGTATCAAACGTCACAACGTAACTGGGTGGCTATAAAGGTGCATTACAGGTATCTCCGAAAGTGTCTGTTGGGTTGGCACGAATCGAGACTGGGATTTGTCACTCCGTGTAAACGGAGAGGTATCTCTGGGCCCACTCGGTAGGACATCATCATATGCGCAATGTGACCAAGGAGTTGATCACAGGGATGATGTGTTACGGAACGAGTAAAGAGACTTGCCGGTAACGAGATTGAACAAGGTATAAGGATACCGACGATCGAATCTCGGGCAAGTAACATACCGCTAGACAAAGGGAATTGTATACGGGATTGATTAAGTCCTTGACATCGTGGTTCATCCGATGAGATCATCGTGGACCATGTGGGAGCCATCATGGGTATCCAGATCCCGCTGTTGGTTATTGACAGGAGAATGTCTCGGTCATGTCTGCATGTCTCCCGAACCCGTAGGGTCTACACACTTAAGGTTCGGTGACGCTAGGGTTATGAAGATATGTGTATGCAATAACCCGAAAGTTGTTCGGAGTCCCGTATGAGATCCCGGACGTCACGAGGAGTTCCGGAATGGTCCGGAGGTAAAGAATTATATATAGGAAGTGCTATTTCGGCCATCGGGACAAGTTTCGGGGTCATCGGTATTGTACCGGGACCACCGGAAGGGTCCCGGGGGTCCACCGGGTGGGGCCACCTGCCCCGGGGGGGCACATGGGCTGTAGGGGGTGTGCCTTGGCCTATATGGTCCAAGGGCACCAGCCCCAAGAGGCCCATGCGCCAAGAGATGGGAAAAAGAGGAGAGTCCTAAAAGGGGAAGGCACCTCCGAGGTGCCTTGGGGAGGATGGACTCCTCCCCACCCTTGGCCGCACCCTTCCTTGGAGGAAGGGGCAAGGGCTGCGCCTCCCCCTCTCCCTTGGCCCTATATATAGTGGGGGAAAAGGAGGAGCAAACCAATCTAAGCCCCTGGCGCCTCCCTCTCTCCCCGTTACGTCTCTCTCTCGTAGTATAGGCGAAGCCCTGCTACTGTGACGCCCTGCATCCACCACCACGCCGTCGTGCTGCTGAATCTTCATCAACCTCTCCCTCTCCCCTTGCTGGATCAAGGCATGGGAGACGTCACCGGGCTGTACGTGTGTTGAACGCGGAGGTGCCGTCCGTTCGGCACTAGGATCATCGGTGATTTGAATCACGACGAGTACGACTCCATCAACCCCGTTCACTTGAACGCTTCCGCTTAGCGATCTACAAAGGTATGTAGATGCACTCTCCTTCCCCTCGTTGCTGGTTTCTCCATAGATAGATCTTGGTGATACGTAGGAAAATTTTGAATTTCTGCTGCGTTCCCCAACATTTGAACTATCGGTTTGGTTTGGCCAACTAGATTGGTTTTTCTTGCAATGGGAGAAGTGCTTAGCTTTGGGTTCAATCTTGTGGTGTCCTTTTCCAGTGACCATACGGGCAGCAAGGTACGTATTGTATTGTTGCCATCGAGGATAAAAAGATGGGGTTTTCATCATATTGGTTGAGTTAATTCCTCTACATCATGTCATCTTACTTTATGCGTTACTCTATTCTTCATGAACTTAATACTCTAGATGCGGGAAGGAGTCGGCCGATGTGTGGAGTAATAGTAGTAGATGCAGAATCGTTTCGGTCTACTTGACATGGACTTGATGCCTATATTCATAATCATTGCCTTAGATATCGTCATAACTTTGCGCTTTTCTATCAATTGCTCGGCAGTAATTTGTTCACCCACCGTATTATTTGCTATCTTGAGAGAAGCCTCTAGTGAAACCTATGGGCCCCAGGTCCATTTTCCATCATATAAGTTTCCAATCTACTATTTTCCATCATATAAGTTTCCGATCTACTATTTTGCAATCTTTTAATTTCCGATCTATAAACCAACAATACCAAAAATATTTACTTTATCGTTTATCTATCTTTATCATATCTCACCTTTGCAAGTAACCGTGAAGGGATTGACAACCCCTTTATCGCGTTGGGTGCAAGTTGTTTGATTGTTTGTGCAGGTATTGGTGATTTGTGCGTTGTATCCTACTGGATTGATACCTTGGTTCTCAAACTAAGGGAAATACTTATCTCTACTTTGCTGCATCACCCTTTCCTCTTCAAGGGAAAAACCAACGCAAGCTCAAGAACTAGCAACCTACCGTGACAAACATGTATCATCACGAAAGTGTATTTTTTAGTGGAAGCGACCGTCCTGTAGCTACTATGGATGATCACGGCCAAGGGATGCCCTGCTTGAGCCCATATCCCGGTGGCGGTTCCCGCCGTACCCCCTCATGATTGTAGAAGCATGTAGCAGATGATAGGGGATGGGCCACGACTGATGTCCCAGGGCTTCATGACTCCCGTGAGGATCAATATGACCCAGTAGAGAAGCCTCCTGGGCCTCGCGGGGTGAGTGCTTCTTGAGTTCTTGGAGGTCAACCTCTCCGATAGCATTAACCTGGGAAGTTGTCATACTTATGGGGGTTGCATTCAATCCCCTGGTCACCGGCCCGTGGTACCCTGGTTCTTGCGGGGCCGACAGGGGAATGTTCACGTCTATCATCGACCTCATGTCCACCGTCACCGACGACAGACAAGTCGCAGACTCATCCGAGGATGAGTAGGGCACGGAGGCGGCAGAGCATTGTGTCCCATGTGGGCCGGTCCGTCTCCCATGTTCTACTCTTTCTCACCAGAATCCGCACCCTCCACTTCACAGGTCTTGAACCTCGCCATTGTAGGATAGGTTTAGGGTCGGGCTGCTTTTTTGTTCTAAATGTTTGGAATGTAATGAAAAATGTTTGAAATGTAATGAATGTCGTTTGATTTTTGTCAAAATCTGTCGTGTTTGCACAAAAATTTTCCAGTTAGTTCAAACAGGGATTGAAATGTATGCGGGCAGCGTTGGATGGCCGCCTCCGGCATCAGTGTCCGTGGACTGGTCCCACCTGTCTGTGGACGGATGGCGGAGCAAATTTGCAGGTCAGTGTTCCAAAACACACCCCCAAACCTCCCGCAACAGTCCGAGCTGCGCTGTCCGAACTGTCATGGATCTAAGACTGACAGTAGAATGGGGGTAGGTATGAGGAGGCTAGATCCTAGCTATGGAGTAGTTGTACACATGACTTTACGAGTTCAGGCCCTTCATGGAGGAAGTAACAGCCCTACGTCTCGGTGCCCTAAGGCGGTCGACTGGATTGTGTATATGTGTATGTTTACGAAGGATGCGAACCCTTGTCCCAGAGGTGGGGAGTGGCTAATATAGAGTGCGCCCGGACCCCCAGCTCTCCTCTGTTACACAGGATTCAATGTACATTAAGAGTGGAACGTTACTAGTAACGCTAGCAATTAAGTGATACAAATGATAATTAAGTCTATGAGTAAACGCCCGACCGTTGTAGCGTAGAGTGGCTTTAGGTCTTCTGTACGTCGAGTGGTTTCTGTGACGGTTGAGTGTCATTGATTCTTCCAAGTGGAATGCCTCTGGTCGAGTGGATGATGGTACCCTTCGAATGCTTCTGGCTTTAGGGCGATGACCTTGGGGAGGGCGTCCAGGTCAGGCCTATGACCCTACCCTAGGTACATAGCTTCATCATTAGCCCCCGAATGGTTCGGGGCTTGAGCGGAGAAGGAGTTGAGAATTCCTCCGATTCAATTTTTGTGCTTCGGGAGTGTCTTATTTGCGACCAAGCGAACAATTATGATGATCCCAACTTCTTCTCAGTCGCCTTGGTCCATTCTTGGTTTTGCCAAGTGAACTTTTTCTGCAATGCTCTGAGTGATGATATGGAAAAGACCTTTCGCCTGACAGGTTGCCTTGCTGCGCGCGGATATTGTGGGATTTTGTATTTGGGGAAGCGCGCGAGACGGAGGAGTCCGCAGTAATCGGATGGGATCAGGCGAGGCCACCTCGATCACCGTGCCACCTTTTTCGCCATGTACCTCGCGCGCGACTGTTGCGGGATTTGATTGGATCGTCCAGCCCCACAGGTCAGCCACTCGGAAGCGGCCCCATATAAGGTGCCAGATGGGATTTTGTGCACAGCGCTTACCCATTCTCCTCCTTTCTCCTCTGCTTTCTCCGCCATCTCCATCTTCACTCTCAGAGCCGCTGCTCCGTTCGAGCTTCGCCTGCGACCATGGGGAAGGAGAAGACGGTGGCCCTGGAGCGCGCAAGGAAGGCGACGGCGAAGGCGAAGGGGAAGAGGTCCAACCGGGGCAGATCCTCGTCGAGATTTGGCCTGCCGCGCGGCTGGATCCAGGGCGACTGGATCTGGTCGACGATCAGCCAAGACGACATCGATGATCTGGTCGAGGGGGGGCTGATTCCCCATGAATCGGCGCGGCTATCGGAAGGAGAGACTGAACCGCATCTGCGAGCTGGTGAGTGCGTCCTCCTCGCAACTCATGTTGACCGTGGATTTTCTCTGCCTCCCCATCCTTTTTTCCGGGGATTCTTGAACTTCTTTGGAGCACAACTTCACCATTTCAATCCCAACTCCATCGTATATCTTGCCGCCTACGTGTCCATGTGCGAGAACTTCTTAGGTTGTAGGCCACACTAGGGTCTTTTCAAGCACATTTTCACTTGCCGTTCTCAGTCGGTCAAGAAGGCCAATCCGAGTGACGAGAGAACATGCATGATTCAGATGTGCGGGGTCTTGGGATTCAGATGAGAAGTAAAAGCACTTTCCCAGCCATGATCCTTCCCGAGTCGGTCCGAGGTTGGCAGTCGACCTGGTTTTATTGCAAAGACCAGCCGACTCCAGGTCAGTCGACCAGGCTCCCTGCTTTTTCCATGGCTCGGGTCGAGAAGCCCTCTGCATTGAAAGTGATCCTAGAGGAGAGAGCGCAGGTGAAGGTGTTGCCTCCGCGACTTCATCTTGAGCCTTTTTAAGTTCTACTGAGCTAGCTCCAGGTCAAGGTTGAGTTGCCTCTGCTTTTCCTCAAATTTGGCGAACTTGGAGATAAGCGTACAAGATTTCTACAGTGAGTAAAATACATATTAATCGACAAGATAAAAGATTATTTACTTCCGAGTGAATAAAACTTCAACACTACTCAGACCCCAACCGACTGCCAGCAGTCGACCGCGGTATCGGGGACTACACCCAGTGGGTGCACTCAGCGTGCCCCCACTGGTTCGGATTCCACTCGGCTGGTCCGCCCAGACCGAGTAAAAAAGAAGAAGTACTCAGACCCCAACCGAATGCCAGCAGTCGATCGCGGTCTCAGGGACTACACCTAGTGGGTGCACTTAGCGTGCCCCCACCGGTTCGGATGCCACTCGGCTAGGTCCGCCCATACCGAGTGGAAGAAAAGAAAAAACCAGAGAAAGTAGTGCTCAGACCCCAACTGCCAACAGTCGTCTGCGGTCTCGGGGACTACACCCAGTGGGTGCACTTAGCGTGCCCCCACTAGTTCAGATCCCACTCAACCAGGCCGAGTGGAAGAGTGAAAATAATAAAGATGACAAAACACCCAGTGGGTGTACAGTCTCGAAGTGCAAGACGATGAGAGATTGCGCGAAGGAAAATATTCGGGTAGCATATCCTAATAGAACAAGTTCAGCCGGAAGTCAACTTACCTGGACATTGGCTCAAAGAGCCGCGATGGCGTCATAAGCAGCCTGACTGCTTTCGTGCACCCCCTTCACCCACTCCATCATTATGCCAGCCTGACGAATGGCCTCCTCAGCGGCGTCTGACTGGCTTTCTAGAACATGATGAGTGGCAAAGAAGGGGACGGACGGTCCAGACGCAGTGGCTTGGAGATCTGAGGCATGAAGTTGGATGGTTGAAGCAAGCACTGGGGCAGTCGACGATGCAAGGCGCGCACTTGACACTGGGTCAGTAAAGGTTACAGAAACCTTACTCGCATCTTCGAGCTGTTGAACTACCGACTCCGCCGCCGGTTCCGACTGGGATGTCTTGCCAGCTGTTGCCTTCTTCTTCCTGGGCCTCGGCGGCACGTCCTCGTCATCATCTGGAAGTTCAATGACATTGGGAGGGGCTGCAAAGAAATCAGTCGACCCTAGATGAGTCGCCAGAATTTAATCGACCATGTAATCAAGAACAAGATCATGAGAGTTGTACCTGGGTTGGAGGTGACTGCATCTTCCATATCCTCGTCTTCATACTGGCGGGTGGAAGTCCCAGAGGTAGCAGCTCTGCAAATTTCAATATTCAGTCGGTCACATTTGTTACACCGAGTCAACCAAATAATCAGGTCGTATTATTACCAAGAGATAGTAGGAATGACCATTTTGATCTTGGGCAAAGCCTTCGGAGGTTTGGATGATGAAGCCTTCGGTGGTTTCGGCGCCGGAGGAGGTGCAACTTTAGATTGCTTCGGTGTCCTCTCAGTCAGCACTGGAGAGGAGGTCCGGAGACGCTTCGAAGACTGCCCAGTCGGTGCGGCCACTGTGCCATGGAGGCTTTCCGGGTCGTGAGCGTGCTTGGACTTTTTTTCTCTGCGAGGAGGCGAGTCGACCTCTTCTTCATCACTTGGGTCACCGCTCTCCTCACCCTCCTCCTCATCCGAGTGCCACTCACCGCTATCGCCTCCACTAGCCTCCTCCTCCGAGTCCTGCTCCTGCCCTCCGTTGGGCATTGAATACATCTCAGTAAGAGCCTGAAAGATAACAAGCAAAGCAAAAAACAGTCAGTCGTCAACGGGCGCTTACATGATTAATCAAAAACGTACTCGGCAATCCAGAGTCAGACCTGGTCTGGCTGGCGCGAATGGTCGAATGGAGCGACCCTCCTGGACCCCCTGGGGTTATCCTTGTTGCCTGTGATGCCTCTCAGCCACTTCTCCACCGTGTCCTCGTCGACCTCCTCCGGGTGGATCCGAGTGGAATCCTCAATGCCCGAGTACATCCACATTGGATGATCACAAGCTTGGAGCAGCTGGATGCGCCATTTGAGGAATACCTCCAGCAGATCCATACCGGTCACACCGTCCCGGACGAGTTGGACCACCCGATCGACCAACACCTTCACCTGCGCTCTCTCCTCTGGGATCACTTTCAATGCAGAGGGCTTCTCGACCTGAGCCATGGAAAAAGCAGGGAGCCCGGTCGACTGACCTGGAGTCGGCTGGTCTTTGCAATAAAACCAGGTCGACTACCAACCTCGGACCGACTCGGGAAGGATCATGGCTGGGAAAGTGCTTTTACTTCTCATCTGAATCCCAAGACCCGCACATCTGAATCACGCACGTTCTCTCGTCACTCGGATTGGCCTTCTTGACCAACTGAGAACGGCAAGTGAAAATGTGCTTGAAAAGACCCCAGTGTGGCCTACAACCTAAGAAGTTCTCACACATGGACACGTAGGCGGCAAGATATTCGATGGAGTTGGGATTGAAATGGTGAAGTTGTGCTCCAAAGAAGTTCAAGAATCCCCGGAAAAAAGGATGGGGAGGCAGAGAAAATCCACGGTCAACATGAGTTGCGAGGAGGACGCACTCACCATCTCGCGGATGCGGTTCGGTCTCTCCTTCCGAGAGCCGCGCCGATTCATGGGGAATCAGCCCCCCCCCTCGACCAGATCATCGATGTCGTCTTGGCTGATCGTCGACCGGATCCAGTCGCCCTAGATCCAGCCGCGCGGCAGGCCGGATCTCGACGAGGATCCGCCCCGGTTGGACCTCTTGTTGGGGAACATAGCAGAATTTTAAAATTTTCTACGCATCACCAAGATCAATCTATGGAGTCATCTAGCAACGAGTGAGAGGGGAGTGCATCTACATACCCTTGTAGATCGCGAGCGGAAGCGTTCAAGAGAACGGGGTTGAAGGAGTCGTACTCGTCGTGATCCAAATCACCGATGACCGAGCGCCGAACGGACGGCACCTCCGCGTTCAACACACGTACGGTTGGGAGAGACGTCTCCTCCTTCTTGATCCAGCAAGGGGAGAGGAGAGGTTGATGGAGATCCAGCAGCACGACAGCGTGGTGGTGGAAGCAGCGGGATCTCGGCAGGGCTTCGCGAAGCACCAACGAGAGGGAGAGGTGTCACGGGGGGAGAGGGAGGCGCCAGGGACTTGGGTGCGGCTGCCCTCCCTCCCCTCCACTATATATAGGGGCCAGGGGGCACCGGCCCCTCTAGATCCCATCTAGATGGGGGGGCAGCTGCCAAGGGGGTGGCTTGCCCCCAAGCCAGGTGGAGGCGCCCCCACCCCTAGGGTTTCTAACCCTAGGCGCAGGAGGAGGCCCAAGGGGGGCTCACCAGCCCACCTGGGGCTGGTTCCCTTCCCACTTCAGCCCATGGTGCCCTCCGGGATATATGGCCCCACCCGGTGGACCCCCGGGACCCTTCCGGTGGTCCCGGTACAATACCGGTGACCCCCAAAACTTTCCCGGTGGCCGAAACTGGTCTTCCTATATATAAATCTTTACCTCCGGACCATTCCGGAACTCCTCGTGACGTCCGGGATCTCATCCGGGACTCCGAACAACTTTCGGGTTACCGCATACTAATATCTCTACAACCCTAGTGTCACCGAACCTTAAGTGTGTAGACCCTACGGGTTCGAGAACCATGCAGACATGATCGAGACAACTCTCCGACCAATAACCAACAGCAGGATCTGGATACCCATGTTGGCTCCCACATATTACATGATGATCTCATCGGATGAACCACGATGTCGAGGATTCAATCAATCCCGTATTCAATTCAATTTGTCAATGGGTACGTTACTTGCCCGAGATTCGATCGTCGGTATTCCAATACCTCGTTCAATCTTGTTGCCGGCAAGTCACTTTACTCATTCTGTAACACATCATCCCGTGACCAACCCTTAGTCACATTGAGCTCATTATGATGATGTTTTACCGAGTGGGCCCAGAGATACCTCTCCGTCATGCGGAGTGACAAATCCCAGTCTCGATTCATGCCAACCCAACAAACACTTTCGAAGATACCCATAGTGCACCTTTATAGTCACCCAGTTACGTTGTGACGTTTGGCACACCCAAAGTATTCCTATAGTATCCGGGAGTTGCACAATCTCATGGTCTAAGGAAAAGATACTTGACATTAGAAAAGCTCTAGCAGACGAACTACACGATCTTGTGCTATGCTTAAGATTGGGTCTTGTCCATCACATCATTCTTCTAATGATGTGATCCTGTTATCAATGACATCTAATGTCCATAGTCAGGAAACCATGACTATCTGTTGATCAATGAGCTAGTCAACTAGAGGCTCACTAGGGACATGTTGGGGTCTATATATTCACACATGTATTACGATTTCCGGATAACACAATTATAGCATGAAGACAATTATCATGAGCAAGGAAATATAATAATAACCATTTTATTATTGCCTCTAGGGAATATTTCCAACAGTGTCCCACTTGCACTAGAGTCAATAATCTAGTTACATTGTGATGAATCAAACACCCATAGAGTTCTGGTGTTGATCATGTTTTGCTCGAGGAAGAGGCTTAGTCAACGGATCTGCGACATTCAGGTCCATATGCACTTTACAAATATCTATGTCTCCATTTTGAACATTTTCACGAATGGAGTTGAACTGACGCTTGATATGCCTGGTCTTCCTATGAAACCTGGGCTCCTTGGCAAGGGCAATAACTCCAGTGTTGTCACAGAAGAGAGTCATTGGGCCCGACGCATTGGGAATAACTCCTAGGTCGGTAATGAACTCCCTCACCCAGATTGCTTCTTGTGCTGCCTCCGAGGCTGCCATGTACTCCGCTTCACATGTAGATCCCGCCACGACGCTTTGCTTGCAACTGCACCAGCTGACTGCCCCACCATTCAAAATATACATGTATCCGGTTTGTGACTTAGAGTCATCCAGATCTGTGTCGAAGCTAGCATCGACGTAACCCTTTACGATGAGCTCTTCGTCACCTCCATAGACGAGAAACATATCCTTAGTCCTTTTCAGGTACTTCAGGATATTCTTGACCGTTGTCCAGTGTTCCATGCCGGGATTACTTTGGTACCTTCCTACCAAGCTTATGACAAGGTTTACATCAGGTCTGGTACACAGCATGGCATACATGATAGACCCTATGGCCGAGGCATAGGGGACAACACTCATCTTTTCTCTATCTTCTGCCGTGGTCGGGCATTGAGCCGTGCTCAATCTCATACCTTGCAATACAGGCAAGAACCCCTTCTTGGACTGATCCATATTGAACTTCTTGAATATCTTGTCAAGGTACGTACTTTGTGAAAGACCAATGAGGCGTCTCGATCTATCTCTATAGATCTTGATGCCTAATATCTAAGCAACTTCTCCAAGGTCCTTCATTGAAAAACGCTTGTTCAAGTAGGCCTTTATGCTTTCCAAGAATTCTATATCATTTCCCATCAATAGTATGTCATCCACATACAATATGAGAAATGCTACAGAGCTCCCACTCACTTTCTTGTAAACGCGGGCTTCTCCATAAGTCTGCGTAAATCCAAACGCTTTGATCATCTCATCAAAACGAATGTTCCAACTCCGAGATGCTTGCACCAGCCCATAGATTGAGCGTTGGAGCTTGCACACCTTGTCAGCATTCTTAGGATCGACAAAACCTTCCGGCTGCATCATATACAATTCTTCCTTAAGGAAACCATTAAGGAAAGCCATTTTGACGTCCATTTGCCATATCTCATAATCATAGAATGCGGCAATTTCTAACATGATTCGGACGGACTTCAGCTTCGCTACGGGTGAGAAAGTCTCATCGTAGTCAACCCCTTGAACTTATCGATAACCCTTAGCGACAAGCCGAGCCTTATAGATGGTCACATTACCATCCGCGTCCGTCTTCTTCTTAAAGATCCATTTATTTTCTATGGCTCGCCGATCATCGGGCAAGTCAGTCAAAGTCCATACTTTGTTTTCATACATGGATCCTATCTCGGATTTCATGGCTTCCAGCCATTTGTCGGAATCTGGGCCCGCCATCGCTTCTTCATAGTTCGAAGGTTCATCATTGTCTAACAACATAATTTCCAGGACAGGGTTGCCGTACCACTCTGGTGCGGAACGCGTCCTTGTGGACCTTCGAAGTTCAGTAGCAACTTGATCTAAAGTTTCATGATCATCATCATTAACTTCCTCCCTAGTCGGTGCAGACACCTCAGGAACAATTTCTTGAGCTGCGCCACTCTCTGGTTCAAGAGGCAATACTTCATCAAGTTCTACTTTCCTCCCACTTACTTCTTTCGAGAGAAACTCTTTCTCTAGAAAGGATCCATTCTTGGCAACAAAGGTCTTGCCTTCAGATCTAAGATAGAAGGTATACCCAATAGTTTCTTTAGGGTATCCTATGAAGACGCATTTTTCCAATTTGGGTTCGAGCTTTTCAGGTTGAAGTTTCTTGACATATGCATCACATCCCCAAACTTTCAGAAATGACAGCTTAGGTTTCTTGCCAAACCACAATTCATACGGTGTCGTCTCAACGGATTTCGACGGAGCCCTATTTAAAGTGAATGCGGCAGTCTCTATAGCATAACCCCAAAATGATAGCGGTAGATCGGTAAGAGACATCATAGATCATACCATATCCAATAGGGTGCGATTACGACATTCGGACACACCATTATGATGTGGTGTTCTAGGCGGCGTGAGTTGTGAAACTATTCCACATTTCCTTAAGTGCGTGCCAAATTCGTGACTCAAATATTCTCCCCCACGATCTGATCGTAAGAACTTGATTTTCCTGTCACGTTGATTCTCAACCTCACTCTGAAATTCCTTGAACTTTTCAAAGGTCTCAGACTTGTGTTTCATTAAGTAGACATACCCATATCTACTTAAGTCATCGGTGAGGGTGAGGACATAACGATAGCCACCGCGAGCCTCAACACTCATTGGACCGCACACATCAGTATGTATGATTTCCAATAAGTTGGTTGCTCGCTCCATTGTTCCGGAGAATGGAGTCTTGGTCATTTTACCCATGAGGCATGGTTCACACGTGTCAAATGATTCATAATCAAGAGACTCCAAAAGTCCATCTGCATGGAGTTTCTTCATGTGTTTGACACCAATGTGACCAAGGCGGCAGTGCCACAAGTATGTGGGACTATCATTATCAACCTTACATCTTTTGGCATTCACACTATGAATGTGTGTAACATCACGTTCGAGATTAAATAAGAATAAACCATTGACCAGCGGGGCATGACCATAAAACATGTCTCTCATATAAATAGAACAACCATTATTCTCAGATTTAAATGAGTAGCCATCTCGCATTAAACGAGATCCAGATACAATGTTCATGCTCAAAGCTGGTACTAAATAACAATTATTGAGGTTTAAAACTAATCTCGTAGGTAAATGCAGAGGTAGCGTGCCGACGGCGATCATATCGACCTTGGAACCATTCCCGACGCGCATCATCACCTCGTCCTTCGCCAGTCTCCGTTTATTCCGCAGTTCCTGTTTTGAGTTACAAATATGAGCAACTGCACCAGTATCAAATACCCAGGAGCTACTACGAGCGCTGGTAAGGTACACATCAATAACATGTATATCACATATACCTTTGGTATTGCCGGCCTTCTTTTCCGCTAAGTACTTGGGGCAGTTCCGCTTCCAGTGACCGTTGCCCTTGCAATAAAAGCACTCAGTCTCAGGCTTGGGTCCATTCTTTGACTTCTTTCCGGCAGCTTGCTTACCGGGCGCGGCAACTCCCTTGCCATCCTTCTTGAAGTTCTTTTTACCCTTGCCTTTCTTGAACTTAGTGGTTTTATTCACCATCAACACTTGATGTTCCTTTTTGATTTCCACCTCCGCTGATTTCAGCATTGAATATACCTCAGGAATGGTCTTTTCCATCCCCTGCATATTAAAGTTCATCACAAAGCTCTTGTAGCTAGGTGGGAGCGACTGAAGGATTCTGTCAACGACCGCATCATCTGGGAGATTAACTCCTAGCTGAGACAAGCGGTTATGCAGCCTAGACATTTTGAGTATGTGCTCACTGACAGAACTGTTCTCCTCCATCTTACAACTGTAGAACTTGTCGGAGACTTCATCTCTCTCGACTCGGGCGTGATCTTGGAAAACCATTTTCAGCTCTTGGAACATCTCATATGCTCCGTGTTTCTCAAAACGCTTTTGGAGCCCCGGTTCTAAGCTGTAAAGCATGTCGCACTGAACCAGGGAGTAATCATCACTACGTGTCTGCCAAGCATTCATGACGTCTTGTTCTGCATAGAAAACAGGTGCGTCACCTAGCGGTGCATCAAGGACATATGCTTTCCTGGCAGCTATGAGGATAATCCTCAGGTTACGGACCCAGTCCGTGTAGTTGCTGCCATCGTCTTTCAGCTTGGTTTTCTCTAGGAACACGTTGAAGTTGAGGGCAACATTAGCATGGGCCATTTGATCTACAAGACATATTGCAAAGATTTTAGACTATGTTCATGATAATTAAGTTCATCTAATCAAATTATTAATGAACTCCCACTCAGATAGACATCCCTCTAGTCATCTAAGTGATACATGATCCGAGTCAACTAGGCCGTGTCCGATCATCACGTGAGACGGACTAGTCATCATCGGTGAACATTTTCATGTTGATCGTATCTTCTATACGACTCATGTTCGACCTTTCGGTCTTCCATGTTCCGAGGCCATGTCTGTACATGCTAGACTCGTCAAGTCAACCTAAGTGTATTGCGTGTGTAAATCTGGCTTACACCCGTTGTATGCGAACGTTAGAACCTATCACACCCGATCATCACGTGGTGCTTCGGAACAACGGACCTTAGCAACGGTGCACACTTAGGGGGAACACTTTCTTGAAATTATTGCGAGGGATCATCTTATTTATGCTACCGTCGTTCTAAGCAAATAAGATGTAAAACATGATAAACATCACATGCAATCAAATAGTGACATGACATGGCCAATATCATTTTGCTCCTTTTGATCTCCATCTTCGGGGCGCCATGATCATCGTCGTCACCGGCATGACACCATGATCTCCATCATCGTGTCTTCATGAAGTTGTCTCGTCAACTATTACTTCTACTACTATGGCTAACGGTTAGCGATAAAGTAAAGTAATTACATGATGTTTATGTTGACACGCGGGTCATGAATAAATTAAGACAACTCTTATGGCTCCTGCCGGTTGTCATACTCATCGACATGCAAGTCGTGATTCCTATTACAAGAACATGATTAATCTCATACATCACATATATCATTCATCACATCCTTTTGGCAATATCACATCACACGGCATATACTGCAAAAACAAGTTAGACGTCCTCTAATTGTTGTTGCAAGTTTTTACGTGGCTGCTATAGGTTTCTAGCAAGAACGTTTCTTACCTACGCCAAAACCACAACGTGATATGACAATTTCTATTTACCCTTCATAAGGACCCTTTTCATCGAATCCGATCCGACTAAAGTGGGAGAGACAGACACCCGCTAGCCACCTTATGCAACTAGTGCATGTCAGTCGGTGGAACCAGTCTCACATAAGCGTACGTGTAAGGTTGGTCTGGGCCGCTTCATCCCACGATGCCGCCGGATCAAGATAAGACTAGTAACGGCAAGTAAATCGATAAAATCAACGCCCACAACAACTTGTGTTCTACTCATGCATACAAACTACGCATAGACCTAGCTCATGATGCCACTGTTGGGGAACGTAACAGAATTTTAAAATTTTCTACGCATCACCAAGATCAATCTATGGAGTCATCTAGCAACAAGTGAGAGGGGAGTGCATCTACATACCCTTGTAGATCGCGAGCGGAAGCGTTCAAGAGAACGGGGTTGAAGGAGTCGTACTCGTCGTGATCCAAATCACCGATGATCGAGCGCCGAACGGACGGCACCTCCGCGTTCAACACACGTACGGTTGGCAGAGACGTCTCCTCCTTCTTGATCCAGCAAGGGGAGAGGAGAGGTTGATGGAGATCCAGCAGCACGACGGCGTGGTGGTGGAAGCAGCGAGATCTCGGCAGGGCTTCGCCAAGCACCAACGAGATGGAGAGGTGTCACGGGGGGAGAGGGAGGCGTCGGGGACTTGGGTGCGGCTGCCCTCCCTCCCCTCCACTATATATAGGGGCCAGGGGGTGCCGTCCCCTCTAGATCCCATCTAGATGGGGGCGGCTGCCAAGGGAGTGGCTTGGCCCCCAAGCCATGTGGAGGCGCCCCCCACCCCCTAGGGTTTCTAACCCTAGGCGCAGGAGGAGGCCCAAGGGGGGATCACCAGCCCACCAGGGGCTGGTTCCCTTCCCATTTCATCCCATGGGGCCCTCCGGGATAGATGGCCCCACCCGGTGGACCCCCGGGACCCTTCAGGTGGTCCCGGTACAATACCGGTGACCCTCGAAACTTTCCCGGTGGCCGAAACTGGTCTTCCTATATATAAATCTTTACCTCCGGACCATTCCGGAACTCCTCGTGACGTCCGGGATCTCATTCGGGACTCCGAACAACTTTCGGGTTACCGCATACTAATATCTCTACAACCCTAGTGTCACCGAACCTTAAGTGTGTAGACCCTACGGGTTCGGGAACCATGCAGACATGACCGAGACAACTCTCCGGCCAATAACCAACAGCGGGATCTGGATACCCATGTTGGCTCCCACATATTCCACGATGATCTCATCGGATGAACCACGATGTCGAGGATTCAATCAATCCCGTATTCAATTCCCTTTGTCAATCGGTACGTTACTTGCCCGAGATTCGATCGTTGGTATTCCAATACCTCGTTCAATCTCGTTACCGGCAAGTCACTTTACTCGTTCCATAACACATCATCCCGTGACCAACACTTAGTCACATTGAGCTCATTACGATGATGTTTTACCGAGTGGCCCCAGAGATACCTCTCCGTCATGCGGAGTGACAAATCCCAGTCTCGATTCGTGCCAACCCAACAGACACTTTCGGAGATACCCGTAGTGCACCTTTATAGTCACCCAGTTACGTTGTGACGTTTGGCACACCCAAAGTATTCCTACAGTATCCAGGAGTTGCACAATCTCATGGTCTAAGGAAAAGATACTTGACATTAGAAAAGCTCTAGCAGACGAACTACACGATCTTGTGCTATGCTTAAGATTGGGTCTTGTCCATCACATCATTCTTCTAATGATGTGATCCTGTTATCAATGACATCTAATGTCCATAGTCAGGAAACTATGACTATCTGTTGATCAACGAGCTAGTCAACTAGAGGCTCACTAGGGACATGTTGTGGTCTATATATTCACACATGTATTACGATTTCTGGATATCACAATTATAGCATGAACAATAGACAATTATCATGAAGAAGGAAATATAATAATAACCATTTTATTATTGCCTCTAGGGCATATTTCCAACACCTCTTCCCCTTCGCCTTCGTCGTCGCCTTCTTTGCGCGCTCCAGGGCCACCGTCTTCTCCTTCCCCATGGTCGCAGGCGAAGCTCGAACGGAGCAGCGGCTCTGAGAGCGAAGATGGAGATGGCTGAGAAAGCAGAGGAGAAAGGAGGAGAATGGGGAAGCGTTGTGGATAAAATCCAATCTGGCACCTTATATGGGGCCACTTCCGAGTGGCTGACCTATGGGGCCGGACGATCCAATCAAATCCCGCAACAGTCGTGCGCGAGGTATGTGGCGAAAAAGGTGGCGCGGTGATCGAGGCGGCCTCGCCTGATCCCATCCGATTACTGCGGACTCCTCCGTCTGGCGTGCTTCCCCAAATACAAAATCCCACGATATCCGCGCGCAGCAAGGCAACCTGTCAGGCGGAAGATCTTTTCCATATTAGCACTCAGAGCATTGCAGCAAAAGTTCACTCGGCAGAACCAAGAATGGATCAAGGCAACTGAGAAGAAGTTGGGATCATCATAATTGTTCGCTTGGTCGCAAATAAGACGCTCCCGAAGCACGAAAATTGAATCGGAGGAATTCTCAACTCCTTCTCTGCTCAAGCCCCGAACCATTCGGGGGCTAATGATAAAGCTGTGTACCTAGGGTAGGGTCATAGGCCTGACCTAGATGCCCTCCCCAAGGTCATCGCCCTAAAGCCAGAAGCATTCGAAGGGTACCATCTCCCAGAGGAGGGGAGTGGCTAATATAGTGCGCCCGGACCCCAGCTCTCCTCCGTTACACATGATTCAGTGTACATTAAGAGTGCAACGTTACTGGTAATGCTAGCAATTAAGTGATATAAATGATAATTAAGTCTATGAGTAAACGCCCGACCATTGTTGCGTAGAGTGGCTTTAGGTCTTCTGTACGTCGAGTAGTTTCTGTGACGGTCGAGTTTCATTGATTCTTCCGAGTGGAATGCCTCTGGTCGAGTGGATGATGGTACCGTTCGAATGCTTCTGGCTTTAGGGAGATGACCTTGGGGAGGGCATCCAGGTCAGGCCTATGACCCTACCCTAGGTGCATAGCTTCATCACGAACCGCAAGCCATCCGACGCGGTCTTGTATAGGTCCGTGGGGCGGTCCGGACCCGATTTCTCCTGCAAACCAGAGAAAAACATGAGGGAGGTTTGCCGGAGTCCGGATCGATCAAAGGCCCGCTTCTAACCGTCCTAGCCCACCAAAACCTCTCCTCCCTCACCCCCGCGTGTTCCCGCCCGGCGCCAGCTACCCGCATTCATGCCTCTGTAGAGCGCGCCACTCAACGTTGAAGACGGCTCATGGCGGATGCGACCTCTCATTGCCTCCGCCATTGAAGCCGCATCGGCCGAGTGCGCTGCCCAGGACGCGTCTCCGGTGTCCACGCCTGTTCAATGCTGGAGGTGCATGACTGGACGGATGAGACGGATATCTACCACGCCCGTTCAATGTTGTTTTCCGTCCGTATGCCGCCATTAAGCATGCTCGCTAACCGAGAAACGCCCATTGACGCACCCGGATGCCAGAATTCGCTATGTAAAGGCAAACACGCCCAGCTAACTCCACATCACAACACAAGACACTCCACATCCTCCTCCCTTGCACTGCATCCGCCATGACCGCCAGCGGGAAAGCACTGTGGGACAGTATGTCGCCGGAGATGAAGCACATTGTCGCAGCCCTTGCTGCCGCCTAGCATAGTCTCCGTGCCAGGCGGATCGAGGTCTGATGTCTACTACGCAACTTTATTCTTGTAGACACGTGTTGGGCCTCCAAGCGCAGAGTTTTATAGGACAGTAGCAATTTTCCCTCAAGTGGATGAACCAAGGTTTATCAATCCATGAGAGGTGTAGGATGAAGATGGTCTCTCTCAAACGACCCTGCAACCAAATACATGAAATCTCTTGTGTCCCCAACACACCCAATACAATGGCAAATTGTATAGGTGCACTAGTTCGGCGAAGATATGATGATAAAAGTGTAATATGGATGGTAGAAATATTTTTTTATAATCTGAATAAATAAAAACAGCAAGGTAGCAAATAGTAAACGAGCACAAAAACGGTATTGCAATGCTTGAAAATGAGGCCTAGGTCTGTACTTTCGCTAGTGCAATCTCTCAACAATGCTAACATAGTTGGATCATATGATTATCCCTCATAGTGCAATAAAGAATCACTCCTGAGTTCCTATTAGAGGAGAACAAAAAATAGAAATTGTTTGTAGGGTACGAAACCACCTCAAAGATATCTTTCCGATCAATCTAATCAAGAGTTCGTACTAAAAATAACACCATATGTCGACACACATCAACCAACTCTAATGTCACCTAGATACTCCAATATCACCATGAGTATCCGTGAGTTAATTCTACGATATGCATCAAACAACTTCATGATCATAATATTCAATCCACACAATGAACTATAAGAAGACCCCAAAGTTTCTATCGGAGAAAAGATAGTAAAAACGTGCATCAACCCCTATGCATAGATTACCTCAATGTCACATCAGGAATCCGCAAGTTGAGTGCCATAACATACATCAAGTGAATCAATATGATACCCCATTGTCACCTCAAGTATTCATACCGCAAGATATACATCATGTGTTCTCAGATCTGAACATTCAATCCGACAAGACAAAACTTCAAAGGGTAAAGACTCAATTCATCACAACAAGAGTATAGAGGGGAGAAACATCATATGATCCATCTATGTTAACAAAGCCCACGATATATCAAGATCATGACATCTCAAGATCATGAGAGAGAGAGAGATTAAACACATAGCCACTGGTACAAACCCTCAGCCCCGAGGGTGGACTACTCCCTCCTCATCATGGTGGCCGCCGGGATGATGAAGATGGCCAACGGTGATGATTCCCCCTCCGGCAGGGTGCCGGAACAGGCTCCCGATTGGTTTTTGGTGGCTACAGAGCCTTGCGACGGCGAAACTTCTGATCTAGGTTAACCCTGAGGGTTTTCGGAATATTTGTGAATTTATAGGGTAAAGAGGGGGTGTGGGAGGCCACCGAGGTGGGCACAACCCACCTTGTGCCCCCCTCGGGGCACCCCCTAGGTGTTGCTCTGGCCCAATGGATGTCTTATGGTCCATAAAAAATCCACAAAAAGTTTCGCGGTGTTTGGATTCTGTTTGATATTGATTTCCTGCGATGTGAAAAACAAGCAAAAAACTACAACTGGCACTGGGTCAATAGGTTAGTCCTAAAAATGATATAGAGTTGCTTTAAAATGATTGTAAAACATCCAAGAATGATAAAATAACAGCATTAATACTTCATAAATTATAGATACGTTGGAGACGTATCAAGGCCGGCTTGTCGACCTCGCCCGAGGTCTCCGACGACGACGACGACACCACGATGGAGACAGGCTCCGACGACTCCTCCCCGGCCCCCACGCCTCCTCTGCACGTTGGCTTCACCATGGAGCAGGCATAGGCGCACTTCAACGTCGGCATGGTGGAGGTGCAGCCTACGCCGGTGCCTTTCTCGTGGTTCCAGCAGGCGTAGGAGGAACAACGGCACAACTTGTTCTTCTTAGAGCAGCACCGGCTGGCGTAGAGTCAAATCTACGGTGAGCGCGCAAGCAAGGAGGCCGTGGCGGCCATGGTCGCGGTGAACACAAATTTCGTCGAGGAGTAGCGTGCCATCTACGATGCGTCCGCTCTCAAGTTGTCGTTCGCCAGGCAACGGCAGCTACGAAGGCGCAGCTGCAGGCGATCGCGGAGGAGAACAGCGCCAGCTGCGCCTCATACGTGCCGCCTACGAACCATCAGTCGGCCCAGTAGGACGACGACAGCGTCGGTGCCACCATTTCCCTCGTGGACCTTACGTCCACCAGGGACAAACAAGGTGTGGACTCCTCTGAGGATGAGTATGCCATGGGAGGTGGCGGGGCCTGGTGAAGGAAATATGCCCTAGAGGCAATAATAAAGTTATTATTTATTTCCTTATATCATGATAAATGTTTATTATTCATGCTAGAATTGTATTAACCGGAAACATAATACATGTGTGAATACATAGACAAACTTAGTGTCACTAGTATGCCTCTACTTGACTAGCTCGTTAATCAAAGATGGTTATGTTTCCTGACCATGAACAAAGTGTTGTTATTTGATTAACGAGGTCACATCATTAGTTGAATGATCTGATTGACATGACCCATTCCATTAGCTTAGCACCCGATCGTTTAGTATGTTGCTATTGCTTTCTTCATGACTTATACATGTTCCTATAACTATGAGATTATGCAACTCCCGTTTACCGGAGGAACACTTTGGGTACTACCAAACGTCACAACGTAACTGGGTGATTATAAAGGAGTACTACAGGTGTCTCCAAAGGTACATGTTGGGTTGGCGTATTTCGAGATTAGGATTTGTCACTCCGATTGTCAGAGAGGTATCTCTGGGCCCTCTCGGTAATGCACATCACATAAGCCTTGCAAGCATTACAACTAATATGTTAGTTGTGAGATGATGTATTACGGAACGAGTAAAGAGACTTGCCGGTAACGAGATTGAACTAGGTATTGGATACCGACGATCGAATCTCGGGCAAGTAACATACCGATGACAAAGGGAACAACGTATGTTGTTATGCGGTCTGACCGATAAAGATCTTCGTAGAATATGTAGGAACCAATATGGGCATCCAGGTCCCGCTATTGGTTATTGACCGGAGACGAGTCTCGGTCATGTCTACATTGTTCTCGAACCCGTAGGGTCCGCACGCTTAAGGTTACGATGACAGTTATATTATGAGCTTATACATTTTGATGTACCGAAGGTTGTTCGGAGTCCCGGATGTGATCACGGACATGACGAGGAGTCTCGAAATGTTCGAGACGTAAAGATTGATATATTGGAAGCCTATGTTTGGATATCGGAAGTGTTCCGGGTGAAATCGGGATTTTACCGGAGTACCGGGAGGTTACCGGAACCCCCCGGGAGCTATATGGGCCTTAGTGGGCTTTAGTGGAAAGGAGAAAGGGGCAGCCCAAGGTGGCTGTGCGCCTCCCCCCTTCCCCTAGTCCTATTAGGACTAGGAGAGGTGGCCGGCCCCCTCTCTCTCTTTCCCCCCTCAAGGAATCCTATTCCAACTAGGATTGGGGGGGGGATCCTACTCCCAGAGGGAGTAGGACTCTCCTGGCGCGCCCTCCCTTGGCCGGCCAGCCTCCCCCCTCTAGTCCTTTATATACAGAGGCAGGGCACCCCAAAGAACACACAAGTTGATCCATGTGATCTATTCCTTAGCCGTGTGCGGCGCCCCCAGCCACCATAGTCCTCGATAATACTGTAGCGGAGTTTAGGCGAAGCCCTGCTGCTGTAGTACATCAAGATCGTCACCACGCCGTCGTGCTGACAGAACTCTTCCCCGACACTTTGCTGGATCGGAGTCCGGGGATCGTCATCGAGCTAAACGTGTGCTCGAACTCGGAGGTGCCGTAGTTTCGGTGCTTGATCGGTTGGATCGTGAAGACGTACGACTACTTCCTCTACGTTGTGTCAACGCTTCCGCAGTCGGTCTGCGTGGGTACGTAGACAACACTCTCCCCTCTCGTTGCTATGCATCACCATGATCTTGCGTGTGCGTAGGAATTTTTTTGAAATTACTACGAAACCCAACGGTGGTATCAGAGCCTAGGTTATTTATGTTGATGTTATATGCACGAGTAGAACACAAGTGAGTTGTGGGCGATATAAGTCATACTGCCTACCAGCATGTCATACTTTGGTTCGGCGGCATTGTTGGACGAGACGACCCGGACCAACATTACGCGTACGCTTACGCGAGACCGGTTCCCCCGACGTGCTTTGCACATAGGTGGCTTGCGGGCGACTGTCTCTCCAACTTTAGTTGAACCAAGTGTGGCTACGCCCGGTCCTTGCGAAGGTTAAAACGGAGTCTATTTGACAAACTATCATTGTGGTTTTGATGCGTAGGTGAGATTGGTTGTTGCTTAAGCCCGTAGCAGCCACGTAAAACTTGCAACAACAAAGTAGAGGACGTCTAACTTGTTTTTGCAGGGCATGTTGTGATGTGATATGGTCAAGGCATGATGCTGAATTTTATTGTATGAGATGATCATGTTTTGTAACCGAGTTATCGGCAACTGGCAGGAGCCATATGGTTGTCGCTTTATTGTATGCAATGCAATCGCGATGTAATGCTTTACTTTATTACTAAATGGTAGTGATAATCGTGGAAGCATAAGATTGGCGAGATGACAACGATGCTACGATGGAGATCAAGGTGTCGCGCCGGTGACGATGGTGATCATGACGGTGCTTCGGAGATGGAGATCACAAGCACAAGATGTTGATGGCCATATCATATCACTTATATTGATTGCATGTGATGTTTATCTTTTTATGCATCTTATCTTGCTTTGATTGACGGTAGCATTATAAGATGATCTCTCACTAAATTATCAAGAAGTGTTCTCCCTGAGTATGCACTGTTGCCAAAGTTCGTCGTGCCCAGACACCATGTGATGATCGGGTGTGATAAGCTCTACGTCCATCTACAACAGGTGCAAGACAGTTTTGCACACGCAGAATACTCAGGTTAAACTTGACGAGCCTAGCATATGCAGATATGGCCTCGGAACACGGAGACCGAAAGGTCGAGCGTGAATCATATAGTAGATATGATCAACATAACGATGTTCACCATTGAAAACTACTCCATCTCACGTGATGATCGGTTATGGTTTAGTTGATTTGGATCACGTGATCACTTAGAGGATTAGAGGGATGTCTATCTAAGTGGGAGTTCTTAAGTAATTTGATTAATTGAACTTAAACTTATCATGAACTTAGTACCTGATAGTATCTTGCTTGTTTATGTTGATTGTAGATAGATGGCTCGTGCTGTTGTTCCGTTGAATTTTAATGCGTTCCTTGAGAAAGCAAAGTTGAAAGATGATGGTAGCAATTATACGGACTGGGTCCGTTAACTTGAGGATTATCCTCATTGCTGCTCAGAAGAATTACGTCCTGGAAGCACCGCTGGGTGCCAGGCCTGCTGCTGGAGCAACACCAGATGTTATGAACGTCTGGCAGAGCAAAGCTGATGACTACTCGATAGTTCAGTGTGCCATGCTTTACGGCTTAGAATCAGGACTTCAACGACGTTTTGAACGTCATGGAGCATATGAGATGTTCCAGGAGTTGAAGTTAATATTTCAAGCAAATGCCCGGATTGAGAGATATGAAGTCTCCAATAAGTTCTATAGCTGCAAGATGGAGGAGAACAGTTCTGTTAGTGAGCATATACTCAAAATGTCTGGGTATAATAATCACTTGATTCAATTGGGAGTTAATCTTCCGGATGATTGCGTCATTGACAGAATTCTCCAATCACTGCCACCAAGCTACAAGAGCTTCGTGATGAACTATAATATGCAAGGGATGAACAAGACTATTCCCGAGCTCTTCGCAATGCTGAAAGCTGCGGAGGTAGAAATCAAGAAGGAGCATCAAGTGTTGATGGTTAACAAGACCACTAGTTTCAAGAAAAAGGGCAAAGGGAAGAAGAAGGGGAACTTCAAGAAGAACAGCAAGCAAGTTGCTGCTCAGAGAGAAGAAACCCAAGTCTGGACCTAAGCCTGAAACTGAGTGCTTCTACTGCAAGCAGACTGGTCACTGGAAGCGGAACTGCCCCAAGTATTTGGCGGATAAGAAGGATGGCAAGGTGAACAAAGGTATATGTGATATACATGTTATTGATGTGTACCTTACTAGAGCTCGCAGTAGCACCTGGGTATTTGATACTGGTTCTGTTGCTAATATTTGCAACTCGAAACAGGGACTACGGATTAAGCGAACATTGGCGAAGGACGAGGTGACGATGCGCGTGGGAAACGGTTCCAAAGTCGATGTGATCGCGGTCGGCACGCTACCTCTACATCTACCTTCGGGATTAGTATTAGACCTAAATAATTGTTATTTGGTGCCAGCGTTGAGCATGAACATTATATCTGGATCTTGTTTAATGCGAGACGGTTATTCATTTAAATCAGAGAATAATGGTTGTTCTATTTATATGAGTAATATCTTTTATGGTCATGCACCCTTGAAGAGTGGTCTATTCTTATTGAATCTCGATAGTAGTAATACACATATTCATAATGTTGAAGCCAAAAGATGCAGAGTTGATAATGAAAGTGCAACTTATTTGTGGCACTGTCGTTTAGGTCATATCGGTGTAAAGCGCATGAAGAAACTCCATACTGATGGACTTTTGGAACCACTTGATTATGAATCACTTGGTACTTGCGAACCGTGCCTCATGGGCAAGATGACTAAAACACCGTTCTCCGGTACTATGGAGAGAGCAACAGATTTGTTGGAAATCATACATACCGATGTATGTGGTCCGATGAATATTGAGGCTCGTGGCGGATATCGTTATTTTCTCACCTTCACAGATGATTTAAGCAGATATGGGTATATCTACTTAATGAAACATAAGTCTGAAACATTTGAAAAGTTCAAAGAATTTCAGAGTGAAGTTGAAAATCATCGTAACAAGAAAATAAAGTTTCTACGATCTGATCGTGGAGGAGAATATTTGAGTTACGAGTTTGGTGTACATTTGAAAAATTGTGGAATAGTTTCGCAACTCACGCCACCCGGAACACCACAGCGTAATGGTGTGTCCGAACGTCGTAATCATACTTTACTAGATATGGTGCGATCTATGATGTCTCTTACTGATTTACCGCTATCGTTTTGGGGATACGCTCTAGAGACGGCCGCATTCACGTTAAATAGGGCACCATCAAAATCCGTTGAGACGACGCCTTATGAACTGTGGTTTGGCAAGAAACCAAAGTTGTCGTTTCTGAAAGTTTGGGGCTGCGATGCTTATGTGAAAAAGCTTCAACCTGATAAGCTCGAACCCAAATCGGAGAAATGTGTCTTCATAGGATACCCAAAGGAGACTGTTGGGTACACCTTCTATCACAGATCCGAAGGCAAGACATCGTTGCTAAGAATGGATCCTTTCTAGAGAAGGAGTTTCTCTCGAAAGAAGTGAGTGGGAGGAAAGTAGAACTTGACGAGGTAACTGTACCTGCTCCCTTACTGGAAAGTAGTACATCACAGAAAACTGTTTCAGTGACACCTACACCAGTTAGTGAGGAAGCTAATGATAATGATCATGAAACTTCAGATCAAGATACTACTGAACCTCGTAGATCAACCAGAGTAAGATCCGCACCAGAGTGGTACGGTAATCCTGTTCTGGAAGTCATGCTACTAGATCATGATGAACCTACGAACTATGAAGAAGCGATGGTGAGCCCAGATTCCGCAAAGTGGCTTGAAGCCATGAAATCTGAGATGGGATCCATGTATGAGAACAAAGTATGGACTTTGGTTGACTTGCCCGATGATCGGCAAGCAATTGAGAATAAATGGATCTTCAAGAAGAAGACTGACGCTGATGGTAATGTTACTGTCTACAAAGCTCGACTTGTCGCGAAAGGTTTTCGACAAGTTCAAGGGGTTGACTACGATGAGACTTTCTCACCTGTAGCGATGCTTAAGTCTGTCCGAATCATGTTAGCGATTGCCGCATTTTATGATTATGAAATTTGGCAGATGGATGTCAAAACTGCATTCCTGAATGGATTTCTGGAAGAAGAGTTGTATATGATGCAACCGGAAGGTTTTGTCGATCCAAAGGGAGCTAACAAAGTGTGCAAGCTCCAGCGATCCATTTATGGACTGGTGCAAGCCTCTCGGAGTTGGAATAAACGCTTTGATAGTGTGATCAAAGCATTTGGTTTTATACAGACTTGGAGAAGCCTGTATTTACAAGAAAGTGAGTGGGAGCTCTGTAGCATTTCTGATATTATATGTGGATGACATATTACTAATTGGAAATGATATAGAATTTCTGGATAGCATAAAGGGATACTTGAATAAGAGTTTTTCAATGAAAGACCTCGGTGAAGCTGCTTACATATTAGGCATTAAGATCTATAGAGATAGATCAAGACGCTTAATTGGACTTTCACAAAGCACATACCTTGACAAAGTTTTGAAGAAGTTCAAAATGGATCAAGCAAAGAAAGGGTTCTTGCCTGTGTTACAAGGTGTGAAGTTGAGTAAGACTCAATGCCCGACCACTGCAGAAGATAGAGAGAAAATGAAAGATGTTCCCTATGCTTCAGCCATAGGCTCTATCATGTATGCAATGCTGTGTACCAGACCTGATGTGTGCCTTGCTATAAGTTTAGCAGGGAGGTACCAAAGTAATCCAGGAGTGGATCACTGGACAGCGGTCAAGAACATCCTGAAATACCTGAAAAGGACTAAGGATATGTTTCTCGTATATGGAGGTGACAAAGAGCTCACCGTAAAAGGTTACGTTGATGCAAGCTTTGACACTGATCCGGACGATTCTAAATCGCAAACCGGATACGTGTTTACATTAAACGGTGGAGCTGTCAGTTGGTGCAGTTCTAAACAAAGCGTCGTAGTGGGATCTACATGTGAAGCGGAGTACATAGCTGCTTCGGAAGCAGCAAACGAAGGAGTCTGGATGAAGGAGTTCATATCCGATCTAGGTGTCATACCTAGTGCATCGGGTCCAATGAAAATCTTTTGTGACAATACTGGTGCAATTGCCTTGGCAAAGGAATCCAGATTTCACAAGAGAACCAAGCACATCAAGAGACGCTTCAATTCCATCCGGGATCTAGTCCAGGTGGGAGACATAGAGATTTGCAAGATACATACGGATCTGAATGTTGCAGACCCGTTGACTAAGCCTCTTCCACGAGCAAAACATGATCAGCACCAAGGCTCCATGGGTGTTAGAATCATTACAGTGTAATCTAGATTATTGACTCTAGTGCAAGTGGGAGACTGAAGGAAAATATGCCCTAGAGGCAATAATAAAGTTATTATTTATTTCCTTATATCATGATAAATGTTTATTATTCATGCTAGAATTGTATTAACCAGAAACATAATACATGTGTGAATACATAGACAAACTTAGTGTCACTAGTATGCCTCTACTTGACTAGCTCGTTAATCAAAGATGGTTATGTTTCCTGACCATGAACAAAGTGTTGTTATTTGATTAACGAGGTCACATCATTAGTTGAATGATCTGATTGACATGACCCATTCCATTAGCTTAGCACCCGATCGTTTAGTATGTTGCTATTGCTTTCTTCATGACTTATACATGTTCCTATAACTATGAGATTATGCAACTCCCGTTTACCGGAGGAACACTTTGGGTACTACCAAACGTCACAACGTAACTGGGTGATTATAAAGGAGTACTACAGGTGTCTCCAAAGGTACATGTTGGGTTGGCGTATTTCGAGATTAGGATTTGTCACTCCGATTGTCAGAGAGGTATCTCTGGGCCCTCTCGGTAATGCACATCACATAAGCCTTGCAAGCATTACAACTAATATGTTAGTTGTGAGATGATGTATTACGGAACGAGTAAAGAGACTTGCCGGTAACGAGATTGAACTAGGTATTGGATACCGACGATCGAATCTCGGGCAAGTAACATACCGATGACAAAGGGAACAACGTATGTTGTTATGCGGTCTGACCGATAAAGATCTTCGTAGAATATGTAGGAACCAATATGGGCATCCAGGTCCCGCTATTGGTTATTGACCAGAGACGAGTCTCGATCATGTCTACATTGTTCTCGAACCCGTAGGGTCCGCACGCTTAAGGTTACGATGACAGTTATATTATGAGCTTATACATTTTGATGTACCGAAGGTTGTTCGGAGTTCCGGATGTGATCACGGACATGACGAGGAGTCTCGAAATGTTCGAGATGTAAAGATTGATATATTGGAAGCCTATGTTTGGATATCGGAAGTGTTCCGGGTGAAATCGGGATTTTACCGGAGTACCGGGAGGTTACCGGAACCCCCCGGGAGCTATATGGGCCTTAGTGGGCTTTAGTGGAAAGGAGAAAGGGGCAGCCCAAGGTGGCTGTGCGCCTCCCCCCTTCCCCTAGTCCTATTAGGACTAGGAGAGGTGGTCGGCCCCCTCTCTCTCTTTCCCCCCTCAAGGAATCCTATTCCAACTAGGATTGGGGGGGGGGGGAATCCTACTCCCAGAGGGAGTAGGACTCTCCTGGCGCGCCCTCCCTTGGCCGGCCAGCCTCCCCCCTCTAGTCCTTTATATACAGAGGCAGGGCACCCCAAAGAACACACAAGTTGATCCACGTGATCTATTCCTTAGCCGTGTGCGACGCCCCCAGCCACCATAGTCCTCGATAATACTGTAGCGGAGTTTAGGCGAAGCCCTGCTGCTGCAGTACATCAAGATCGTCACCACGCCGTCGTGCTGACAGAACTCTTCCCCGACACTTTGCTGGATCGGAGTCCGGGGATCGTCATCGAGCTGAACGTGTGCTCGAACTCGGAGGTGCCGTAGTTTCGGTGCTTGATCGGTTGGATCGTGAAGACGTACGACTACTTCCTCTACGTTGTGTCAACGCTTCCGCAGTCGGTCTGCGTGGGTACGTAGACAACACTCTCCCCTCTTGTTGCTATGCATCATCATGATCTTGCGTGTGCGTAGGAAATTTTTTGAAATTACTACGAAACCCAACACCTGGTGTCCCAATGTGGGTCGGTCCGTCTCCCGTGTTTTATTCTTCCTCGCTGGAGACCGCACATTCACTTCATCGGTCTTTCGCCGGTGCTCATGAAGACGGCGGAAGGAGGACGACGCAGGCTTGGACGCCGGGAACCGCCGCCATAGGATAGGTTTTGGTGCGACTCTTTTTTTTGTTCTAAATGTTCGAAATGTAATTAAATCTGCAGTGTTTGTATGAAATCCGACCATCTTTGCATGAATCTTTTTCGGTTTGCTGAAAAAAGAGTTTGAAATGTATGCGGCTAACGTGGGATGGTGCCCTCCTGCATCCGTGTCCACGGACTGGTCCTCCATGTCTGTGGACGAATGCGGGAGGATTTTCACAGGTCGCCGTTGGAGATGCCCTTTTGCATGAATTTTATTCGGTTTTCTTCAATTTGTATGAAAATCATCTAATTTGCATGTAATTCGTCTGATTAGTTAAAATTCGATTTGAAATGTATGCGGCTAGATTTGATTGTCACCTCCTGCATTTGTATCTGTGTCCGTGAACCGGTCCCCCTATCTGTGAACGGGTGCGGTGTCCAGTGTGTGGGTCATCATTGGAGATGCCCTAGTGTGTGTTTCAAATTTGGATCTAAAATTACTACATGTTGCAGAAACATCTCCTGTGAACATTCACACACAAAAAATCAGAACTTTTGAAAACATTTAAATGTGCTTCGTTTTCAAAGTCAGGACTGCAGTCCCGCAAAAAGAAAAGGAAAAGTCAGGACTGTAGGACCATAGAAACATCACTTTGCTACCGAACCTATTTTGTCCTGTCTGTAGCTGAGGCACCGTGGCGCGCACCAGCACCACCGAGGGACGGGCGAATCTCCACATCGGGCACCACGTGCCAGCGCCGATCACGGATGGACGCAACGCAGCTGCACGTGGGCGGGCCCCAGCCCCACGCCAAGAGGGTCTCGACCGAGACCGACCGGGGCTCGAGGCCGACGAAGCGTGCACTGTACCGAGCTGCCCCCGGGCCCCGGCTACACGTGCGTACGACTGGCTTTGACCGCCGAGCCGGACCGTACCGTACGAAGGAGAGCAACTTGTACAGCCCCTAGCCGTAGTGGCTCGCAACCAACAGCCGGCACGCACGCACGAGTGCGTCGCGTACAGTATCGGCAATCTCCCGGCCTGCGCGTGCACTTGTGGCCGAAGCAACCGAGTACCGTATGTAGCGTGCGTTCGTGGCACACCGCGCAGACATGTACGCACTCCGTACGTGGATTTCAGCCGTATAATAAATCAAGTGTACATATTTCTCGTCCAGTTCCGTCAGGCTGTTGGTGGAGCATCATTGTCCGTCCCATTCGCGTGGCTCTTCCAAATATCTGACGTGCAGTTGAATTAGTAACAAAAACTCGAACCATGCATTCCCGTCAGCCACGTTTTTCTAAAAAGGAGGTTAAGACCCCGGCTCTGCATCAATCGATGCATACGGTCATTTTTATTCATTATTTAACATAAGTCTAGCAAGGGTATACATCGGGCCATTCGAAACCACCACTCACATCTACAAAATTTGATAATGTGGAGTGCTTTCACTTTCTATATCTAAAACCGGTGCGGTCGCCGATTCATCCACATAACGTATCGGAACCACAGTCGGTGCAGCAAACCTAAAACATACATCACATGCACACGTTTTAGGCACCTCCATCATCATCGAAGCGCTGACCCATCTTTAGGAGAGAGATCTGCATCATTCTTGCCAGTCCGTTCATTCGTCACGCCACTACGGCGCCCAATGACGTGAAGATTCTGAATGATGCGTCGTGCTAAGCACCTGCCGACCAGGCATGACACAACGTAGCACCTGTTGGCCAGGTATGACTTGACATCTCCACCGAAATCTCCGTGAAAGACGAAGCCGCTCCACCTTCTGCCTCTGTCTTCCAGCTCTGCTCCACAAACGATGCTCACAAGAGAGAAAACGAAACCGCAGTACCGCCATCGCCCGATCTGAAAGACCAGATCCTAGGGTTTTCCCGGGAGCAGCACAAGTGGGTCGACAGTAGTCACACGATGATGCCTTCATCAAGATAACGACGCGGGACGCCGCCATCGCGTCGGTTTTCAACGGCAACTATGTCTTCCCGACTCGTAGCCGGAACTAGATGGCGGACTCGAGATCTGACCATTCAACCTCATGCCGACCACCTCCGACGAAGGAGATAGCCACCACCGCCAGCGGCACCAGCCAGATCAGATCTGACCGGAGGCATCGCCGACCAGTCAACCGTGGCCACATTCCTTCTTGATCCGCCCTCCCTACGAAGCCGCCGGAGCAGCGCTGAACCGCCGGGAAAGACGAAGACCGAAGGGCGATCTCGCGCCTACGGTCCCTCCAGACCGCGGGGCAGCAGCCTAGATCCTCGCCGTCCCCATCACCGCCGGCGCACGTCTCCGGGGATGACGAGGTGAAGGAGAGGGGAAAGGGGGTGGCGGCCGGGGCGCCGGGGGTTGGCCCCCTGATCGCCCTGGAGGGAGCGATTGAGGGAGCCCTGGAGCGATACGAGGGGAGGCTATATGATACTCCGTATGTATACGGGGTTGTTTGGTTTAAGACTAAGTTTGCCTAAGGTTGCCACATCTAAGGTTAGGCAAGTTTGACTAGCTTAGGTGGGTGTTTGGTTCAAGCCACACCTTAGGCAAGCCACACTAGGGTCCCACATCACATACTCTCAAAAAGTGTGGCAAGATTCCCTTAGACTTACCAACTTGTGGCTCTTATTTTGAAGAACTAATCTTAGTCAAGTGTGGCAACATTGTATGGCAAAGTATGACATGGCTAGGCCTAGAACCAAACAGCCTCTAAGATTGCCAAAGATTACCACATCTAAGGTTAGACAAGTTTGACCAACTTAGATGAATGTTTGGTTCAAGCCACACTTTAGGCAAGTCACACCAGGACCTCACATGACATACACACAAAAAGTGTGGTAAGATTGCCTTAGGCTTGCCAACTTGTGACTCTCATTTTGAAAAACTAACCTTAAACAAGTTTAACAATATTTCATGGCAAAGAGTGACATTGTTAGGCCTAAAACCAAACAGCCCCGTATGTATCCATCAGTCGCACTCCTTGCCATTAGAGGCATAATCGTCAGCCCCATGCCCCTAATTAAGCGCACGTGCGAGATAAATCCTATGATATGCCGGATAGTTAGGAGTGAAGACTGTATCAATAAGTCGATCATCTCTTGATCCGGGTGCAACGCTATCACGAGGAAGATCACGCAGAAAAGCAGAGCGGATCGCTCGGTAAACTAATGACTCAAGATACTATCTAGTACTCTAGTTACTGCACGTAGTGGTACAGACCAGGCCAGGACGGTCGTAGTAGCATAACTTTCTTTTAGGGAAGTAGCTAGCTTAATTAAGAAAACTGACGGCACAATCAACCAGCTGCGCAGCTGGTGCGCGCAAAGCAGAGTGTATCTCGATCTTGCGATGATCCTGCGACTGTGATCGATGTGGTGATCGACTTTGTAGTACAGTAAGTACTTGTTATATGAACTGCGACCCGATCCCGCCGGATTTGGCGCTGAAATGTCACTGTGCAGCACAGTATTCTTCTTGCTTTCTCCCATTCCCACTTTCATCCCGTGAGACGGCCTCTGTGAAATTAGTTAAACAAGTACACTCCTTCTGTCAAAGCAGTTCATTGGCTGCTGGCCTACTGCCGATTATCATCGGTCCTCGAGCCGCTTATTGGAATCTTGTGCACAACTTCCGTGTCACATCGTAGAGGTCATTTTAGACATTATTTAGGCCTTGTGTACAGTGCTGTAGATGCTTAAAAAATATCTCAGTTTTTTCTGAAGCGAAATTGCTTTATGGACAACACTTGCCGCACAACATTAAGCATCAGTAAAAAGAAAAAATTTACTTCCTACGCACTGTTGGCACTGCCACGTACGATCGTCCATGCATCGGCCACAACTTTGTGTGTGTATAGCAACATTCTTTGAAAAGCATTAGTGTCTATTTCTACAGGAAAGACGCGTAATTAAGCGTCTACGCTCTAACAAATAAGCACATGTGTTTAAGAAAGACCATTTTGTTTCTCTAAACACCTCCCCTAAGCGTCTTGCATTGTACAAGTCCTTCATAGTTTTCTTTTACAGGTGACATTATTAATAGTTAGTTGCTATTTGAACTTTTTTCCCTCCAAAAAGAGCTTATTCAGTTGTTTACCTCAAGTCTGTGTGATGTGCCAAAATTTACCTATTTGAAAAAAACCTTCAATATTTTACCACCTTATTATCTTTGTTAACGTGATGGACTGGCCCACGGGTCAGGATGACATGGCGACTAACTGGCCTAATAACTCAACCACATACTATGTAGTATGTCCTTCTTTCAACTCAAAACAAAAACATGTCCTTCTTTCGACGCGCCACAATAGGCTCGTATAGTGGCAAGGCGACGATGGCACTTGTTGGCGTAATTCTCGTCCTCATATGCATCATCAAGGAGTGCTTCTTCTTTGTTGGACTAGAACCATTCGGATATGAGGTTGTCGTGGAGGTTATTTGTGCCTTTCCTAAGGTTTGATTAGGCGGTCGTGTGCATTTCTATGAAAGTTTGCTCCTTCGACGGGGTCGAAGCCAGTGATGATGGGTTGACGGCACCCATGAGTGTTGGTTTTCTTCTTCGAGGCGTCTCCAAAGAATTGGTAGTGAGGTCTAATTAGGTCAGCTTTCATGTCGTCTATTTATTTATTTATTATCTTTTTTGGTTTTGGGCTTAGTTTCCCTCATATACCGTGCCACTCCATATTTCCCCTTTTTCGTAATCACAGGAGCACCCTATCCCGGTATCCCCTGGCGAATTTGTGTCATAAAATCACAACATACAACATCAGTGTGTTAGGTTAAGGTAAAATGAAAATTGAGTAAAATCTCAACTTTGCAGGAAAGGGAGAAGCTACCACAAGTGTGCAAATGGAGGAGAGAGGAGCAATGACTTTGAGAGCAGGTACTCCTAAGATAACGTAAATGCGTGAAAATGTTTTAAAATATGTGTTCTTCTATGTGATGGTAAATTATCATCAACAAACAATATTGCCTTCAAGAGAAGAAAACATGAACTTTTGTTCTCTAAAAGGGTTAAGAGGGGTGCAAATCTCATAATTTTCCATGGTTTTTTGCAAGTACACAAAGGACGCACACACGCATATAATTTGTTTCAGATTTTTTTTTTTGCATTTGAAAATTTACCTTTCGCAACCTGAAGTAGATTAACTCTAAATCTTGAATATATTTATAAAATATACTACTATATTCAGTAATATCAGCCTAGTATCAAAGATGTTGGTGTGTCCTCTATATTGATGTCAAAAAACGTTTTACATTATGGGACGGAGTAATATATTTTTAATGTGTAATCTCTCCATTTCCTACAAGCTTTTTTTACAGTAATCTCCATTTCCTACAAGCTAATAAATCACATAACATATATTTCAATATATCGGTTGTATTTACATCTTATATTATAGGACAGAGAGAATATTATATTTCAAACTGACAAATAAAGTCCTCATTCAGGTGGCAAATGAGCGTATCAGATGCTGTAGGATCAAATGAATCAATGATAGTACATCCCTAACACCAAGGATCAAGTCTGGAAAACAGTGCATTTGAGTCTGGAAGACGGAAGCCATGAGCAATACACGCTGCCACGTATGTCACGACAAGTGGATGTCAACAGGGAGCGATCGATCACATGCGTGCGGGTTCCAATAGCTGGCAAAATACTCCAAGGTATGAAAGTCGGCGTTGTGTACTTGTCTTGAACAATTGTTCTCCAGCGGAACCCCAAAAAACAGTCCGTAAACCTCCCTTGAAGCGACAAAAAAGAAGAAAAAACAAGGATCAAGTGGGCGTACGTGTGCATACGTACGTAGGTATCCAACCCTGATGGAAGCGCATGATTAGTCTGCCCGTGCAATGCATGTAATCTAGGTGCATCACGTACGGTTGCACCTAATCCCGCTACCGATCGAGCTGGGCTAATGCATTGACCTGATCGAGCTGCAATATCTTGCAACCGACTCGATCGATTGGCCTGCGATCACACGCGTAGTACAGCGCACGCACGGTGGCGCGTACGTGTATATACAATTTCTACACATTCAATTATGGCCTAATCGATCGTTCGTTGTTTGAGCTATGCAAATCATGCATATGATTTACTAGGTGTGTACAACTGTACGTACGTGCAAACATAATTGTTTCTAAAGCTGAAAAACTCGAGAGCGAACTTGTTGAGATATCGGGCTGACCGCGCGACACACGTATCGTCAAGCCACGATAGAGGCGCCAGGGGAGGAAGAACTAGAAAGAAAGCTTCCATGACAAGCGGGCGGAGCTTGCCTTCATGCATGCTCGTATGAAGCGCCTCGGGTCTTGGGAATGGGTCTTGATGTCGATGACATTAGAGCATCTACAGCCGGATATATCAAATATGGCTCTTAAAACGTCCGTGGACGCGTCCGGGCACGTCTTAAATTTCTTTTGTTGCATCCGAATATCTCATACTAGATTATTAAATCCATGCAAAAACATGCAAACGAAATAGCATACGTACTACTTCGATAATTTGCAGCATCCATGCATTAGAGCCAGGTAATTCAACAATATATAAAAGTGGCAGGCACCAAATATAAGATGTCCACATCTTATACATCCTTACATAAAGTGGCACTGGGGTTCTAAACATAGCTGGTTACAGACCATAACATCACAAAAGAAACTGACTACAGAATGTTCCTGGTGCTCTAAGTGCTCTTGGTGTTGCTTTTAGCCTGCCTACTGGCTGTGGGAGCAGAAACAGTAGAAGCTCCTTTCAGTTTCTTTCCTTCATCTTTTTGCTGCATTCCCCTTTCCTCTTGGATGTTCATCTTGCAAAAAGGGGAGTTAGATTTTTAATAACTATTCCAAGAATGAGTGAAGGCAGAGCATGACATGATAGACAATGCTTATCCACACAAACTCTCTTCTTATAGCCTTTTTGTAAAGCTTTTAGTCTACAGCTTCTTCTTACCTCAGTTTCTACAAGAGGGGTTTTTCCTTTCCTCTTCCTGCTGCCATGAATTGCAGAGGTTGATGAAGCAGACTGTCCCTCCTTAGCTCCCATTATGCTTCCAAATGGAGTGGAAGAGTGGTTCTCCTGGTGCATAGCAGGGTGCTCAGCCTCACATGGTGAAATGTATTCCAATGGGCAGGAATCAGGTATAGCAAAAGGTTTGAACATTTTGGACTCAGTTCCTTGTACAATATAGGTCCAAACATTAGAGGTGATAAACAGGGTGCTCAGCCTTGCATGGTGAAATGTATTCCAATGGGCAGGAATCAGGTATAGCAAAAGGTTTGAACATTTTGGACTTAGTTCCTTGTACAATATATGTCCAAACATTAGAGGTGATAAACTGCTTTGCCCAATCAAATTTGTTTGGTGTCAATAGGGCTACAGAAAGAAAATTTACCCATTCAATTGGGACTTGAATTACCTCTTTACTATCTTTAGATGGAGCAAAGTGCTTTTGCCATATGTCAGCCCCTTCTTGACCAAGCAAGATAACATATGTTTGTTCTTGAGGAGTGTCAGCAGCTTCTTCTGGTTGTAGAACAGACACTTGGTCAGTAATAACAGGAGTAGAGTTCACTTGATTAACTTCTGAATTATGGAGATAACAAGGCACTAGGAAGCCAGGTGGGGCCACAAGGTCTAAGTCACTGTGCTCACCTGAGATTGCAGTAGTATTCAACTCTTTGGTGGGTGCAGGAGGGTTGGGTGTAGCCTGAGGAACCAGGATGATATTTTTGGTGGTGACATCCATTGTAACGTGTTTCTCCCTATCTGGACATTTCTTGATGACAGTGGGTGAAGCAGAGTTCTGTCTGATAGGAGTGAGTGCTTCTAGTTGCATGGGATCAACAGCTGAATGTTCCATAATGGCCTCTAGGTTGAAATCAGGTGTCAGAATCAGATTAGGTTGAGATATCATTTTTGCTTGTTCCAATAGGGGCTCCAAAGCATTCACATCCAGTGGTTGTACTGGCAAAGGGGGCCCATTGATATCATTCAGGTCAAGTACTTGTAACACAGGCTGAGCAGGTGGCCCATTGGCAAATTCAGCTAAAGGTGCAGAGTTGTGTGAGGGGGCCAGAGACAATGTAATGTTACTGTTGGCATCTTCAACTGGCATGTTCTCCATGAGTACTGGGTTACGATCTTCTGGTATTGGTTCCATTAAATCATCAAGTTGCATAAATTCTCCAGGGCGCATCTCCATGTCAGGGGGAGGGGCTTGTGGCATAGCCCAATGCCCCCAACCTGGCAAATCCTCCTGTTCAGCCTCAAAATCCTCCTGCATCTTGCCAGGCCGAGCTAACATCAGTTCTAGATTTGGGTTTTCCAAGTTTAAGTCCGGGATGTGGTGCAAGTCATCATGCTCATGGTGTTGAAGGGGGGGGGCAATAAAATGATTGTGCTGGTTAGGATGGAAGTTTGCTTGTTGTGGCACTGGGTGTGGGTTACCATAAGGCTCAATGGGGTCCTCATCTGGAACAACCTCCCCCCAACATCCTCTCCTGTTGGACAACGTAGAGATCGATGGAAGTTTGCTGGCTCACCTAGAGATTGATGCGTGCAACAACGAAGGACACGACCATTGTCGCTGAGAATGCTCATCCAAGTGGTCGAAAAGAATGCCGCAGAGGCGGCACGTCTTCGCCAGAGCAAATTTCATGAATGACAAGACCCTCCCGAGCGCCTCTTCATCTGCCGCGTCTGCTCGGCGGTGAAGAGGAGCAACATGACTCGACCTTGCGATGATCACATATGGTACATGTTAAGAGAAGGTCGACGACATGCTAGCGAGGAAGGAGATCGATCGTGCGCCGTTCATCGTGTTCTTGTGTTAGTCCCTCGTGTCTATTATTGGTAAGGGAGCTCAGGACCGCAATTTTTTTGCCCCAGTATGCATGTTTGCCTTAGCTGTTCCTCTTCCTTTTCTGGAACGCACAAGAGAATTGCAATCATACCATTAAGAATGGTGCAGAGACGCGACGGCGGCTGAAGCACAAGCCTAACTAACAACCACCAAATTCACCTACAAAAAATCTAGACAACTACCCACCTACACCTAACATGCCTGAGACGCCATGCGAGCAACCACAACCTCCACTCATAGTACATGTTCACCGTTATCACACTAGCCGACACTGATACGTTATCAAAGACTCGTCGGTTTTCGCTTCTTCCATAGGGAGTGCATGGTCAGAGTGACGAGGGTGTTATGAACCTTCCTGTCGGCCCAAGGGATGACATGACTAGCCTCCATCCACCATTCCAGCAACTCATTTAGAGGAGAAGGCATGAGAGTGTCCCGACCCCTGACCTGCAGCACGTCGAACCAAGCTGACTGAGCATTGGATAAGCAGGTGAGAGATGGTGTCAGACTCTTGAAGGCAACACGGGTAGCAAGGCTGGTGAGACAAACCCCTCTTGAGAAGCCGCTCTGTGGTCCAACATCGATTATTCACCATCAACCAAGCAAAGAACTTAAGTTGCAATGGGGCACAAGAGCCCCACACTTCCTCCGCATCATGAATTCTTGTCAACCCTAGGAAGAAAGCATGCTAGGCCGAGCTTGTCGAATAGATACCTGAGATGTCCAAATCCACCTAAAGGAGTCTGGCCCGTCAAATCGAAAACTTTCATGTCTCTGAACCCTTGACCACAACGAACAAAACCAGATAATCATGGCTAGTGAGAATGACCCTTTGATCTGTCGAATCCACCTGCTTATAAGAAGCCCATCATGCACCGAACACACCGACTGCACATCCAGTGGCATCGCTTGCACAGTGTTAGCAACCTTAACAACAGTGAAAGATTGTGGATGTCGCCTAGAGCGGGGTGAATAAGCACTTTAAAACATTATGATTTAGGCTTGAACAAATGCGGAATAAAACTAGCGTTTAATTTGTCAAGCACAAAACCTAAATCAACTAGGCTCACCTATGTGCACCAACAACTTATGCTAAGCAAGATAAACAACCAAGTGATAGCAAGATATATAACATGAAACACAAAGGCTATGAAAAAGTAAAGTGCACAAGTAAAGGGCTCAGGTAAGAGATAACCAAGGCACGCGGAGACGACGATGTATCCCGAAGTTCACACCCTTGCGGATGCTAATCTCCGTTTGGAGCGGTGTCGACGAGCAATGCTCCCCAAAATACCACAAGGGCCACCGTAATCTCCTCACTCCCTCGCATAATGCAAGATGCCATGATTCCACTAAGGGGCCCTTGAGGGCGGTCGCCGAACCTATACAAATGGCAACACTTGGGAGCGGTCATCGAAACCCATACAAATTGCTTGGGATAATCTCCAAAACTTAATTGGAGACCTCGACGCTTACTCGGAGCTTTAGACCACAATGATTGAGAGCTCCGCGACACCACCAACCCTCTAGGGCCTTGAAGCACCCAAGAGGAACAAGCTCTAGGGTACCAAGCACCCAAGAGTAATAAGCTACTCAAACTTCACTTCCATGTATCACCGTGGAGAACTCAAACCTATGCACCAAATGCAATGATAAGGGCACACGGAGTGCGCAAGTCCTTCTCTCCCAAATCCCATCATAACAACTAATGTTATAGACGAATATGAGAGGAAGAACCCAAATAACTCCAAAATATAGATCCAAAGGGTCCCCCTCACTTAGAGGAGAAAGTGATTGGTGGAAGATTAGATCTAGATCTCCTCTCTATTTTCCTCCAAGAAGGAACAAGAATCATTGGAGGGATTGAGAGATAGCAAGTTGATACGTCTCCAACGTATCTATAATTTTTTATTGTTCCATGCTATTATAGTATCAATCTTGGATGTTTTATATGCAATTATATATAGTTTTTGGGACTAACCTATTAACCTAGTTCCCATCGCCAATATTTTTTCTTGTTTTTGGCTTTTCAGAAAACCAGTAACAAACGGAGTCCAAACACTATAATTTTTTTTGATGATTTTTTCTGGACTAGAAGGGACCCTAGAAGGTTCAGGAGAAGACCTGGGGAGTCACGAGGAAGCGACAATCTCGGGGGGCGCACCTGACAAGCTTGTGGGCCCCTCATGGCACCTCTTGATCTAATTCTACCTCTATAAATTCCCAAATATTCCTAATACATCAGAGATCACCCAAAATACTTTTTCCACGCCGCAAGTTTCTGTACTTCCGCTATCCCATCTGGAGGCCTATTCCGGTACTCTGCCGGAGGGGGAATTAATCACAGAGGGCTTCTACATCAGCCTTGCTCCCCTTCCGATGATGTGTGGGTAGTTTACCACAGACCTACAGGTCCATAGCTAGTAGCCAGATGGCTTCTTCTCTCTATTTGATCTTCAATACAATATTCTCCTCGATGTTCTTGGAGATCTATTCGATGTAATCTTCTTTTGCGGTGTTTTTGTTGGGATCCGACGAATTGTGGGTTTATGATCAGATTATTCATGAATAGTATTTGAGTCTTTCCTGAATTTTTATATACATGATTATTATGGCTCTGTATTTATCTCTGATCTATCGGTTTGGTTTGGCCAACTAGATTAATTTATCTTGCAATGGGAGAGGTGCTTTGTGATGGGTTCAATCTTGCGATAATCCATATCCCAGTGTCAGAAAGGGACAAGACACATATTTGTATTGTTGCCATTAAGGGAAAACGACAGGGTTTATTCATATTGGTTTGATTCACTTTGTCTACATCATGTCATCTTGCTTAAGACGTTACTCTGTTCTTTATGAACTTAATACTCTAGATGCATGCTAGATAGAGGTCAATGTGTGGAGTAATATTAGTAGATGCAGGCAGGAGTCGGTCTATTTGTCTCGGATGTGACGCCTATATACATGATCATTTCCTTGAATATCGTCATAACTATGCGCTTTTCTATCAATTGCCCAACAGTAATTTGTTTACCCAACGTATGCTTTCTGTTCAAGAGAGAAGCCTCTACTGAAAACTATGGCCCCGAGTCTACCTTTACCATATATTAAAACCAAAGATACCTTGTTGCAATTTATTTAACATTCTTTTATTTTATGTTTTTGTTTATCTATCTACCATTATCAGACTTGATCCTTGCAATTAATCGCCGCAGGGATTGACAACCCCCTTAATCGCGTTGGGTGCAAGTATTTGTTCTTTTGTGTGTAGGTGTTGTTCACGAGGTTTCATGTGGTTCTCCTACATGATTGATAACCTTGGTTCTTAACTGAGGGAAATACTTATATCTACTATACTGCATCATCGTCTCCTCTTCGAGGAAATCTCAACACAGCTCACAAGTAGCAGAAAGAACTTCTGGCGTCGTTGCTGGGGAGACATCACCAAAACCTATCAAGTACCATAGCATAAACTCTCATCTACTTGCATTTACTTTCATTTTCCATTGCCTCTCGTTTTCATCTCACCCACTTATAAAACGTTTTCACACAAACAAAAAACTATTTTCATTTTCCCTTTTTTCTTGTTTGCTTGCTTTACTGTTATGGCGAGCTCTTCTCCTGATGTGCCTTCCCCTCCTTACCTAGGAGAAGGTTGAGGAATTTTAAATTTCAAGCATTCTAGTGATGAATCTTTAAAATAAGCTTGGGATAGATTATCAGAAATACAAATGAGAGCTAAGCCTAAAAGTCTAAATTGCTCCTTAGAAGTTTTTATGCTGGTCTACCTCTTGTTCATAGACATGTCTTGGATTTTATGTTTGAAAATGATTTCCTTGGGAATAATGCCTTTGACACCTATGAAATGATGAAAAGCGTATTTGGACAACTGAAAGTAGAAACTATTGAGCCTGCCATTCTAGTAAGCTATCGTCAAACTGAGCTAATAAAATAAACTAAAACTAGTATGGATTCCAACTTCCAAGGGATATTTAATCTTGCTTCTAAAATAAATAGTAATGTGGTGTCACAAAATAGGAGATTTGATGCTTTAGAACAAAAGATTGCTCTTTGTGTTTTGAAAGAAATAAAAATCCTTAGCACCAAGCTTGATCATCTAGTTCATATTATTGATAATGGCAAAGAGAGTTAAATAGGAGTTGCGAGGGCCATTAAAACTAAGGATGACAACACTTGAAACTACGCATTACGCCTAGCTAGGGGCGTAAAACATCAGCGCTTGTTGGGAGGAATCCTAATATTTATCTTTATTTTATTGTTTATTTTATGTTTTTGTGTGTGCACACAATTATGCTAATGTTATGGTTGTGTTTTTGTGTTTAAATTAGTGTTTGTGCCAAGTAAAGCCTTTGGGATGATTTGGTTGATAGTTGATTTGATTCTGTGAAAAAACAGAACTTTTGCGCCCAGTAGAAGAATTGTTTAGATTCATGGAATGTGCTAAAATTCTGATTTTTTTACACATGATTTATATAAAAAATTCCCATGTTGTCCTATTTTTTTTAGAATTTTTGCAGTTACAGAAGTATGGTCATTGTCTAGATCATTACAGACTGTTCTGTTTTTGACAGATTCCATTTTCGTTGCATTGTTTGCTTGTTTTAATGAATCTATGTATTGTATCGGCAGGTACAAGTCATGGTGAATTTAGAATAAAGTAGGTATTATGCAATAATAAAATATGAATGAGTTTACAACAGCACCTAAACTTTATGATTTGCTTGTTATGCTAACAAATCTCACATGTTTTCTATTGAGTTTTGTGTGCTAAAATTTTCAAGTTATGAGTGTGATCGCGATGGATGAAGGAATAAGGAATGGCAAGACCCTAAGCTTGGGGATGACCAAGGCACACCAAGGTAATATTCAATGACATCCAAGACTCTAAGCTTGGGGATGCCCCGGATGCCATCCCCTCTTTCTTCTACCAACCATCGGTAAATTACTTGGAGCTATATTTTTATTCATCACATGATATGAATTTTGCTTGGAGCGTCATGTATTATATGAGTCTTTGCTTTGTTTGATTTCTAGTTTGCCACAATCATCTTTGCTAGACACACCTTTTTGAGAGGGACACACATTATTCGTGATTTGTTAGAATACTTTATGTGCTTCACTTATATATTTTGAGCTAGGCAGTTGCTATAGTATTTCACTTATATCTTGTAGAGCACGGCGGTGATTATATTTTAAAGAAATAGTTGCAATCTCATGCTTCACTTATATCATTTTGAGAGTTTTATGAAAATTAGCAATATGCACGGGTTATGAAAATGGTCCTAATATGATAGGTATTCAAGAGGGGTATAATAACAACTTTCATGTAGATAACTGAATATGATAAGTTTGATTCCTTGCAATAGTTTTGTGATATAAAAATGGTAATATGTGGGAGGTACTAGTGAATGATTGTGGTTTAGTAAGGCAATATTGGTGTTAAGGCTTGTGATTCTTGATACGCCTCCATCGTATCTACTTTTCCAAACACTTTTGACCTTGTTTTGGACTCTAATTTGCATGATTTGAATGGAACTAACCCGGACTGACACTGTTTTCAGCAGAATTGCCATGGTGTTATTTTTGTGCAAAAATAAAAGTTCTCATAATGACCTGAAAGTTCACGGAGAATATTTTTGGAATATATAAAAAATATTGGAGAAAGAATCAACGTCAGGGGACCCACATCCTGTCCACGAGGGTGGGGGCGCGCCCCCTGCCTCATGAGCCCCCTGATGCTCCACCGACCTCAACTCCAACTCTATATATTCACGTTCGGGGAGAAAAAATTAGAGAGAAGGATTCATCGCATTTTACGATACAGAGCCGCCGCCAAGCCCTAATCTCTTTCGGGAGGGCTGATCTGGAGTCCGTTCGGGGCTTCGGAGAGGGGAATCCGTCGCCATCGTCATCATCAACCTTTCTCCATCACCAATTTCATGATGCTCACCGCCGTGCGTGAGTAATTCCATCATAGGCTTGCTGGACGGTGATGGGTTGGATGAGATTTATCATGTAATCGAGTTAGTTTTGTTAGGGTTTGATCCCTAGTATCCATTATGTTCTGAGATTGATGTTGCTATAACTTTGCCATGCTTAATGCTTGTCACTAGGGCCCGAGTGCCATGATTTCAGATCTAAACCTATTATGTTTCCATGAATATATGTGAGTTCTGATCCTATTTTGCAAGTCAATAGTCAACTACTATGTGTTATGATCCGGTAACCCCGAAGTGACAATAATCGGGACCACTCCCGGTGATGACTATAGTTTGAGGAGTTCATGTATTCACTAAGTGTTAATGCTTTGTTCCGGTACTCTATTAAAAGGAGGCCTTAATATCCCTTAGTTTCCAATAGGACCCCGTTGCCACCGGAGGGTAGGACAAAAGATGTCATGCAAGTTATTTTCCATAAGCATGTATGACTATATTCGGAATACATGCCTACATTACATTGATCAACTGGAGCTAGTTCTGTGTCACCCTATGTTATAACTGTTGCATGAGGAATCGCATCTGACATAATTATCCATCGCTGATCCAATGCCTACGAGCTTTTCATATATTGATTTTGCTTAGTTACTTTTCCGTTGCCACTGTTAGTCTGTTACAATCACTACAAAACCAATACTGTTACTTTTGCTACCGTTACCGCTACTATCATATTACTTTGCTACTAAATACTTTGCTGCAGATATTAAGTCTTTCAGGTGCGGTTGAATTGACAACTCAACTGTTAATACTTGAGAATATTCTTTGGCTCCCCTTGTGTCGAATCAATAAATTTGGGTTGAATACTCTACCCTCGAAAATTGTTGCGATCCCCTATACTTCTGGGTTATCAAGACTATTTTCTGGCGCCGTTGCCGGGGAGCATAGCCCTATTCTTTGAGTCACTTGGGATTTATATCTTTTGATCACTATGAAGAACTTGAAAGATAAAAGAACCAAGATTTATCCCTCAACTATGAGGGTAGGTAAGGAACTGCCATCTAGCTCTGCACTTGATTCAACTTCTGTTATGAGTAAACTTGCGACACCTACTCCTGCTATTTATTCTGATATGTCGCATGTAAATGATGATGCCACTTCTGCTTTGCATGATGCTTATGATGAGACTACTTCTATGCTTGATAATACTGTGCCATTAGGTGAATTTCTTGATGAACAACTTGCTAGGGCTAGAGAGAATGAAATTATTGAAACTGATAATATTGATGAAAGTGATGATGAAAATTCTCCCCCTAGATATGAATTGCCTGTTGTGCCTGAGGGTTATGTTATGGATGACGAAACTACTAGAGACTTTTTAGCTTGCAATGATAGATATGATCTTAAGAAACTATTAGCTAAGCTGAAAGAAAAGTCTTTGCATGCTAGAATGAAACATGACCCTACTTTTGCTACTTCACCTATCTGTATTTCTGATAAGGATTATGATTTCTCTGTCGATCCTGAGTTAATTGCTTTGGTTAAATTTGATCCTTTTTATGACTATGAATCTGAAACTGTTGTGGCACATCTTACTAAATTAAATGATATAGCCACCCTGTTCACTAATGATGAGAAAACTCGCTATTACTTTATCCTTAAGTTGTTTCCATTCTCATTAAAGGGTGATGCTAAAACCTGGTTTAATTCTCTTGATCCTGGTTGTGTGCATAGTCCCCAGGATATGATTTATTACTTCTCTGCTAAATATTTCTTTGCTCATAAGAAACAAGGTGCCTTAAGGGAAATATATAATTTTGTGCAAATTGAAGAAGAGAGTCTCCCACAAGCTTGGGGGAGGCTTCTTCGATTACTTGATGCTTTGCCTGATCATCCTCTCAAGAAAAATGAAATACTTGATATCTTTTATAATGGACTAACCGATGCTTCGAGAGACCACCTGGATAGTTGTGCTGGTTGTGTTTTCAGGGAAAGAACTGTTGATTGCGACCTCTTCAGCACTGCGTTGGTTTTCCCCGAAGAGGAAGGAATGATGTAGCAAAATAGCGTAAGTATTTCCCTCAGTTTTTGAGAACCAAGGTATCAATCCAGTAGGATTCTACGCGCGAGTCCCTCGTACCTGCACAAAACAAATAAATCCTCACAACCAACACGATAAGGGGTTGTCAATCCCTACACGGCCACTTACGAGAGTGAGATCTGATAGATATGATAAGATACTATTTTTGGTATTTTTATGATAAAGATGCAAAGTAAAATAAAAACAAAGGAAATAACTAAGTATTGGAAGATTAATATGATGAAGATAGACCCGGGGGCCATAGGTTTCACTAGTGGCTTCTCTCAAGAGCATATGTATTCTACGGTGGGTGAACGAATTACTGTTGAGCAATTGACAGAATTGAGCATAGTTATGAGAATATCTTGGTATTATCATGTGTATAGGCATCACGTCCGAGACAAGTAGACCGACTCTTGCCTGCATCTACTACTATTACTCCACTCATCGACCGCTATCCAGCATGCATCTAGAGTATTAAGTTAATGAAAATAGAGTAACGCCTTAAGCAAGATGACATGATGTAGATGGATAAACTCATGCAATATGATGAAAACCCCATCTTGTTATCCTCGATGGCAACAATACAATACGTGCCTTGCTGCCCCTACTGTCACTGGGAAAGGACACTGCAAGATTGAACCCAAAGCTAAGCACTTCTCCCATTGCAAGAAAGATCAATCTAATAGGCCAAACCAAACTGATAATTCAAAGAGACTTGCAAAGATAACCAATCATAGATAAAAGAATTCAGAGAAGATTCAAATATTGTTCATAGATAGACTTGATCATAAACCCACAATGCATCGGTCTCAACAAACACACCGCAAAAAATAAGATTACATTGAATAGATCTCCACAAGAGAGGGGGAGAACATTGTATTGAGATCCAAAAAGAGAGAAGAAGCCGTCTAGCTAATAACTATGGACCCGTAGGTCTGAGGTGAACTACTCACACTTCATCGGAGGGGCTATGGTGATGATGTAGAAGACCTCCATGATCGATGCCCCCTCCGGCGGAGCTCAAGAACAGGCCCTAAGATGGGATCTCGTGGATACAGAAAGTTGCGGCGGTGGAATTGGGGTTTTGGCTCCGTTTGATATTCCTTTTCTTCGAAACCCTAAAATAGGCAAAAACAACAATTCTGGGCCGGGCCTCCGGTTAGTAGGTTAGTCCCAAAAATAATATAAAAGTGGATAATAAAGCCCAATAAAGTCCAAAACAGTAGATAATATAGCATGGAGCAATAAAAAATTATAGATACGTTGGAGACGTATCAAACATCCCCAAGCTTAATTCCTGCTCGTCCTCGAGTAGGTAAATGATAAAAACAGAATTTTTGATGCGGAGTGCTACTTGGCATAATTTTAATGTAGTTCTTCTTAATTGTGGTATGAATATTCAGATCCGAAAGATTCAAGACAAAAGTTCATATTGACATAAAAATAATAATACTTCAAGCATACTAACTAAGCAATTATGTCTTCTCAAAATAACATGGCCAAAGAAAGTTCATCCCCACAAAATCATATAGTTTAGTCATGCTCCATTTTGGTCACACAAGAATGCTCTCATCATGCACAACCCTGATGACAAGTCAAGCAATTGTTTCATACCTTAGCAATCTCATACCTATAAACTTTCACGCAATATATGAGCGCGAGCCATGGACATAGCACTATGGGTGGAATAGAGTATGATGATGGGGGTTATGTGGAGAAGACAAAAAAAGAGAAAGTCTCACATCAACGAGGCTAATCAATGGGCTATGGAGATGCCCATCGATTGATGTTAATGCAAGGAGTAGGGATTGCCATGCAATGGATGCACTAGAGCTATAAATATATGAAAATTGCTTGCTCACGAAGACCTAGGGCACTTGAGGAGGCCCATTGTTGGAATATACAAGCCAAGTTCTATAATGAAAATTTCCCACTAGTATATGAAAGTGACAAAACAAGAGACTCTCTATCATGAAGATCATGGTGCTAATTTGAAGCATAAGTGTGGCAAAGGATAGTAACATTGTCCCTTCTCTCTTTTTCTCTCATTTTTTTATTTAGGCCTTTTCCCCTTTTTTTATATTGCCTTTCTCTTTTTTTATTTCCTCACTTGGGACAATGCTCTAGAAAATGATGATCATCACACTTCTATTTATTTACAACTCAATGATTAGAACTCGATGCTAGAACAAAAGATGACTCTATATGAATGCCTCCGGCGGTGTACTGGGATATGCAATGAACCAAGAGTGACATGTATGAAAGAATTATGAACGGTGGCTTTGCCACAAATACTATGTCAACTACATGATCATGCTAAGCAATATGACAATGATGAATGTGTCATGATAAACGAAATGGTGGAAAGTTGCATGGCAATATATCTCGGAATGACTATGGAAATGCCATAATAGGTAGGTATGGTGGCTGTTTTGAGGAAGATATAAGGAGGTTTATGTGTGAAAGAGCGTATCATATCACGGGCTTTGGATGCACCGGCGAAGTTTGCACCAACTCTCAATGTGAGAAAGGGCAATGCACGGTACCGAAGAGGCTAGCAATGATGGAAGGGTGAGAGTGCGTGTAATCCATGGACTCAACATTAGTCATAAAGAACTCACATACTTATTGCAAAAATCTACAAGTCATCAAAAACCTCGGTACTACGCGCATGCTCCTAGGGGGATAGATTGGTAGGAAAAGACCATCGCTCGTCCCAGACCGCCACTCATAAGGAAGACAATCAAAAAACACCTCATGTTTCAAATTTGTTACACAACGTTTACCATACGTGCATGCTACGGGACTTGCAAACTTCAACACAAGCACTTCTCAAATTCATAACTACTCAACTAGCACGACTTTGATATTATTACCTCCATATCTCAAAACAATCATCAAGCATCAAACGTCTCTTAGTATTCAAAACACTCCTAGGAAATTTTTTACTAATCTTGAACACCTAGCATATTAGGATTTTAAGCAAATTACCATGCTATTTAAGACTCTCAAAATAATCTAATTGAAGCATGAGAGATCAATAGTTTCTATAAATCAAATCCACCACCGTGCTCTAAAAGATATAAGTGAAGTACTAGAGCAAAACTATATAACTCAAAAGATATAAGCGAAGCACATAGAGTATTCTAACAAATTCCAAATCATGTATGGCTCTCTCAAAAGGTGTGTACATCAAGGATGATTGTGGTAAACTAACAAATAAATACTCAAATAATACAAGACGCTCCAAGCAAAACACATATCATGTGGTGAATAAAAATATAGCTCCAAGTAAAGTTACCGATAGAAGTAGACGAAAAGAGGGGATGCCTTCCGGGGCATCCCCAAGATTTGGATTTTAGGTGTCCTTAGATTATCTTGGGGGTGCCATGGGCATCCCCAATCTTAGGCTCTTGCCACTCCTTGTTCCATAATCCATCGAATCTTTACCCAAAACTTGAAAACTTCACAACACAAAACTTAAAGTAGAAAATCTTGTGAGCTCCATTAGTGAAAGAAAACAAAAGACCACTTCAAGGTACTTTAATGAACTCATTCTTTATTTATATTGGTGTTAAACCTACTTTATTCCAACTTCTCTATGGTTTATAAACTATTTTACTAGCCATAGATTCATCAAAATAAGCAAACAACACACGAAAAACAGAATCTGTCAAAAACAGAACAGTCTGTAGTAATCTGTAGCTAGCGCAAGATCTGGAACCCCAAAAATTCTAAAATATATTTCTGGACGTGAGGAATTTATCTATTAATCATCTGCAAAAAGAATTAACTAAATATCACTTCCAAATAAAAATGGCAACAGTTCTCGTGAGCGCTAAAGTTTCTGTTTTTTTACAGCAAGATTAACAAGACTTTCCCCAAGTCTTCCCAACGGTTCTACTTGGCACAAACATTAATTAAACACAAAAAACACAACATAAATAGAGGCTAAATAAATTATGTATTACTAAACAGGAGAAAAAATCAAGGAATAAAAATAAAATTGGGTTGCCTCCCAACAAGCGCTATCATTTAACGCCCCTAGCTAGGCATAACAAGCAAGCATAGATCTAGGTATTGCCATCTTTGGTAGGCAATTCTTCAATGAGGCATCTACCATCTTTAGGAATTTCTTTTTTTATTTATTATCAAACTTTTAGGCACAAGATCGAAAAATTCATTTGTAACAAATGGTTCCTTAATGATAGCAAAAAGATTGGGATGAATACTTATAGATTTGAGATCCGCAGTTTCCTTACTAGAGGATTCACCCTTATTTTTAGGAACATACATAAGCTTGGCAATTTTAGTGGGAGGACTTGGAGTATTCTTTACGGAAGAAAAAGTGGTTCCCAAGTTGGTAATAATATCCTCAAGTTTAACGATCCTAGTGGAATCGTGATTTAATTTCTCATTAACTATGGGTTCCTTCTCTTTAATATTTTTCAAAGTGACTCCTACTTTAGATCCATATTGAGAGATTCGGTTGTGGATCTTTTTATCCAAATTTTCAATTAACTCTACGGTAGCAACCTTATTTTCAATAATTTCGAGCCTCTGCATTACATGCTCCAAAGTTAAAATAGTTCCATTAACCAAAAGAGGGGGTGAGCCAAACAAATCTATCATAGCATTATAAGAATCAAAAGTATGGCTACCCAAGAAGTTCCCTCCGGTAATAGTATCAAGGATATATCTGTGCCAAGGAGTTATGCCTACATAAAAATTGCGAAGAAGAACGGAAGTAGATTGCTTCCTGGTAGATCTATTTTGAGCATTGCAAATTCTATACCAAGCATCTTTTAGTTTTTCTCCCTCCCTTTGCTTAAAATTTAGAATTTTATTCTCAGGGGACAACGGGGAAGATAAGGGACTAGCCATAACGACAAGCAGACGGAAAAGAGGCAAATAGAGAAAGAGAGGGAGGATAGAGAGAGAGAGGGTGAATAAAACGGCAAGGGTGAAGTGGGGGATAGGAAAACAAGAGGCAAATGGCAAATAATGTAATGCGGGAGATAGGGATTGTGATGGGTACTTGGTATATTGACTTTTGCGTAGACTCCCTGGCAACGGCGCCAGAAATCCTTCTTGCTACCTCTTGAGCACTGCGTTGGTTTTCCTCGAAGAGGAAGGGATGATGCAGCAAAGTAGCGTAAGTATTTCCCTCAGTTTTTGAGAACCAAGGTATCAATCCAGTAGGAGGCTATGCGCGAGTCACTCGTACCTGCACAAAACAAATAAATCCTCGCAACCAACGCGATAAGGGGTTGTCAATCCCTACACGGCCACTTACGAGAGTGAGATCTGATAGATATGATGAGATAATATTTTTGGTATTTTTATGATAAAGATGCAAAGTAAAATAAAAGAAAAGGAAATAACTAAGTATTGGAAGATTAATATGATGAAGATAGACCCGGGGGGCATAGGTTTCACTAGTGGCTTCTCTCAAGAGCATAAGTATTCTATGGTGGGTGAACGAATTACTGTTGAGCAATTGACAGAATTGAGCATAGTTATGAGAATATCTAGGTATGATCATGTATATAGGCATCACGTCCGAGACAAGTAGACCGACTCCTGCCTGCATCTAATACTATTACTCCACTCATCGATCGTTATCCAGCATGCATCTAGAGTATTAAGTTAATGAAAACAGAGTAACGCCTTAAGCAAGATGACATGATGTAGAGGGATAAACTCATGCAATATGATGAAAACCCCATCTTGTTATCCTCGATGGCAATAATACAATACGTGCCTTGCTGCCCCTACTGTCACTGGGAAAGGACACCTCAAGATTGAACCCAAAGCTAAGCACTTCTCCCATTGCAAGAAAGATCAATCTAGTAGGCCAAACCAAACTGATAATTCGAAGAGACTTGCAAAGATAACCAGTCATACATAAAAGAATTCACAGAAGATTCAAATATTTTTCATAGATAGACTTGATCATAAACCCACAATTCATCGGTCTCAACAAACACACCGCAAAAAAGAAGATTACATCGAATAGATCTCCACAAGAGAGGGGGAGAACATTGTATTGAGATCCAAAAAGAGAGAAGAAGCCATCTAGCTAATAACTATGGACCCATAGGTCTGAGGTGAACTACTCACACTTCATCGGAGGGGCTATGGTGATGATGTAGAAGCCCTCCGTGATCGATGCCCCCTTCGACGGAGCTCCGGAATAGGCCCTAAGATGGGATTTCGTGGATACAGAAAGTTGCGGCGGTGGAATTAGGGTTTTGGCTCCGTTTGATATTCCTTTTCTTCGAAACCCTAAAATAGGCAAAAAAAACAGCAATTCTGGGCTGGGCCTCCGGTTAGTAGGTTAGTCCCAAAAATAATATAAAAGTGGATAATAAAGCCCAATAATGTCCAAAATAGTAGATAATATAGCATGGAGCAATCAAAAATTATAGATACGTTGGAGACGTATCATTGATCAAGCTGAATTGCTATTGAATAATATGTTGAGTAATGAAAATGATTGGACACTTCCTGAACCAACTCCTAAGCCAACTCCGAAGAAAAGGGGTATTCTATTTCTCAGTCCTGAAGATATGCATGAGGCAAAGAAATCTATGAAAGAAAAGGGTATTAAAGCTGAAGATGTTAAGAATTTACCACCTATTGAAGAAATACATGGTCTTGATAACCCAACACAGGTAGTAAAGGTAAATTCTCTCTATAGATTTGATGAAGGTGATATTCCTCGTAATAAGTCCGCTAGCCAATGCTTGGATGAGTTTGATAATTTTATTGTTAAGAAAGAAAACTTCAATACTTATGTTGGTAAACAATTGAAACGTAATGCTGATATGCTTGAACACTTGAGTGATTATATGTGTAGAGTTAAAGGTGAACTTAAAATTATTAGTAAACATGCTTCTATGGTTACCACTCAAGTAGAACAAGTACTTAAAGCTCAAAATGATTTGCTCAATGAATTAAATAATAAGAAAAATGATAATGTTGCTAGAGTTGTGACTAGAGGGGGTAAAATGACTCAGGAACCTTTGTATCTTGAGGGTCACCCTAAGAGAATTTAGTAAGATTCTCAGAGAACTAATGTTGATGCACCTAGTTCTTCTAAGAAGAAGAAAAAGAAAAATGATAGGACTTTGCATGCTTCTAGTGAACCTGTTGTTGACACACCTGAGAATCCCAATGATATTTCTATTTCTGATGCTGAAACACAATCTAGTAATGAACATGAACCTAGTGATAATGTTAATGATGATGTTCATGTTGATGCTCAACCTAGCAATGACAATGATGTAGAGATTGAACCTGCTGTTGATCTTGATAACCCACAACCAAAGAATCAACGTAATGATAAGAGAGACTTCGTTGCTAGGAACCACGGTAAAGAAAGAGAACCATGGGTTCAGAAACCCATGCCTTTTCCTCCTAATCCATCCAAGAAAAAGGATGATGAGGATTTTGAGCGCTTTGCTGAAATGATTAGACCTATCTTTTTGCGTATGCATTTGACTGATATGCTTAAAATTAATCCCTATGCTAAGTATATGAAAGATATTATTACAAATAAAAGAAAGATACCGGAAGATGAAATTTCCACCATGCTTGCTAATTAGACTTTTAAGGGTGGAATACCAAAGAAACTTGGAGATCCAGGAGAACCAACCATACCATGCTCCATTAAAAGAAACTATGTTAAAACTGATTTATGTGATCTTGGAGCAGGTGTTAGTGTTATGCCTCTCTCTTTATATCGTAGACTTGATTTAAATAAGTTGACACGTACTGAAATATCTTTGCAAATGGTTGATAAATCAACTGCTATACCTGTCGGTATTTGTGAGGATGTGCCTGTTGTGGTTGCAAACATTACTATTTTAACGGACTTTGTTATTCTTGATATTCCTGAGGATGATAGTATGTCTATTATTCTTGGTAGACCCTTTTTGAATACTGCAGGGGCTGTTATTGATTGCAACAAAGGGAATCTCACTTTTCATGTTAATGGTAATGAGCATACGGTACACTTTCCGAGGAAACAACCTCAAGTCCACAGTATTAATTCTATTGGAAAAACTTCAACAATTACTATTGGAGGTTTTGAATTCCCTCTTCCTACTGTCAAGAAGAAATATGATATTCTTATTGTTGGGGACGTGCATATCCCCATTGAGAGGAAATGATGAAGAGATTGTTGGGGGGCTCTTCGAGCCGAAGCTCGAAGGATAAGCAAAGTGAAGAGAATAAGAAGCCCAAATATAATCTCCCTCGCACTACGGAGGTTCGGCCGTGCGAATGGCCTTGTGATGAGTTCTTGAGAGCAGCCGGGATTTATGAAGACTTTTATTATTTGGCTGAGAATGCAGGCCTCACCGACTTCCTCCATGACCAGCTCGAATAGTATCTCCTACTCACTAATATTTTTGTGCAAAATTTTCATTTCCATGCTAGGAGGTCGCCACCTTCGGTGGATTTTTATTTGTATGATGAGTATAAGGAGATGTCACTTTATGATTTTTGTGCGGTTTGCAAGTTGCCCTTTGAGGGCAGCGTCGAGGAACCACATCCTAGGGATGTGGCAGGATTTATTGATATGATTGTTGTAGGGGAAACGAGAAAAGTGTCGGATGCAAGAACTACTAGCATACATTTTCTTGTTCTATGTTACTATGCAATACTCACTAGTAGATGTTTAATTGGCCGCGTGAACAGTGGGGGCCTCAGTGCTCCTGACCTCGCCATTTTGCGCCATGCTTTATTCCATGACAGAACTTTCAGTTTAGATGCTATGGTTGCTAAATGGTTGAGTCTGAACCATTCAAAGGGCCCCATTTTTAGAGGTATCTTTGCTTCGCATCTTGCTAAATATTTTGAGATACCTATTAGACACTATGAGAAAGAAGAAAAGGTGCTGCCCCCTATTTTCTTAGATTATAAAAGTATGGTAGCACATGATTTTATTCGCGATGATAAGGAGAAGAGACTCATTTATAACCTGGTATTCAGTGAAAAGATTTGTCAGATTATTACCCTGCCTGCACCTTCTTTGTTTAACATTTATTCAGGCTCATACATCATCCTGCCCGATGACATTTATGCATATTGGGAGCGAACATGATCCCTAGAGCCCGAGCCGGAGCCACCCCTTGATCCTTATCGACGGTCGGTTTATTAGTGGGATCCGGAGGAGATCACCAACTAGTGGCACCCCGAGGACCCTCCTCAGTACACTGGAGGGGACCAATTTGATCCATGGGCATAGACCAACTTAGGCCAAAAGCCTAAGCTTGGGGAAGTACGTATTCCTCACCGACATTACATTCATGTTCACACACTCATGCCAGTTGTCGGTGCTCATACTTTTTCATTATACTATCCATGCTAGTTTATTTTCTTTTCCAGCATTCTTCTAGTGTGTTTGAAAAACCTTAAGAAAAAACAAAAACAAAATTAGTTGTAGCTTTTAGCTAGTTTACATTCCATGCCTGTAGTAGTAATAATTAAAAATAAAACCCAAAAATATTTCTCGTTCTTCTTTTGCTTGTTGGGAGCTTTCCCATGTAAATAGTTTTGTTTCTTTTCTTTTCTTTGGGGGTCGAGAGGAGAACACCATGATGAAAATGTTGAGTGGCTCTCGTATGCATTATTGTTGATATAACCAAGAGCTAATATTACCTTGTCTTCTCCTGTGTATTAAATGCTTGCAGATTCCAGCTTAGTCCAATTCACGTGCACTATTATTATTATCCACATCATTCGGTCGTGCAAGCGAAAGGCAATAATGACGATATATGATGGACTGATTGAGATGAGAGAAGCTGGTATGAACTCGACCTATCTTGTTTTTGTAAATATGATTAGTTCATCATTCCCGATTCAGCCTATTATGAATGAAACATGTTTGCAATGACAATTAGAGATTATAGTTGCTCATGCCATGCTTAATTAGCTAGGAGTTTATAATGGTTTACCTTGCGTGCCAACATGCTATTAAAATGGTTGTGATGTGGTATGATAGGGTGGTACCTCCTTTGAACGATTCAAGTGGCTTGACTTGGCACATGTTCATGCATGTAGTTGAAACAAAATCAACATAGCCTCCACGATATTTATGTTCATGGTGAATTATATCCTACTCATGCTTGCACTCAGTGTTGATTAATTTTAATGCTTGTTCATGACTGTTGTCGCTCTCTAGCTGGTCGCCTTCCCAGTCTCTTTCTAGCCTTCACTTGTACTAAGCGGGAATACTGCTTGTGCATCCACTTCCATAAACCCCAAAAGTTATTCCATATGAGTCCACCATACCTTCCTATATGCGGCATCTACCTGCCATTCCAAGTAAATTTGTATGTGCCAAACTCTAAACCTTCAAATGAAATTCCATTTTGTATGCTCGAATAGCTCATGTATCAATTAGGGTTGTCTATATCTTCCATGCTAGGCGGATTATTCTCAAGAGGAGTGGACTCCGCTCCTCACTCACGAGAAAATGGCTGGTAACCGGGATGCCCAGTCCCATGCTTAAATTAAAATAATTACAAACAAAACTCCCCCGGGATTGTTGTTAGTTGGAGGCACCCGTTGTTTCGGACAAGCCATGGATTGATGTTTGTTGGTGGTAGGGGGAGTATAAACTTTACCATTCTGTTTGGGAACCGCCTATAATGTGTGTAGCATGGAAGATATCAAGATCTCTCGGTTGTTATGTTGACAATGAAAGTATACCACTCAAAATATTATTTATCTCTATTTCAAAAATTGAGCTCTAGCACCTCTACAAATCCCTGCTTCCCTCTGTGAAGGGTCTATCTACTTACTTTTATGTTGAGTCATCACCCTCTTATTAAAAGGCACCAGTTGGAGAGCACCGCTAACATTTGCATGCATTACTATTAGTTTATATTGAGTATGACTGTGACTGGATCTCTTTTACCATGAATTACAATGTTTAGTCAGTCCTTGATCTTCAAAGGTGCTCTGCATTTATGTTTTGCGGTTTCAGAAAGGGCTAGCGAGATACCATCTTGTTATATCATATTATGATTGTTTTGAGAAAGTGTTGTCATCCGAGATTTACTATTATTGCTCGCTAGTTGATTATGCCATTGATATGAGTAAACATGAGACCTAAATGTTATTGTGAATATGGTTAGTTCATAATCTTTGCTGAAAACTTGAATGCTGACTCTACATATTTACAACAACAAGATCAAATAGAGTTTGTAAATGTTTTTCTTTATCACTTTCATTTTTTTCAACTGAATTGCTTGAGGACAAGCAAAGGTTTAAGCTTGGGGGAGTTGATACATCTCCATCGTATGTACTTTTCCAAACACTTTTGACCTTATTTTGGACTCTAAATTGCATGATTTGAATTGAACTAACCCGGACTGACATTGTTTACAGCAGAATTGCCATGGTGTTATTTTTGTGCAGAAATAAAAGTTCTCAGAATGACCTGAAACCTCATGGAGAATATTTTTGGAATATATAAAAAATACTGGCAAAAGAATCAACATCAGGGGGCCCACACCCTGTCCACGAGGGTGGGGGGCGTGCCCACCCCCCTAGGGCGCGTCCCCTGCCTCGTGGGCCCCCTGATGCTCCACCGACCTCAACTCCAACTCTATATATTCACATTCGGGGAGAAAAAAAATCAGAGAGAAGGATTCATCGCGTTTTATGATATGGAGCCGCCGCCAATCCCTAATCTCTCTCGGGTGGGCTGATCTGGAGTCTGTTCAGGGCTCCGGAGAGGGGAATCCGTCGCCATCATCATCATCAACCTTCCTCCACCACCAATTTCATGATGCTCACCGCCGTGCATGAGTAATTCCATCGTAGGCTTGCTGGACGGTGATGGGTTGGATGAGATTTATCATGTAATCGAGTTAGTTTTGTTAGGGTTTGATCCCTAGTATCCATTATGTTCTGAGATTGATGTTTCTATGACTTTGCTATGCTTAATGCTTGTCACTAGGGCCCGAGTGCCATGATTTCAGATCTGAACCTATTATGTTTCCATGAATATATGTGAGTTCTTGATCCTATTTTGCAAGTCAATAGTCACCTACTATGTCTTATGATCCGGTAACCCCGAAGTGACAATCATCGGGACCACTCCCGGTGATGACTATAGTTTGAGGAGTTCATGTATTCACTAAGTGTTAATGCTTTATTCTGGTACTCTATTAAAAGGAGGCTTTAATGTCCCTTAGTTTCCCATAGGACCCCGCTGCCACGGGAGGGTAGGACAAAAGATGTCATGCAAGTTCTTTTCCATAAGCACGTATGACTATATTCGGAATACATGCCTACATTACATTGATGAACTGGAGCTAGTTATGTGTCACCCTATGTTATAACTGTTGCATGAGGAATCGCATCCGACATAATTATCCACCACTAATCCAATGCCTACGAGCTTTTCATATATTGATCTTTTCTTAGTTACTTTTCCGTTGCCACTGTTACAATCACTACAAAACCAATACTGTTACTTTTGCTACCGTTACCGCTACTATCATATTACTTTGCTACTAAATACTTTGCTGCAGATATTAAGTCTTTCAGGTGCGGTTGAATTGACAACTCAACTGTTAATACTTGAGAATATTCTTTGGCTCCCCTTGTGTCGAATCAATAAATTTGGGTTGAATGCTCTACCCTCAAAAACTATTGCGATCCCCTATACTTGTGGGTTATCAAAGCATGCACATATAGTCTCCCTTATGCTAAGAAGTTGGAGCAAGATTTATTATTGAGTGTCTTCCTTTGTGTGAAGGTTGGGGGCACGTGATGGTTAACTCCTACTAACCTCCCCCTAGGGGCATGCGTAGTAGTACTTTGCTTAGAGGGCTAATAAACTTTCGATAAGTATGTGAGTTCTTTATGACTAATGTGAGTCCATGGATTATACACACTCTCACCTATCCGCCATTTGCTAGCCTCTCCGGTACCGTGGTGCAAACTTCGCCGGTGCATCCAAACCCTGTGATATGATACGCTCTATCACACATTAACCTCCTTATATCTTCCTCAAAACAGTCACCATACCTACCTATCATGGCATTTCCATAGCCATTCCGAGATATATTGCCATGCAACTTCCACTATTCCGTTATTATGACACACATCATCATTGTCATATTGCTTTGCATGATCATATAGCTAACATAGTATTTGTCGCTCAACCACCGTTCATCATTTTTTATACATGTTATGCTAGATCATTGCACATCCTGGTACATGATGTCTACTACACAACCTTCTTCTTGTAGACGTTGTTGGGCCTCCAAGTGCATAGGTTTGTAGGGCGGTAGCAAATTTTCCTCAAGTGGATGACCTAAGGTTTATCAATCCGTAGGAGGCGTAGGATAAAGATGGTCTCTCTCAAGCAACCTTGCAACCAAATAACAAAGAGTCTCTTGTGTCCCCAACACACCCAATACAATGGTAAATTGTATAGGTGCACTAGTTCGGTGAAGAGATGGTGATACAAGTGGTATATGGATAGTAGATATGGGTATTTGTAATATGAAAATATAAAAACCGCAAGGTAACTAATGATAAAAGTGAGCGTAAACGGTATTGCAATGCATTGAAACAAGGCCTAGGGTTCATACTTTCACTAGTGCAAGTCCTCTCAACAATAATAACACAATTGGATCATATAACTATCCCTCAACATGTAACAAAGAGTCACTCCAAAGTCACTAATAGCGGAGAACAAACGAAGAGATTATGGTAGGGTACGAAACCACCTCAAAGTTATTCTTTCCAATCAATCCATTGGGCTATTCCTATAGGTGTCACAAACAGCCCTAGAGTTCGTACTAGAATAACACCTTAAGACACAAATCAACCAAAACCCTAATGTCACCTAGATACTCCAATGTAATGTCTCAAGTATCCGGGGTATATTATACGATATGCAGTCACACAATCTCAGATTCATCTATTCAACCAACACATAGAACCTTAAAGAGTGCCCCAAAGTTTCCTACCGGAGAATCACGACGAAAACATGTGAACTATGCATAGGTTCATGGGCGGAACCCGCAAGTTGATCACCAAAACATACAATCAAGTGAATTCAACGTGGTATCCATCCCATTGTCACCACAGATACGCACGACAAGACATACATCAAGTGTTCTCAAATCTTTAAAGACTCAATCCGATAAGATAACTTCAAAGGGGAAACTCAATCCATTACAAGAGAGTAGAGGGGGAGAAAACATCATAGGATCCAAATATAATAGCAAAGCTCGCGATACATCAAGATCGTATCACCTCAAGAACACGAGAGAGAGAGAGAGATCAAACACATAGCTACTGGTACATACCCTCAGCCCCGAGGGAGACCTACTCCCTCCTCGTCATGGAGAGCACCGGGATGATGAAGATGGCCACCGGAGAGGGATTGCCCCCTTCGGCAGGGTGCCGGGACGGGTCTAGATTGGCTTTTGGTGGCTATGGAGGCTTATGACGGCAGAACTCCTGATCTATTTTATGTTTTGGAAGTTTTAGGGTACGTGAGTATATATGGGTGCAGGAAGTACGTCGGTGGAGCTTCGGGGGCCCCACGAGGCAGGGGGCGCGCCCTAGGGGGGGCACCCCCACCCTCGTGAGCACCTCCCTTGGCTCCTGACGTGGGGTCCCAAGTCCATCCGGTAGCTTTCCTTCCAAAAATAACTTCTCCAGTTGATTTCGTTCCGTTTCGACTCCGTTTGATATTCCTTTTCTTTGAAACACTGAAATAGGCAAAAAACAGCAATTCTGGGTTGGGCCTCCGGTTAATAGGTTAGTCCCAAAAATAATATAAAAGTGGATAATAAAACCCAATATTGCCCAAAACAGTAGATAACATAGCATGGAGCAATCAAAAATTATAGATACGTTGGAGACATATCAAGCATCCCCAAGCTTGATTCCTGCTCGTCCTCGAGTAGGTAAATGATAAAAACAGAATTTTTATGCGGAGTGCTACTTGGCATAATTTCAATGTAATTCTTCTTAATTGTGGCATGAATATTGAGATCCGAAAGATTCAAGACAAAAGTTCATATTGACATAAAAATGATAATACTTCAAGCATACTAACTAAGCAATTATGTCTTCTCAAAATAACATGGCGAAAGAAAGTTCATCCCTACAAAATCATATAGTTTAGTCATGTTTCATTTTCGTCACACAAGAATGCTCTCATCATGCACAACCCCGATGACAAGCCAAGCAATTGTTTCATACTTTAGTAATCTCAAACTCATAAACTTTCACGCAATATATGAGCACGAGCCATGGACATAGCACTATGGGTGGAATAGAATATAATGAGGAGGTTATGTGGAGAAGACAAAAAAAAGAGAAAGTCTCACATCAACGAGGCTAATCAATGGGCTATGGAGATGCCCATCGTTTGATGTTAATGCAAGGAGTAGGGATTGCCATGCAACGGATGCACTAGAGCTATAAATGTATGAAAGCTCAACAAAAGAAACTAAGTGGGTGTGCATCCAACTTGCTTGCTCACAAAGACCTAGGACACTTGAGGAGGCCCATTGTTGGAATATACAAGCCAAGTTCTATAATGAAAATTTCCACTAGTGTATGAAAGTGATAACATGAGGGACTCTCTACGATGAAGATCATGGTGCTACTTTGAAGCACAAGTGTGGTAAAAGGATAGTAACATTGTCCCTTCTCTCTTTTTCTCTCTTTTTTGGGCTTTTTCTCTCTTTTTTATGGCCTTTCTCTTTTTTTGGGCCTTCTCTTTTTTTATGGCCTTTCTCTTTTTTTTATTCCTCACTTGGGACAATGCTCTAATAATGATGATCATCACACTTCTATTTATTTACAACTCAATGATTACAACTCGATACTAGAACAAAAGATGACTCTATATGAATGCCTCCGGCGGTGTACTGGGATATGCAATGAACCAAGAGTGACATGTATGAAAGAATTATGGACGGTGGCTTTGCCACAAATACTATGTCAACTACATGATCATGCTAAGCAATATGACAATGATGAATGTGTCATGATAAACGAAATGGTGGAAAGTTGCATGGCAATATATCTCGGAATGACTATGGAAATGCCATAATAGGTAGGTATGGTGGCTGTTTTGAGGAAGATATAAGGAGGTTTATGTGTGAAAGAGCGTATCATATCACGGGCTTTGGATGCACCGGCGAAGTTTGCACCAACTCTCAATGTGAGAAAGGGCAATGCACGGTACCGAAGAGGCTAGCAATGATGGAAGGGTGAGAGTGCGTGTAATCCATGGACTCAACATTAGTCATAAAGAACTCACATACTTATTGCAAAAATCTACAAGTCATCAAAAACCTCGGTACTACGCGCATGCTCCTAGGGGGATAGATTGTTAGGAAAAGACCATCGCTCGTCCCCGACCGCCACTCATAAGCAAAACAAGCAAATAACACCTCATGTTTCAAATTTTTAACACAATGTTTACCATACGTGCATGCTACGGGACTTGCAAACTTCAACACAAGTATTCCTCAAATTCAGAACTACTCAATTAGCATGACTTTGATATTATTACCTCCATATCTCAAAATAATCATCAAGCATCAAACTTCTCTTAGTATTCAAAACACTCATAAGAAAATTTTACTAATCTTGAATACCTAGCATATTAGGATTTTAAGAAAATTACCATGCTATTTAAGACTCTCAAAATAATCTAAGTGAAGCATGAGAGTTCATCTATTTCTTCAAAATAAAACAACCACCATGCTCTAAAAGATATAAGTGAAGCTCAATGAGTAGTCGAATAATTATGCAGCTATGTGAAGACTCTCTAACATTTAATAATTTCAGATCTTGATACTTTATTCAAAAAGAAAGCAAAACAAAATAAAATGGCATTCTAATAATGGCAAACATCATGTGAAGAAGCAAAAACTTAGGATCAACCGAAACTAACCGATAGTTGTTGAAGAAGAAAGGTGGGATGCCAACCGGGGCATCCCCAAGCTTAGATGCTTGACACTTCTTGAAATATTATCTTGGGATGACTTGGTCATCCCCAAACTTGAGCTTTTGTGTCTCCTTAATTCCTCTCATATCACGGTCTTCCTAAATCTCAAAAGCTTCATCCACACAAAACTCAACAAGGACTCGTGAGATAAGTTAGTATAACACATTGCAAAAACCTTATCATACTCTACTGTAGCAAATCACTAAAATTATTATTAAACATTGCATACTAAATGCCTCTGCATATTTAATAGTCCTATCCTCAAATAGATTCATTAAAGAAGCAAACGTATGCAAACAATGCAAACATAACAGCAATCTGCCTAAACAGGACAGTCTGTAAAGAATGCAGCAACATCCATACTTCCCTAGCTCCAAAAATTATGAAAGAAAATTACCACTGTAGTAAATTTATCAGATCTTAATATGCAAAAGGTTTCAACATTTTATCACATTCTTAATTTTCTAGGTAATTATTGCAACAGTGGTAAACTTTCTGTTTTCAAACAGCAACATGTGGACTTCTAAAATAGGCATAGTAAAGGCTATCAATGCCACTTTTATTGAAATAAAAGATGAAAACCATTGTTATAAAAAACATCAATCAAATCCTAACAAAATTAGTTGACGCTCCAAGCAAAACACATATCATGTGGTGAATAAAAATATAGCTCCCAGTAAAGTTACCGATGAACGAAGACGAAAGAGGGGATGCCTTCCTGGGCATCCCAAGCTTTGGCTCTTGGATATCCTTGAATATTACCTTGGGGTGCCTTGGGAATCCCCAAGCTTAGGCTCTTGCCACCCCTTATTCCATAGTCCATCGAATCCTTACCCAAAACTTGAAAACTTCACAACACAAAATTTAACAGAAAACTCGTAAGCTCCGTTAGTATAAGAAAATAAATCACCACTTCAAGGTACTGTAATGAACTCATTGTTTATTTATATTGGTGTTAAACCTACTGTATTACAACTTCTCTATGGTTTATAAACTATTTTACTAGCCATAGATTCATCAACATAAGTAAACAACACATGAAAAACAGAATCTGTCAAAAACAGAACAGTCTGTAGTAATCTGGATCAAACGTATACTTATGGAACTGATAAAATTCTCAAGTAAATTGATGGACCTGAAGAATTTATCTATTAGTCATCTTCAAAAATAATTAACTAAATATCACTCTCCAAATAAAAATGGCAGCAATTCTCGCAAGCGCTAAAGTTTCTGTTTTTTACAGCATGATCAACAAGACTTTCCCAAAGTCTTCCCAAAGGTTCTACTTGGCACAAACACTAATTAAAAGCATAAAATCACATCTAAACACAGGATAGATGAATTATTTGTTACTAAACAGAAACAAAAATCAAGGAATAAAAATAAAGTTGGGTCGCCTCCCAACAAGCGCTATCGTTTAACGCCCCTAGCTAGGCATGATGATTTCAATGATGCTCACATAAAGGATAAGAATTGTAACATAAAGAGAGCATCATGACGCATATGACTAGCACATTTAAGCCTTACCCACTTCCTATGCATATGGATTTTGTGAGCAAACAACTTGTGGGAACAATAATCAACTAGCATAGGGAGGTAAAACAAGCATAACTTCAAAACTTTAAGCACATAGAGAGGAAACTTGATATTATTGCAATTCCAACAAGCATATATTCCTCCCTCATAATAATTTTCAGTAGCATCATGAATGAATTCAACAATATAACCAGAACCTAAAGAATTCTTTTCATGATCTACAAGCATAGAAAATTTACTACTCTCCACATAAGCAAGGTTCTTCTCATTAATACTAGTGGGAGCAAACTCAACAAAATAACTATCATGTGATTGAAATTTAAGATCAAGATGACAAGTTTGATGGTTATCATTATTCTTTAAAGCATACGTGTCATCACAATAATCATTATATATACGAGGCATGCTTTCATGATAGTAAACTTGCTCATCAAAACTTGGGGGATAAAAAATATCATCTTCATCAAACATAGCTTCCCCAAGCTTGTGGCTTTGCATATCATTAGCATCATAGATATTCAAGGAATTCATACTAACAACATTGCAATCATGCTCATCATTCAAATATTTAGTGCCAAACATTCTAATGCATTCTTCTTCTAACACTTGGGCACAATTATCGGAATCCTTATTTTCATGATAGATATTAAAAAGATGAAGCATATGAGGTATCCTCAATTCCATTTTTATAGTTTTCTTTTATAAACTAAAATAGTGATAAAACAAGAAACTAAAAGACTCGATTGCAAGATCTAAAGATATACCTTCAAGCGCTAACCTCCCCGGCAACGGCGCCAGAAAAGAGCTTGATGTCTACCACACAACCTTCTTCTTGTAGACGTTGTTGGGCCTCCAAGTGCAGAGGTTTGTAGGACAGTAGCAAATTTCCCTCAAGTGGATGACCTAAGGTTTATCCATCCATAGGAGGCGTATGATGAAGATGGTCTCTCTCAAGCAACCCTGCAACCAAAGAACAAAGAGTCTCTTGTGTCCCCAACACACCCAATACAATGGTAAATTGTATAGGTGCACTAGTTCGGCGAAGAGATGGTGATACAAGTGGTATATGGATAGTAGATATGGGTATTTGTAATCTGAAAATATAAAAACCGCAAGGTAACTAATGATAAAAGTGAGCATAAACGGTATTGCAATGCGTTGAAACAAGGCCTAGGGTTCATACTTTCACTAGTGCAAGTCCTCTCAACAATAATAACATAATTGGATCATATAACTATCCCTCAACATGCAACAAAGATTCACTCCAAAGTCACTAATAGCGGAGAACAAACGAAGAGATTATGGTAGGGTACGAAACCACCTCAAAGTTATTCTTTCCAATCAATCCATTGGGCTATTCCTATAGGTGTCACAAACATCCCTAGAGTTCGTACTAGAATAACACCTTAAGACACAAATCAACCAAAACCCTAATGTCACCTAGATACTCCAATGTCACCTCTAGTATCCGTGGGTATGATTATACGATATGCATCACACAATCTCAGATTCATCTATTCAACCAACACATAGAACCTCAAAGAGTTCCCCAAAGTTCCTACCGGAGAATCACGACGAAAACATGTGCCAACCCCTATGCATAGGTTCATGGGCGGAACCCGCAAGTTGATCACCAAAACATACATCAAGTGAATCACGTGGTATCCCATTGTCACCACAGATACGCACGACAAGACATACATCAAGTGTTCTCAAATCTTTAAAGACTCAATCCGATAAGATAACTTCAAAGGGGAAACTTAATCCATTACAAGAGAATAGAGGGGGGAGAAAACATCATAGGATCCAAATATAATAGCAAAGCTCACGATACATCAAGATCGTATCACCTCAAGAATACGAGAGAGAGAGAGATCAAACACATAGCTACTGGTACATACCCTCAGCCCCGAGGGAGAACTACTCCCTCCTCATCATGGAGAGCACCGGGATGATGAAGATGGCCACCGGAGAGGTATTGCCCCCTCCGGCAGGGTGCCGGAACAGGTCTAGATTGGCTTTCGGTGGCTACGGAGGCTTCTGGCGGCGGAACTCCTGATCTATTGTATGTTTTGGAAGTTTTAGGGTACGTGAGTATATATGGGTGCAGGAACTACGTCGGTGGAGCTTCGGGGGCCCCACGAGGCAGGGGGCGCGCCCTAGGGGGGGGCTCCCCCACCCTCGGGAGCACCTCCCTTGGCTCCTGACATGGGGTCCAAGTCCATCCGGTAGCTTTCCATCCAAAAATAACTTCTCCAGTTGATTTCGTTCCGTTTCGACTCCGTTTGATATCCCTTTTCTTCGAAACACTGAAATAGGCAAAAAAACAACAATTCTAGGCTGGGTCTCCGGTTAATAGGTTAGTCCCAAAAATAATATAAAAGTGGATAATAAAGCCCAGTATTTCCCAAAACATTAGATAACATAGCATGGAGCAATCAAAAATTATAGATACGTTGGAGACGTATCAGTACACTGCCAGAGGCATTCGTATAGAGTCATATTTTTTTTAGTATCGAGTTGTAATTTTGAGTTGTAAGTAAATAGAAGTTTGATGATCATCATTATTCATTATTAGAGCATTGTCCCAAGTGAGGGAATAAAATAAAAAAGGGGCCAAAAAAGCCCACCAAAAAAAGAGAGAAAAAGAGAGAAGGGGCAATGTTACTATCTTTTTCCGCACTTGTGCTTCAAAGTAGCACCATGTTTTTCATATGGAGAGTCTCCAATGTAGTCACTTTCATATGACTAGTGGGGATTTTTCAACAAAGCTACATCATGATGTCAATGAATGAATCGAAGTAATACTCAAGGGAAGCATACGGAGAACCAAGCCCTCACATCCATATGTTATCTAGATCAAAACCTGCATCTACTCATAGAACCACCCATGATGCCACTATTGGGAAACATAGTAGAAAACAAAAAAAATCACCCTACAATCACCCAGGAACAATATGAAGATGCTTAAATGGTTTGGATCACGATCGTTACCGACTCTGGAGTGCAGATGAAATAGATGAGTCAGTGTAGATATTACATGGAGTCCCTCAAACCGTTGATGACGATCCCGCGAACCGCCCTCGAAAGAAAGATCGGAAGCACGACCTCTCTACTTGGTTGCAAGCATACGGTCTTCACGATCCGGCAGCGCTTCGCCTCCAGAGCTAATCGTTACTTTAGAATTAGAGGAAGGATATTAGAACCACAATGGGCTTCTAATTATGAGGATTATAGAAACTAGGTCTAGCTCTAATTGGATCAACTAGAACAAAATGAACAAGAGGAGGCTCCAAAACTTGTGTTCACAAAAGGGCAAATGCCTCAAGTATATATAGGTTAGAGGAGGAGAGAGGGGCTTACACCAAGGAGGGAAAGATCCTCATTGGGGTGCCATCCAAGGAGGGAAAGACCCTCCTTGTGGCGTGTGACACCCTCGATTCAATCGTACACAAATCATACACGCAAATGTGTACGATCAAGATCAAGGACTCACGGGAAGATATCACAACACAACTCTAGACACAAATTAAAATAATACAAGCTTTATATTACAAGCGAGGGGCCTCGAGGGCTCGAATACACAAGAGTCAGCGGAAGCAACAATATCTGAGTACAGACATAAGTTAAACAAGTTTGCCTTAAGAAGGCTAGCACAAAAGCAACATTGATCGAAAAGGCAAGGCCTCCTGTCTGGGAGCCTCCTAACTACTCCAAGTCGTCAGCGGCCGTCACGTAGTAGTAGGCACCCTCGGGGTAGCAGTAGTCATCAGTGGTGTCGTATGGCTCCTGGGATCCGTCATCTGGTCGCAACAAACGGGTATGGGGGAAAAGAGGTAGCAAAGCATCCGTGAGTATTCATCCAAAGTACTCGAAAGACTTACATTAGATCTAAACTAAGTATGCATCTGTATCAAAGGAAATGGGCTGTATCTGTGGACTAAACTGCAGAATGCCACAAAGAAGGGGAAAGCCTAGCCTATCAAAGACTAGCATCTTCAAGCATCTTCAAGCATATAGAAGAGTACAGACCAACATAAGGTAAAGTAGTAGTAGTGTTATCAACCTTGGCCAGAGATCCTTTCTCGACTCCCTGCGAGAAAGCAATCCCAGAGCCATATTATCCATTTCTCATTCACAGTCCATTTCTCATCACAAGTATCCAATTCTAGTTGTATCGATCGGGATACAACTCCAAGTGTCTGTTACCGTAGGACAGGCTATCGATAGATGTTTTCTTCCCTGCAGGGGTGCACCAACTTACCCACCATTCTCAATTAACTCCGATCGGACACACTTTCCTGGGTCATGCCCGGCCTCGGCCAAATAATACGCCGCAACCCGACCTAGGCTTAATAGAGAGGTCAAGCACGCCGGACTAAACCTATGCCCCCAGGGGTCTTGGGCCATCGCCTTGGGAACTCCTGCACGTTGCGTGGGCGGACGGTGAGCAGACCTAGCTACCTACTTCAAAAGGCAGGAGCTTACCAGTCCAACCCGGCGCGCGCCGCTCAGTCGCTGACGTCTATTAAGCTTCGGCTGATGTATACGACGCAGAACGCCCATACAATGCCCACGTGATGGTTAGTGCTATCAGGCAAGAGGCCCCTCGGATCAAATATCCAAACCGTTAGTGCGTTGGCAGTGCGGTCACGAGCAGAGACTCACGAAAGATGTGACCACGTCACCTGTCTCGAGTACTTGCGGCAAGGGCTAAGAATGCCCGACCACGCCTCGTAAGTATCTCGCGGGCACCTTCCAGGTCAACCCGACTCCACATCACTCGCTATTAAGCTCGCGCGGGTACCCCTCAGGGCCGACCCGTCTTTAGTAACATGGTTCAGTGTAAAGTCATAGTAACCATAGTAACTGTGTGTCTAACACCAAATGGAAAACCCGAGGAATCACCCCCGGTGAATTCCACTCGATGTTATCATCAAGGTGAACGTAAGAGGATCCACCCTCGAGGTTCACACTTGAGGGGTTGCACGACGGAGCCGTAATGGAAGTGGTTAAGGAGGAAATCACCCTCGATGACCTCGACCGTATAGCTACACCACAGAGATCTCATCAGGAGTGATGTAAGAGGTTCCACCCCCGGCACTCGATGGTAACTCTGTAGAGTCGTACAACTAGGGGGGGTGATGTGCGGTGTCGGGGCCTGGACATCGATCACTTTGATCGAGTCATCGAACATAAAGCGGGGCAACTGGGACAAGGTGGGGGTCACTGATGGATCACTAACCAACCTATACTAAGCAGTTTAGGATAAGCAGGTAAGGTAATAATAAGCAGGTAACAAAAACAGACCATGCATCAGAGTAGGATCATACATAAAGCAGTAGCAGTTCTATTGCAAGCATGAGAGGGAAAGAAATGGGCGATATCGGAATGCTCAAGGGGGTTTGCTTGCCTGGAAGCTCTGCTGAAAAAGAAGAAGTGTCGTCGACGACTTAGTCGATCACAGGGGTCACTACAAAAAAAAGACACATCCGTGACATTTTGGGCCGACCGATTTTTTTTCTGTCATACATATGACACTTCTATGACGATAATTGTGACAAAACCCGGTATTGTAACATCCCAAATTTTCAATTTGGAATGTTATACACTAGATCATATGCATATCATATTTTCTTGCATTTTGGTTGATCCTAGAAATTTCACGCAACTCAAGGACCCTCGGAGAGAGTTGGAGATTTCGTTATTTTCATATTTGAGAGTTCTCTCGAATTTTGAAAATAGGATCATTTGATTTATTTATTTTATCTTCAATAATTTTTCCGGTGTCAAAATATATGAGAGAGGGAATAATATGACTTTCCCAAATTTAGGAAAAAAATGAAGATATAATAGATAGATCAATTTTGCTTTCCGGTGTTTATTTGCATTTTATTTGGATAGGGAAAAATGCGCGTTTTCAAAAATTGCATTTTAGGTCCGGAGAAAAGTTCATTTTGTTCGGCTCATTTTTAGGAGTCGGGGAAAATTTACTTTAGATTTTTCGGAGTTCATTTAGATCCCTTTTTGTTTTTTTTTCTGCGCGAGGAAACTATTTAAAAAAAAAATTTGAGCAGCGCCTTGGGCCAAAGGCCCAAGCCAAGCCACCTACCGCCGCGCTCCCAGGCGCCAGGCGCCGAGCCAGGAGCCGGTCGGCCGCCGCCGCCTCTTGCTAGGACCGAATCCTTTTAGGATTCTAGGGCGCCCCCTTGTCCCTTTTCCTTATTCCGTTTATTTTCTAGATCTTTCCTACTCCTATTCTAATTCCTTGTCCTCTACCCCAAGTAAACCCCCTCCCCTCCCCAATATAAATACCCAAGCACCCCCCTCTAAACACATCAAATCAAAGCCCTCCTCCACACCGCGCCTTGCACCGCCGCTGCGCCGCATCACACCGCGCCCTGCGTCACCGCCGTCGCGCCGCCGCCGCACCTTGCGCCGCCACCCCACACTCGCGCCGCCGCCGCACCTTGCCGCCGCCACCCCACACCCGCGCCGCCGCCTCACCCGCGCCGCCACCTCACCCCCGCGCCGCCGCCGCACCTTGCCCACGCCGCCGCCCTACGCCGACGCCGCCGGAGCCCCTCACCGGAGACCTCGCCAAGGTTGCCCCGCGCTACATCTATTCTTTTTCTCGGATCGTTTTCTTCTAATCGTTCCGATTCTTTTCTTCTCTAAACCGTTCCGGTTTTCTAGATCAGTTTTTCGATCGGTTTTTCTTCTCCGAAACCCTAGATCGGATTCGTTTTCTTCTCCGATTTAGTTGCCTTTGGACCGTTCGCCGGACCGTTCGTCCTAACGAACGTGATCACCGGATTCTTCTAGGTTAACGACGTCCGTTCGTTTAACCGTTCTTCTTTTTCTTTTCGTCGGATTTATTCCGCGATCGTGATCTCAGATCCGATCTTCTTCCTAGTCTATCTTTTCGCTCGTTTATCGGAATCAGGTGATTCAAGCGCCTGGAGTTTCTTCTTGAAACCGTCGTTCCGTCTAATCAACTTGAACAAGCTATTGTTACAGTAAAATTTTGACCTAGATTCAACTTGCTAGAACCGAGTTGTTTTCTTCCGCCGTTTGTTTTTCGTTCTTTCTTTGCAACCGGAGTTCTTAAGTTGAACTACCTGGTTCGTTCTCTTGTTCTAGTTTTACCTGTGCATTAGATGAGTACTTATTGTATGCTTGTTGTTTGTCTGCGATAGATTACCCGGATTGCGCCGCTTGTTACTTCGAAACCCTAGGACTCGCGGATCATCAGCAAGGCAAGTAACACTTTGATCATACCTTTTCTACAACCCATGTTTCATTGCATTAGATCAATCCTCACACACTGCATGATTAGGATCTAATTAAACTGTGGGATGGGAAGTAGATGAGGTAGTACCTATTACCTGTATTATTATGAAACCTTTGGGAGTTACTTCTACGTTTGCTTATTATGCCATGCTATGCTAGTAGACGTGGATTGGGTGAGTGATATCCATGACAGATGTGAGATTGATAATTTTAATGGTTTATCTAAGGTGGCAACTTAAACACACATCTGGGTGGATTGAGGCACCTGATGTCTATCAGGACTTGCCTGTTTTTTTTTGGACCGCCACCCAGGCTCAAAGGGATCATAAGATAATTCATGCTAGAAACTTCCGTGTGCAGCCACATGCTACTATGGGCTCTAGCATAGTTGACTAAGTTGTGCGAACTCTTACGGGGTGGACTAGCAGATGTAGGGGATGTAGGTGTACCGGTCTACCCCACATGTAAGGTGCTAGTGCTTCTGAAAGACTATGTCTCGGTCATCCGTTTCTCAAACACCATGTAGTGCGAGAAAACAAACGGAGGCGATCGAGTCATGTGGGGAAAAGTGCGCAACCTCTGCAGAGTAACAAACTAATCATGATTAGCCGTGTCCCCGGTTATGGACAACTTGAGTATCTAGTACTTGAATATCATTGTGAATCTCAACATGTTACTTCTAACTAATGTTATTGGGTTTTAATTACTTTTAATTGGGATTGAGAATGCTGTCAACCATTCTCAATGTTTCACAACCACCATGATAGTAAATAAAATGTATTCCTTTGCAGTAGGGAAAAACTAGCTTTACGCAAAACTGTAACCATAGAGCTTTCCACCAGCCATATATGCATATAGTATAGCTGTTTCATTCCATTACTCTCTATGTGTTACTTTGCCAGCATATTCCATGTGCTGACCCGTTTTCGGGCTGCAACGTTAATGTTGCAGACTTTTCAGACGACGATTGAGGTGTTTTAGGTCGTGGTTCTATACTCAGTGATGCCGCTGGAGTTGATGGACCCATTTATCTTCCAAGTCTTCCGCTGTTATCTTTAAAATATGGCCTTAAGCCATATTTATTGTAATAAGTTCTTTTTGAGCCATCGATGTAATAAGTGTGTGATTGCAACTCTGCTATAAAACCTCGATGTACTGTGTGGTGTCAGCATTACTGATCCAGGGATGACACCGTAGCACAGTAGACGTGATCCATTCGGGTCAGGTCGCTACAGGTATCATCATAGATGTGGTGGGATCCTACTTCTATGAAAAAAAATCATGACAAAAAATGGGATTTTTTTCCTGGGCGGGCCAGAGACGCAGCTGTATGACTTTCTTTGGGCTGTCCATGACGGAAAAAATCGTGGTAGAAGCGAGGGGGAGGAAAATTTCGGGCTGTTCCCGGTTATGGTGGGAGGTCGGGGGCCGAGCGATGCACATTTCTCTCGTACACGTACGCGCGTGTGTGCGAGGCGTTGGCTCTAACTGAACCCGAGCGAGGCATTGGGCTCTAACTGAACCCGAGTTATTGCACTGCAGGCTACGCTTTACTGAATCTGAGCGATCGATCGATGGCTGTTAACTGAACCCGATCGAGCGATTCCTTCGCTACTGCTGCTAACTGAAGCCGATCGATGCTGCCTCTGGGATGAACAGTGAGCGTTGCGGGGGGGAGGGGGCTTGGATGAACAGTGAGCGATGGCGTTGCCTCTGGATGAACAGGACCCCGTGGTGTGGTGGAGGGCTGGATGAACAGTAGACGGTGGAGGGGTGCCCGTGGAGGGGTGGTTGAACAAGACCCTGTGGTGTGGAGGGTTGGATGAACAGTAGACGGTGGAGGGGTGCCCGTGGAGGGGTGGTTGAACAGTAGCCGGTGGAGTAGCGCGCGGTGGAGGCTGGATGAACAGGAGCCCGTGGAGGCTGGAGGAGGTCGACGGTATCCCGTGGAGGCTGGAGGAGGTCGACGGTGGAGATGAACAGTATCCCGTGGAGTCCCGTTTTGCGGTACGCCACACCCCTCCCGATGAACAGGACCCCCGTTTCGACCGTAGGAGGTCCGTTTCGTCCGTTTTGCGGTACGCCACACCCCTCCTGATCAACAGGACCCCCGTTTTGACCGTAGGAGGTCCGTTTCGTCCGTTTTGCGGTACGCCACACCCCTCCCGATCAACATGACCCCTGTTTCGACCGTAGGAGGCCCGTTTCCTCTGTTTTGCGGTACGCCACACCCCTCCCGATCAACAGGACCCCGTTCCGAACGTAGGAGGTCCGTTTCCTCCGTTTTGCTGTACGCCAGGCCTCGTTTCCATCGCCTGTTCCGTCCAAGCCCTCCCAATGAACACGACCACGCATTCCGTTCTGACCCAGCCGGTTGGCTCCCACGTGTTCCGTTGCCTCCCGATGAACACGACGCATTCCGTTGCCTCCCCATGAACACGACGCATTCCGTTGCCTCCCCATGAACACGACGACGATGCTGTTTCTTCGTTCCGACCCAGCCATGTACACGAGCCCTGGCCGTACATATGCGTGAGTAGGTGTTCGAGACCCCGCCCGTATGTACACATACGTGGCCGTATTTTCTTTCTTGCACCCTGGCCGTTGTACGTACGTGTACATGCTACGTGCGCGCCTCTACTACGACACGTATGTGCCTCTACTACGACATGTGCGGGCCTCTACATCCACCAGTATATATGTACGTACACGTTCGTGACCAGAATGACAACGCTACGTATGCTTCGACCAGGTGGGTCCCGACTGTCAGGCACTTCCTTGCCTGTGAAGATGTAGCTGGTGGGTAACAGCAGTCAGGGGGGTGAATCGTTTTTTTTTGCCCGGATGCACTTCCTTGCGTGTGAAGATGTAGTTGGTGGGTCCCAGCAGTCAGGGGCAAACATTTTTTTCATGAAATATGATGGCCCGTTCGGTGGGTCCCCGCTGTCAGGTGGAGGAATAATTATTTTGCACGTAATAAGGAGGCACTTCCTTGCTGCGGCCGTGGACCCAGCTATCAGCCTCTCTACGTACAGTCCACGTCCGATGGAAGCCGTTCCTTGACCACGTTGACCACGCCGCGCCGAGAGCACCAGGGCGGTGGACGACGACGAGGCCTAGGAAGGGGACGACGCGGAGCTGGGGAAGACGCGACAGTGGATGCCCACGCGTAGAGGAGCACGAGGGTTCACTGGTTCGCCGCAGTGTGAGGCTGCCATCGCCGCAGAATAACAGGGGGTGTGGGTGAGTAGAGGGATGGCCTGACTAGCGGTGGGAGTAGTAGGGGCGGTGAAGCCTCCGCCGCATCACAGCCGGCCACGGGAGGCAGGAGTACGAGGCACGACCGTCGCTGGTTTGGGCGGCTGGAGCAAGAAGACCAGAGGTTAAAGAAGCACTACGACCGTTGGATGGACATCGTACGGTCACTGGAGCCAGAATCGTGCATATTGACTAAGTTGACAAAGCCCTCCGTCCCCGTCAACTTAGTAGGCCCACAAGTCAGCCTGCCACTATACTGGGTCCCAGCTAACAGGGGGAGTATTCATTTTTTTGTGCGTAATAAGGAGGCACTTCCTTGCGTGCAAAGATATAGCTGGTGGGTCTGAGTTGTCAGCGGCGGTAACATTTCTTTCGCGAAATACAAAGGCCCTTTCGGTGGTTCCCTGATGTCAGGTGGAGGAATCATTATTTTGCGTGTAATAAGGAGGCATTTCCTTGTGTGCGGCCATGGACCCAGCTGTCGGCCTCTCCACGTACAGTCCACTTCAGATGCATGTCAGTCGTTGACCACGTTGACCAGGCCGCGCCAAGAGCACCAGGGCGGTGGACAACGGCGAGGCCTAGGAAGGGAACGACACGGAGGCAGGGAAGACTCGACAGTTGTTTCCCACGCGGAGGGGAGTACGACTATACGAGGGTTTACTGGTTCATCTGCCGTCCCCGAAGAATAACAGCAGGTGTGAGTGAGTAGAGGGATGGCTAGGCCAGCGATGGGAGTACGGTGGGGCGGTGAGGCCTGCGCGGCAGCACAGCCGGCCATGGGGAGGAGGGAGCAGGCAGTCCCACCGGCGCTTGTTCGAGCGGCTGGAGCAGGAAGAGCAGAGATTGAAGAAGCACGACGGCCGTTCGATGGACATCCAACAGTCACTGCTTGTGTGTCAACCTTTTTTTAGGAAAGTCTCAAATCTATGGAAAACAGCATACAACCCATCTGCCATTATTTCTAATAATTTACAGCCCATTTGCTAATTCTTAAGGTTTTTTTGGAACCCATATTCTTTTGGTTAGCATTACAACCCATATTGTGGCCATAGTTAAAAAATTATATGAAATTTTGCATATTTCGGCACGGTCCGAACTGTTTTTAATCCTGAAATTTCGACTCACATCCAAACTGATTTTAAAAATAAATGTATATCAATATAAAATCCAACAAATTCTCCATGCATAAAAATTAATGTAATTTAAAATCTCAAAATGAAAAAAAAGATATTTGAAACTAATTGCCGGTTTGATGTGTTTTAAAAATGTACAACCTGTCGGCGTTCTGGGAACGGGGGTCCCCAGACAATGGGAAGGGGGGGAGGAAGGTTCAAGATTGGGTTGAAAACAGAAACCAGAGTTTGAGCGGAGGAAGGACAGAGGGCGCTCGAGCAACAGAAAGGGGAACGGCTGTGTACGACTACGGGTCCGCCTAGCATGGCGCAAAATAAGGAGGGCATGGGGGAACAGTGCCGCCCACATCCAATCAACCGCCACGCGGTGCCCAAGGCCGCAGGCTGTTAGGGCCCGCGGCGCTTTGCTCTTGCCCTTCCGCCTCCCTGCATGGCCAAGTCCGGGCGCGCCTTGGGCCCGGGGGCTACTGTCGGCGTTCTGGGAACGGGGGTCCCCAGACTTGCCTGCCTGCGGCGTGGCTCAAAGGGGGGCCCAGCGCGGCCCATCTTCACCAACACAAACCCAAGACCCTCGCGAGGGGCCAAGCATCGCGGGGCGGACGACGCGGAGCTTCCTCAGGCACGGCCTCATCAGGCTGGCTCACGAGGAGGCGGAGAGATCAAGGCGGGGTACCTCACGAGGTTCCCGTGACGCAAGCCATGACGACCAAGGGCGCCAGGCGGTTGCCAGCTCGCGCAGTGTCCTCCTTTCCTCTTTGGTGCAAAGGGGGCAAGCGTAGCCACGGAGTACCGAGGCATCAGGCAAAGGTTGCCATTTCGGTGCAACAAGACCAAGACCAGAAGGACTGCAAGACGGAGGTCATCGTGGAGCCCAAGACGACGTCACCACCAGAGCTTTGTGCAGGCGAAGACTACTTTTGTCAGGGTAGCTAGTACTAGCTGTCCCCCTTCAAATTAGCCCGCCATTGTTGGCTCCCCTCCCGCTCGATATTTGGGAAGAGGACCAGGGCCTCTATAAATAGGACCAGCCACCCACAGAGCAAAGGGGGTTTTTTTTCTGGAGAAGGAGTTCTGGACAGGAGGTCCTTTAGAGAGGGGTTCGATCAGAGAGAGAGAGAGAAAGGTGGCTGAACTCCTCCCAGCAGTTCATCGCCCCTGCCAAGAACAGACCCTCGCGAGGCTGTTCTTCCTTGTATCATTTATCATCATCAGCCCAAGAGGCAATCCACCATACAACACACTCGAGTAGGGTATTACACCACAACGGTGGCCCGAAGCAGTATAAACCCTGTGTCTCTTGTGTTGTTCTTTCCATAGTTTAGATCTTAGCGAGGCGGAGGGGTGCAGGTAGGTAGGAAGCGAGATCTCCACGCGCACCCGAGTGTTCGAACCTCAAGGGTCTGTCGGAACCCGAAATCCGACATTTGGCGCGCCAGGTAGGGGTGCACCGGAATCCACCTTCTATCGCTTTGTGCCCCGTCGCGTCGTCATCACCATGTCCGGCGACTAGGCGGGCAACCCAGATCCATGGGCGGCGTGGCCCGCTCGCGCAGAACCGCTCGCCTCGGGCGACCCCGTGCCCCAGGCAGCTCGCGGTCCGCAGGGCGCTGCGTGCCGCGGGCGACGCGGACAGGCTTCGACAGCTCCCACACCGCGGCAGGTGCGGTCGGCACCAAGGGCCTCCAATCACGCCGCGACCACGACACCATACACCCGCCGGGAGCAGGCGAACTCGAGGGCCGCGCTCACGGTGGCCCGAGAGCTGCTGCAGTGCAGGCTGCTGGAGGGCGACCGCGACGTGCTGTTGGAGCAGGTGGCGGAGCTCCTGGGCTTCGCCGCCTCGGGGGCTCACCCCTTTTGCACCCAGCTCCCATCTCAAGCCCAGGGCGGCCCGCGTGGGGGCTCCGCACGCGCCCACGGGCTCCAAGGCTACTCCAACGCCAGCGAAGCTGTCAACACCGGACCGGTGGCGGCGCTGCCCCCGCTCCCGGTCCGCGAAGAAGGACTCGACATGACCCACGGCCCCAGCGGACAGCCGCGCTGCCACCCCACGGTGGACGCGTCAGGCAGGACCACGTGGCACGTGGGGCACTGCGGCGTGGCCTTCGGGATGGCGGCGCCAGAGGAATACGTGCCCCTCATGATGGACCAAGGACACCCTCACGAGAGCGAACAAGGCTCGCTCCTCAGCCCAAGCTGGGGGGACGAGGCGCCAGAAGCTGAGCCTTTCCGGGAGCCCTGGGACGGTCCCACTGGCCACGCTGGAGGCAACGATTATCGGGTACCGCTAATTCTTCAGGAGCAGGCATACGCTAACCATGTATCGCAGGAGGTGCAGGTCGCCACAGTGAGCAGCTGCCCCGCTCCCACAGTCTCCTACCCCTTGGGAGGAGGGCGCAGGGGGCTGCAGGAGAGGGGCCGGGATCCGACATCACCACCGCGGCGTTCGGAGCAAGGTGTTCTCAGGAGGTAGGCCCTCCGCTGGGGAGGTGCCTCAGGGCCTGCCCCCGTCAGAGGACCTGTGGTCGTCGGGGGAACCACTGGCGACCGCTCTACCCCATTGGCGGCATCCTGGTTTCCGGTCGTCGTTGATGGCACTAGAGTGTGGCGCAAGGCGGGGCCCTCGTCTGGCGATATGAAGCAAGGCCAGTACCTATGAAGAAGGCCCAGTGCCTGTGAACCTCGCCACCCCGTGACACTCTCACGTAATAATGAGTGGGGCTGTACACGCCCCGGAGTCTCAGGGGTGCCAGCCTCAGGCCCTGGGGCTCCCTCCCACGCCCAGTGGCAGCACTTAGCTCTGCGCTGGTGAGAAGACGTCCAAGACTAGCCTAGGTGCCGGACGCGGCCTTTTGTTTGCTTTCATTGCTTTCCCTTTGGTTGTCGCTTTCCCCCGCTGGATTCAAGTTGGATTCAAATTTGAGATTTGCGTGTGTTCGGGGAAGGGGTGCTTAGTCTCATTCGAGCAATTTCTCGCGTTTTGGTTACCACTTCGCCTCAGCTCCCTCCCCTCACGAGCCCCTCGCGAGCCGGGTCAGGCCTAGCTTGCGCGCAGCCCAGACTGCCGCCGACGTGTCCTCTCAGGAGGGTGTTTTACTGCAGATCCTACGAACCCAATCAGGGAACACTCGAGACACCACAACCTCCCACAGGCTGCCTCAGGGCCAGCACGGGACAAAGGTAAACTAGCCGACCAGCGCGTCGGTTAGGCCAACCACTTGGCGCGGGCGCATGGGCAATGTAGCGTCTACTAATACGATGAACACAAGTTTTACATAAGGGGGCCCCCTCCAAAATGCTCTCACTGCCATCAGGCCAAAACCTGAGTTCTATTCATGCCGGGTAAGGAAGTAGGAACGATGCACAATCAGTCGGATAGATCCCCCAATGCGTTCTCAGGAGCACCACCCGAGCCGTTGCTGGCGTCGCTGAACTCGCCATCGCTGTCCGCGTCGCCGCCAGCGGCGTCAGGGCCGTTCACCACGCCACCCTCGTCGGCCGCCACGATCACGTCGTCGTTGTCTGAAGCGAAGGCCCTGATAAGAGCATCCACATTGTCTTCCACCCAGTGCGCCAGATCGCCTCGGACGGCCTGGGGGACTGGGGCGATGGCGGCGTCAAAATCAAAGTGGGGATCCATGTTCCGGAGGTGGCTGAAGACACGAGAAAAGGTGCGCCCGAGCAGGGCGCAGCTCCTCTCCTCCACCAACCTGTCAGCCCTGACCGACCGCGCCTCAAGCTATGTCACCATGTCAGTGAAGAATTGAAGATTGCCAGCATAGTTGACTGCGTGCGGCTCACCAATAGCCGCCTCGCAGACGTTGCCCAAGGCTGTGTTGCCTCTCTCCCGGAGCGTGGTGAGCATGGGGCCGTGCTCATGCTCCAGGATCCGCCGCTGACGTATCTCGTCCGCATTCTGGCGCGCGACTGCCTCAGCCTCCTCCACCCGCTGGCGAAGAAGGAGCACCTCAGCCTGGGAGGTGGTTAACTCACCTTGCGCCACCTCAAGGGAGCCCCGGAAAGCATCGGCCCGCCGCATCGCCTCCTCCAGCTTGGCCCTCAAGGCGGCAGTCCTGCCTTCAGCTTCGGCCCGAATCAACCCCAGCTTCTCTTCGAACTCGTGCTCAAGGTTCAAATGCGCCATCGCCACCCGACGTCCGACCTCCTCTAGGACACGGGCTTCCTGTGCAGCAACATCATCCTCCGCCTGCGTCACCAAGCGCTCCCTCGTCTCCAGGCACTCGTACTCGCGGGTACGTTCGGCGGCTTCCAGCGTCAGCGCCTCCTCACACTTCTGGAGCTCTGCCGAGTCGCCAGAGGCCACCTTCATCAACGCAAGGGCTGCCTCACGCAGCTCCACCTGCTCCTCCAATGAGTGGCACCAGACCAGGAGCTCCCGAGCCCGCTCCTCCGCCGCCTTTCGCCGCCGGTCGGCTTCCCGGGCCTCCTCAGCGGCCCAAGATCGGGCCTCCCGAGAGGCCACCAGCGACGCCTTGGCCTCTGCGTCGTCAAGATCGCGCTGACGGCGCGCAAGGGCGATGGTGCCCTCCAGCTCGCGCCTCTCTACAGCCAGGCGTAGGCCCACGGCCTCAAGGCTCGCGTCTTCATCGGCAAGCTCCTCTCCAAGCAGGATTATCGCGTCAGCCGCCCTTCAAAGGAATCCTTGGCGGAGAGACGCTCCCGAGCGCGCTCGAGCACGTCTTCCACACCATCATCTGCCCCAAGCAAGCGCCGGGGGCTACGAGTCAGCACTCCCCCTCCGGGCTGGGGGCTGGCACCCTCGCGACGGCCGGGCACGCCATGTTAGAAGCCTGGCCTGGAGCCAGTCCACCCCCAGGCGAAGAGCGCAGGGAGCGCCTCAGCCAATCGCAGTCCGCGACCAAGCGAGAAGCCCACGGCAGGCTGGCTATGCCACGAGAAGGCCCGCGAAGGAGGATCGCGAGGTGCGCAGGGCCACGATATGCCTCAGGACGATTCGCCTCTTCGATCGCCCTCACCACAAGGGCTCCGCTGCTCGGAGCGCTTGAGGACGATGGAGGGGGCGAAGCCAAGGGGGACGGCTCCTCAGCCATCTCCGCAAGCTCGGCTGGAAGGGGCCTGCGGAGCAAGGGTCAGTAAGAGCAACAGAAGGATCGGGAGCTGGGAAAGGAGAAGGCTTACTCATCAGTGGCGAAGTACTTCCTATGCTTCAGCAGGCGACAAGGGTAATCATCGCCCAGGGCCTCCCTTCTCTTCCGGAGGGCCTCAAAGTCCACGCGGAAGTGGCCTAAGAGTTGGGCGCAGGGATCAACCTGCGACGAAGATGGAGCGTCAAGGCGATCTGCGTCAGGGGCGCCTGCCTGATGTGCGCCGCCAATCGCCTCACCAAGAGAAGCCGCCGGAGCCTCAGGGGCCTCGGTCGTAGGCACAGAGGGCAGCTGCTTGTCACCCTCAGCCTCAGCGGCACAGGCCCCAATAACTGCTTCCTCATGAGCATCGCCCGGCGCTGTCACCCCGCCGGGAGCCCCCTCGGCCTCTGGCGCCTCATGCCTCCCTGCTCCGCCACTTGAGGAAGAGTCGCCTTGGCCGACTGGAAGGGCAGTCACCACCACTGGGTTCTCGCGAGGCCGCTGGAGGCCGGCGGGGCGCGGCCCCCACTCATCGAAGATAGGCATCTGCCTCACAAAATCGCCCCTGCTCTGGCAGAGGTACAACAAGGCCCCTCCCTGCTGCATGCTGCCAGGGTTGGGGTCCCCTGTCAGGGTCAAGAGCGCCGTCCTCAGCACTTCAGGCGTCAGGTCCTCTTCCTGGAGCCTCATACGATCCTCGCGCCCACTGAAGGCCCACATCCAACGGGAGTGGCGTTGGAGAGGAGCAACGCGGCGTAGCAGGAACTCCTTCACCACCTTGGGCGCTGTCACGCCAAGCGACCTCAAGAACGTGAAGCGGTGCCAAACGAAGACGAGCCGGGGGCTCTCAAGCGTCTCTTGGCCCCAGCCCGAATTGGGGACAGCAGGCGAAGTTGGCTCTGACAGCAGGGGGCTGGGCACCCCAGCATCCACATACAGCCACCGCTCGCGGAACCCAGCCGCGGGCGGAGGGAGCTTGAAGTCAATCCCAGAGGCTGCCGTCTCAGACGCGGCAACGAAGCTCACACACGCCCAACATTGGGTAGGGTCAACAAGGCGCAGCGAGAAGAAGTGGCGCAGCAAGGCAACCAAAGGAAGGATGCCCATCATAGCCTCGCAAACAAAGGCGAAGACCGAAAGGAGAGTGATGGATTCAGGACCCAGATGCATCATGTGGATCTGATAGTGGGAAAGCACGACATTGAAGAAATCAAAAAAGGGAGGAACTAGACCCGCCCACAGGGCGTCGGCAAAATACGGGACCTCGGTGACTATCCTGTCGATGGAGAAGTGGGACGCGGGCCAGGCTGTCGTCCTCCCGCATTCGTTGAAGATGGTGTCCAGAGCCGAGCTGACCTTGCCCAAGCCCTCGGCGGGGGCCGCCAACGGCGGCGGGCAAGGCGGAGACACGGGTTTCTCCCTTCTTCCCTTCTTCGTCGGAGCCATGGCGATGGGAAGGGGGGGAAAGGTTCAAGATTGGGTTGAAAACAGAAACCAGAGTTCGAGCGGAGGAAGGACAGAGGGCGCTCGAGCAACAGAAAGGGGAACGGCTGTGTACGACTACGGGTCCGCCTAGCATGGCGCAAAATAAGGAGGGCATGGGGGAACAGTGCCGCCCACATCCAATCAACCGCCATGCGGTGCCCAAGGCCGCAGGCTGTTAGGGCCCGCGGCGCTTCGCTCTTGCCCTTCCGCCTCCCTGCACGGCCAAGTTCGGGCCAGCCTTGGGCCCGGGGGCTACGGTCGGCGTTCTGGGAACAGGGGTCCCCAGACTTGCCTGCCTGCGGCGTGGCTCAAAGGGGGGCCCAGCGCGGCCCATCTTCACCAACACAAACCCAAGACCCTCGCGAGGGGCCAAGCCTCGCAGGGCGGATGACGCAGAGCTTCCTCAGGCAGGGCCTCATCAAGCTGGCTCACGAGGAGGCGGAGAGATCAAGGCGGGGTACCTCACGAGGTGCCCGTGACGCAAGCCATGACGACCAAGGGCGCCAGGCGGGTGCCAGCCCGCGCAGTGTCCTCCTTTCCTCTTTGGTGCAAAGGGGGCAAGCGCAGCCGCGGAGTACCGAGGCATCAGGCAAAGGTTGCCATTTCGGTGCAACAAGACCAAGACCAGAAGGACTGCAAGACGGAGGTCATCGTGGAGCCCAAGACGACGTCACCACCAGAGCTTTGTGTAGGCGAAGACTACTTTTGTCAGGGTAGCTAGTACTAGCTGTCCCCCTTCAAATTATCCCGCCACTGTTGGCTCCCCTCCCGCTCGATATTTGGGAAGAGGACCAGGGCCTCTATAAATAGGACCAGCCACCCACAGAGCAAACGGGTTTTTTTTCTGGAGAAGGGGTTCTGGACAGGAGGTCCTTTAGAGAGGGGTTCGATCAGAGAGAGAGAGAGAGAAAGGTGGCTGAACTCGTTCCAGCAGTTCATCGCCCTGCCAAGAACAGACCCTCGCGAGGCTGTTCTTCCTTGTATCATTCATCATCATCAGCCCAAGAGGCAATCCACCACACCACACACTGGAGTAGGGTATTACACCACAACGGTGGCCCGAACCAGTATAAACCCTGTGTCTCTTGTGTTGTTCTTTCCATAGTTTAGATCTTAGCGAGGCGGAGGGGTGCAGGTAGGTAGGAAGCGAGATCTCCGCGCGCACCCCAGTGTTCAAACATCAAGGGTCTGTCGGAACCCGAAATCCGACACAACCCATTTCTCATTACTGATAGGCCATTTTCTCGGCCAGCCGAATGAAGCTCTCCTTGTCTTGAAAGATTTGCAGCCCAATAGGCCTGACAAAGCGACTTACTTGGCAAATCACAAAAAACTGGGCTGTGGCCGTGGACCCTGTTGTCAGCCTCTCCACGTATAGTACTCTTCTGATGGAAGTTGGTCGTTGACCACATTGACCACGCCGCACCGAGAGCACCAAGGCGGTGGACGACGGCGAGGCCTAGGAAGGGGACGACGCGGAGCCAGGGAAGACGCGACAGTGGATGCCCATGCGGAGAGGAGTACGAGGGTTCACTGGTTCGACTACGGCGTGAGGCTACTGTAACGCCCCGAGACCGATGTGCCAGGTGTCCTCCAGTTATTCGCTGTTGTTGCCTTGTCTTTGCTTGCGTGTCATGCATTGCATATCATGTCATCACGTGCATTTCATTTGCATACATGTTCGTCTCATGCATCCGAGCATTTTCCCCGTGGTCCGTTTTGCGATCCGGCGCTCCTATGTCACCTGGTGTCCCTTTTCTACCTCTTGTCGTGAGCGGGTGTCAAACATTTTCGGATTGGACCGAGACTTGTCATGCGGCCTTGGTTTACTACCTGTAGACCACCTGTCAAGTTTCGTGCCATTTGGACTTCGTTTGATACTCCAACGGTTAACCGAGGGACCGAAAAGGCCTCGTGTGTGTTGCAGCCCAACACCCTTCCAAACTGGCCCAAAACCCACCTAAACCTACCCCATCATCTAGAGCGTTCAATCACGATCGCGTGGCCGCAAACCGCACCTCATTTGAAGCTTCCTAGCTCCCTCTACCTCTATAAATAGACCCCTCCATTTCAAATCCCGGGTCTTCTCTTTCCCCTAACCCTAATTTCCACATCGCGTGCCGCCGGACAAGCCGACGCCGCCGCCCGCGGCGAATCAGGGCGCGCCACATGGCCGGCCGCCTCCTCCCACCGCTGAGGCCCGCTCGGCCCAAAGCCGGCCTTCGCCTCTGCGCGACCGGGCCGCGCGTCGCCCCCCTGCGCCCTTCGTCGCGCGCCCGTCGCCGCCATCGCCGCGCCGCCGCTCTTCTCCAGTGCCGGCGTGCGTCGCCGACACCCTGGCTTCTGCGCCCGCCACCGCGCCCTTCTCCGCCCGTGGCGACCGCGCCCGCGCCGCCTTGCCGTCTCTCCTCGCCGGCGACGACCCTCTCCGGCGACTTCGTCGACCTCGCCCGCCTCGACGTCGGACTCCGATGACCTCGAGCATTCCGTCCATCATCGGTTTCCGTGCTGCTACAGTGATTCCGGCTGATCCAGATCCAGATCCAAAACTCGGTTGACTCTTATCCTCGGAACCCTAACTTTTTGCAATCTTCATCGCATCATAACTTTGCATCCGTTGCTCCGATTCATGCGTGTAGCATATCAAAATGTTCGTCTCGACGAGTACATCATTTCACCTCATTGCATCATTTTCATTTGAGCTCATCTTGAGGCCCGAAATGCTGTTGGAAGAGGGCTATGTGAGGAATATGTCAGATCTGTTTCAGCAAATGGCCTTTTGTCATTTTTGCCATGATTAATGTGTGCATGCTATGATCCTGAGCTCTACATGTATTTTGTTAAATGCCATGCCATATTTACAGGGGTGCATGACATGTATTTTTGTGATCCTTGTGGTGACTAGCACAAGCATGCAAAGTAGCTCACACAGTGATTCTGATTTCAGGGACTTGAATTTCACTAAGTCCTTGTCCTGTTATTGTTTTTATGCCATATGTTCATGTTGTTTCCTAGTGATCCGTGCCTATTTTGAGGATGATCAGTAAGGAGGTTTTGTTAATATTGTGGTGCTCTATCCATCCATGTCTTTTTTTGCATTTATGGAGCACCCTAGCTTGAGTCAATCGAGCTCTACTTTTGCTATAAAATGTTCCTGGCAGATTGTTAACATGTTTAGCGATTTTGCCGAGGTTGTTGCTATTGATCCGTGCATGCTATGTTGTTGTTCCTGCCATGTCTATCTTCTATGCCATGTTTTCTTGATGGGCGTATGCTTAGTATGTCATGCCATGCTTTGTAGTGAGTGCATCAAGCTCGTAAAACATGCCTACTCATTATCTGTTTTGCATGCTCCAATTTATCACTAAGTCTGAATCTGTTTATGTTTTTGCTATGTTCACATGCTTGCAATTGTATTCTTTGATCCCTTTTGGCTCATGGTCACTAAGGGACTTTTGTTATATGCTTTTAGTTGCTTCATGCCATACCTTGCTTTTCCATGTTATGTTCCTGTAGCATGTAGTTTTCATGCTCTAAAGATTGCTTCCTGATGATAAATTCCTGACTTATTATTTCACCAAGTCTGAAACCTGTTATCATTTGCACTTTTGCCATGCTTGTTTGAACCTGTTAATGAGTGAATTAGACATTGCTCAGTGTTCATCTTTTGTCAAGCATCATGAGTGGATCCCTGCCATGTATTTTGTTGCCATGTTTCAGTGCTATAGCATATTTATCTTGATGCATTTAGAAGGCTACTTGCTGTTAATCGCAGACCGGTGCCATATTTGTTTTGCTTGCCATTTCCAAACCGTGCATCCGATTCCGATGACCCTTATATCGATTTCAACCGAAATCAACTCCTCTTTATAGTGGCACTCTTGGATTTCCATGTTGAGGCCAGGTTCAATCATTCCTTTCCAAATCATGCATATGCACCGCATACCGCATCCCGCATATCATGCCATGTTCATGTGTTGGTTGTTTACTATGTTGTGTGCTTCTTTCCGGTGTTGCTTCTTTGGGTTGGTTCCGATAATGTCGCGTTTGTGAGGACCCGTTCGACTACGTCCGTTTGTCTTCTTCATGGACTCATTCTTCTTCCTTGCGGGATTTCAGGCAAGATGACCATACCCTCGAAATCACTTCTATGTTTGCTTTCTAGTTGCTCGTTCTTTTGCTATGCCTATGCTGCGATACCTACCACTTGCTTATCATGCCTCAGATATTGTTAAGCCAAGCCTCTAACCCACCTTGTCCTAGCAAACCGTTGTTTGGCTATGTTACCCTTTGCTCAGCCCCTCTTATAGCATTGTTAGTTGCGGGTGAAGATTGGAGTTTGTTCCATGTTGGAACATGAATATTTTGTTGGGATATCACAATATCTCTTATTTAATTAATGCATCTATATACTTGGTAAAGGGTGGAAGGCTCGGCCTTATGCCTGGTGTTTGGTTCCACTCTTGCCGCCCTAGTTTCCGTCATATCGGTGTTATGTTCCCGGATTTTGCGTTCCTTACACGGTTGGGTTATAATGGGAACCCCTTGACAGTTCGCCTTGAATAAAACTCCTCTAGCAATGCCCAACATTGGTTTTACCATTCGCCACCTAGCCTCTTTTTCCCTTGGTAGTCGCGCTCCTGAGGGTCATCATTATTTTAACCCCCCTGGGCCAGTGCTCCTCCGAGTGTTGGTCCAACCTGTCAGCCGCCGGTGGCCACCAGGGGCAACTCTGGGCTGGCCTACCGGAAGTTTGGACAACCTGAGTGTGCCCTGAGAATGAGATATGTGCAGCTCCTATCGGGATTTGTCAGCACATTCGGGCGGTGTTGCTGGACTTGTTTTACCATTGTCGAGGATGTCTTGTAACCAGGATGCCGAGCCTGATCGGATTGTCCTGGGAGAAGGAATATCCTTCGTTGACCGTGAGAGCTTGTGATGGGCTAAGTTGGGACACCCCTGCAGGGATTTGAACTTTCGAAAGCCGTGCCCGCGGTTATGGGCAGATGGGAATTTGTTAATGTCCGGTTGTAGAAAACCTAAAGATTATCTTAATTAAAATGCATCAACCGCGTGTGTAACCATGATGGTCTTTTCTCGGCGGAGTCCAGGAAGTGAACACGGTGTTGGGGTTATGCTTGATGTAGGTTGTTCTAGGATCACTTCTTGATCATAGATTCTCGACCATGCTTTTGCCTTCTCTTCTTGCTCTCATTTGCGTATGTTAGCCACCAAATATGCTAGTCGCTTGCTGCAGCTCCACCTCATACCTTTTACCCTTCCTATAAGCTTAAATAGTCTTGATCGCGAGGGTGTGAGATTGCTGAGTCCCCGTGACTCATATATACTTCCAAAACCAGTTTGCAGGTGCCGATGAAACCGAGCAGGTGACGCAACCAAGCTCAAGGAGGAGCTCAATGAATATTGTGTCCTTTGTGTTGCTTCGTTCTAGTTGATCAGTAGTGGAGCCCAATTGGGGTCGATCGGGGATCTGTGTAGCTTTTGGAGTAGTCTTCTTTTATTTTGGTTCCGTAGTCAGACCTTGTGTGTATCTGCATGATTTAATGCTTTATTCATGTATTCTGTGAAGTGGAGATTGTAAGCCAACTATGTATCTCTTTCCCTTATGTATTACATGGGTTGTGTGAAGATTACCTCACGTGCGACATTGCTTTCAATGCGGTTATGCCTCTAAGTCATGCTTCGACACGTGGGAGATATAGCCGCATCGAGGGTGTTACAAGTTGGTAATCAGATCCTTCCCCGACTTAGGAGCCCCCTGCTTGATCGAATCGTTGGCGTTGTTGAGTCTAGAAAAATGTTTTGAGTCTTTTAGGATTATATATATCGGAGAGTAGGATTCTTTTACTCCTCAGTCCCTGCGTCGCTCTGGTGAGGCACCCTGATGTAGAGTTTTGACTCTTCTCTTCTCAAATTTCACTAAAAAAATTAGGATCATGCAGGTATCTTGGAATCGTTCTGATGGTTTTGTGACGAGAACATTGTTCTTGGTGCCTCCTGACATTTAGGGGTTGTGGCAGTGTCCCGGGGAGTTGAGCTCCGAGGTGTTGTCGTCACAATTTTATCGTTGCAATTCTGGAATACCTGAGTTTCGTCGACATCGAAAATCTCTTTTATGCAGTTGTTGGTGAGATAACCTCGATGCCACCCAGTACTGGGGCAGGAGTTCGGGAGTATTGCCATAACTCGTATAACGGATGCTTTTCTAAGGTTGAGGTAAACGATTTCCAAAGGTTTCTTGGTTATGTGTTGAAGGATGGATACAGCTGGATGTAGGATTTGCTAGTTTTGGGTGAGATATTATGCTTCCCCTGTATCCCCAACAGCCGATTGCATAACCAGAAAGTTTCGGGAGTTTATAAGTGGGAATTCAAGTAGCTCCTAGGATATCTTTCCGACAGAGGTATGATATGAAATTGGGGTTCGACGTCTAGTGGTCCGCCTATCCACGGTTGGTTTTACAGTAGCCTCGTTGTGTCTTAAAGAGTCCTTGGCTATGTTGACTCGGGGACGCTTCGTATGTCATGTGCACTGCATTGTACATGATGGTGTTGTACGATCGAGCCCGTGTAGGCCCCACCACGAAAACTTCAGACGAAATCTCTATCATATGTTTGTTCCGGCTTATTCTGCAAGCCAATACTTTGTTTTGTTTTTGAGCTGTGGTATTCGAGTTGCTTCGAAGTCAAGTGTGATTCCATACCTTTTTCCTAAGCGGTGTTCTCATACTTCGATGTGAATACCAATCCTTCATGATAATCGAGATTGTCATGACAATCTTGTTCAACCGGTGTGTCTCACTTCAAGTGGATACGATCATTTCAACAACCGCAAGATCAAGTATCAGTTCTTCACAATGGTGTTTGTTTCATCCTTCCCAAGTTGCCTTTGTTTTCCCGCCCTCCCACCCTTGTCTCTTCAAGGACTCGGATTTCTTAATCAAATATCCATTTTATTGATGTGAAGTCTCTCCATTCTTTTCTTTCAATGTTCTTATTCCGGTGATTCTCATGAAGATACTAACGGAGTTTCTAGTTCATCATTCTTCATTCTTTTCTTCTCCGGTGGTTTCAAGTCAAGCTTTGTTGATCATATCTTTTCCTCGTTTCAATGCTTACTTATGCCGATGCACCTCTTCCCCGCTTGCTATTCAATTGTTCCGGAGTGTTCAAGATATCTCGAAGATTCGTGTTTCCACCCTACATTCATTCAAGCTCTTTCGAGGATGTTATCTTATTCTAGCCATTTAAATCTTACCAGTGCATTCTCTCTTTTAAATTGTTCTACGGTGTTTTCTTTTGAGTGGGCCCTAACCCACAGGTCTTTTCCCAGGATCTTACCCGACTCTTCTAATTTTCCGGAGTTATCCTCAAATTCATTTCAAAGTTTGATGTAAGAATGATTCATCATCAGTCATATGTTTTTCTCCAAGATCTGTCAAATTCTTTTAACCGTTGGTTCAACCTTTCTATTCGTCATCCCGGAGTACCTCTACAATTATTGGTGATGTTTCTCGTCGTCATTCTCAGATTTTGAAGACGAAGAAGAGTTTCTCTTTAATCTTGCTCCATTCTCTTCAAGATTCATGGTGCTAGCTTGATGCCATCCCCTCATAATTGTTTTCGATCATGAGAATTCTTTTCACCCATCCGGAGCAATTCACGAGTCTTTTCAGTTCGATCGTCCGAAGGCCATCATTTTGGGTTATTCATTCTCAGATTTCAGCTATCATTCTCCAAATCTTACCGGTGCCTCATTCAAATATTCTCTAATCAGTTCGTGATCTATTTGTTTCACTTGTATCTAAACTCTCTCATGTATTTTCGTTCTTTTGCTAATTCTTCTCGGTGTTTCTTTATCTTTTCTTCGTTCATTTTCATTTCTTACGATGGTTCGTTCAAGATTTCTCTTCCTTGGGTATTATATCAATTCATTCGTTCTTCCAAATCCTAACGGTGGTTCGTGGAAGACATTCTCAATTTTATGTTATATCTCTCTTAATCTTTTCTACGAGAATAAGTAATATGTCAAATCCATTGTTTGTCATCAAGTTATTCTTGTTTCATCGAGTGAACTCAATTCCCTATTTCGAAGGTTCATAAAAAATTCTTGGGTTCTATAGCTCATCTTTCTTTTCCGGAGTTCCAAGCTATCGCAATTATATCATCACGGAGATACATCTAAATCATCACAAGGTTCACCTTGTGTTTTCAATTTCCCTTTCTTCTCATTATCCTTTTTGTTACCAGAGTTCTTCATGGAGGCTCTACATGTTGGCTCATCAAAGATTTAATTCCTTCTCAAAGTGATCATCAAGATTCTTTTCAGAGGAGCTCACGCATTTTTCATCTTGCAATCCGGAGTGCAATTCCTTCTTCCATATCATTGGAGGTGGTATTATGTCCTTCTTGATAATTGAGTTTCATGTTGCATGATTCACATGTCGTTAAGGATGAGGTATTTTAAATCCATCAACCTCTTCGTTGGAGTTATCTTGTGTCATGTTTCACATAAAGCCTTCCCTAAGGACTGTTGCTATTTATGTTGCTTATAAATGTCCCAAGTTCTTCTTTTATCCTCCCGGTGAATAAGTTTCTCGTCTTCTTGTTCATATCAATCCAATCTTTTCCGTGAGTGGCAATTTGTCACCTCATAATGTTGATATGCCTTCTATAAGCCCACTTCAAGCTTGTCCTTTTCTTTGTTTTTTTTCCAACAACTCCGTTCGACCCTTCTCCTAAGGATGCCTTCTCAAACTCTTTTGTGACAGAAGTTGGCATTTTCTTCTCCATTCTTTTATTTCAATGATCTATCTTCTATTATTTTTCTTCCGGAGGCCTTGTGATGTTGCTCTCTTCAACCCTTCTTCTTATTTTGTCAGGACCTTATTTTTTTCATGCTCATCCATTTAACCGAAGTGTTGTGACCTTTTTGCTCAAGTTCTTTTCTCCTTATCAAGTCGTGCATCCCTTCTAAACCGTAGTGTTATCCGAATCGGTTCTTTCTTTTCCCCTTTTTAACGGAGTGCTTTCAACTTCGTTCATCTCCATTGTATTCTTTTCTCGAATGGCTTGACCTTTTCAAGGTTCTTTGGTTTCACTCGTTTTTCAAAGGAGCAACTTAGTTTTACCTCTTCTCTTTCTCTTCCGTTTTCCCTCCGGTGCCATTCTAGATCTCGGGACGAGATCCTCTCGTAGTGGTGGAGTGTTGTAACGCCCCGAGACCGATGTGCCAGGTGTCCTCCAGTTATTCGCTGTTGTTGCCTTGTCTTTGCTTGCATTCCATGCATTGCATATCATGTCATCACGTGCATTTCATTTGCATACATGTTCGTCTCATGCATCCGAGCATTTTCCCCATTGTCCGTTTTGCAATCCGGTGCTCCTATGTCACCCGGTGTCCCTTTTCTACCTCTTTTCGTGAGCGGGTGTTAAACATTTTCGGATTGGACCAAGACTTGTCATGCGGCCTTGGTTTACTACCGGTAGACCGCCTGTCAAGTTTCGTGCCATTTGGACTTCGTTTGATACTCCAACAGTTAGCCGAGGGACCGAAAAGGCCTCGTGTGTGTTGCAGACCAACACCCTTCCAAACTGGCCCAAAACCCACCTAAACCTGCCCCATCGTCTAGAGCGTTTGATCACGATCGCGTGGCCGCAAACCGCACCTCATTTGGAGCTTCCTAGCTCCCTCAACCTCTATAAATAGACCCCTCCATTTCAAATCCCGGGTCTTCTCTTTCCCCTAACCCTAATTTCCACATCGCGCGCCGTCGGACAAGCCGCCACCGCCGCCCGTGGCGAATTAGGGCACACCACGTGGCCGGCCGCCTCCTCCCACCGCTGAGGCCCGCTCAGCCCAAAGCCGGCCCTTGCCTCTGCGCGACCAGGCCGCGCGTCGCCCCCCTACGCCCTTCGTCGCGCGCCCGTCGCCGCCATCGCCGCGCCGCCGTGCTTCTCCGGCGCTGGCGAGCATCGCCGACACCCCAGCTTCCGTGCCTGCCGCCGTGCCCTTCTCTGCCCGCGGCAACCGCGCCCGCGCCGCCCCGCCGTCTCTCCTCGCCGGCGACGACCCTCTCCGGCGACTTCTTGACCTCGCCCGCCTCGACCTCGGACTCCGACGACCTCGAGCATTCCGGCCATCATCGGTTTTCGTGCTGCTACAGTGATTCCGGCCGATCCAGATCCAGATCCAAAACTCGGTTGACTTTTATCCCCGGAACCCTAACTTTTTGCAATCTTCATCGCATCATAACTCTGCATCCGTTGCTTCGATTCGTGTGTGTAGCATATCAAAATGTTCGTCTCGACGAGTACATCATTTCATCTCATTGCATCATTTTCATTGGATCTCATCTTGAGGTCCGAAATGCTGTTGGAAGAGGGCTATGTGAGGAATATGTCAGATCTGTTTCAGCAAATGGCCTTTTGTCATTTTTGCCATGATTAATGTGTGCATGCTATGATCCTGAGCTCTACATGTTTTTTGTTAAATGCCATTCCATATTTACACGGGTGTATACCATATATTTTTGTGATCCTTGCGGTGACTAGCACAAGCATGCAAAGTAGCTTACTCAGTGATTCTGATTTCAGGGACTTAGAATTTCACTAAGTCCTTGTCCTGATATTGTTTTTATGCCATATGTTCATGTTGTTTACTAGTGATCCATGCCTCTTTTGAGGATGATCAGTAAGGATGTTTTGTTAATATTGTGGTTCTCTATCCATCCATGTCTTTGTTTGCATTTATGGAGCACCCTAGCTTGAGTCAATCGAGCTCTACTTTTGCTATAAAATGTTCCTGGCAGATTGTTAACATGTTTAGCGATTTTGAGGTTGTTGCTATTGATCCGTGCATGCTATGTTGTTGTTCCTGCCATGTCTATCTTCTATGCCATGTCTTCTTGATGGGCGTATGCTTAGTATGTCATGCCATGCTTTATAGTGAGTGCATCAAGCTCGTAAAACATGCCTACTCATTATCTGTTTTGCATGCTCCAATTTTTCACTAAGTCTGAATCTGTTTATGTTTTTGCTATGTTCACATGCTTGCAATTGTATTCTTTGATCCCTTTTGGCTCATGGTCACTAAGGGACTTTTGTTATATGCTTTTAGTTGCTTCATGCCATACCTTGCTTTGCCATGTTATGTTCCTGTAGCATGTAGTTTTCATGCTCTAAAGATTGCTTCCTAATGATAAATTCCTAACTTGTTATTATTTCACCAAGTCTGAAACCTGTTATCATTTGCACTTTTGCCATGCTTGTTTGAACCTGTTAATGAGTGAATTAGACATTGCTCAGTGTTCATCTTTTGTCAAGCATCATGAGTGGATCCCTGCCATGTATTTTGTTGCCATGTTTCAGTGCTATAGCATATTTATATTGATGCATTTAGAAGGCTACTTGCTGTTAATCGCAGACCGGTGCCATATTTGTTTTGCTTGCCATTTCCAAACCGTGCATTCGATTCCGATGATCTTTACATCGATTTCAACCGAAATCAACTCCTCTTTACAGTGGCACTCTTGGATTTCCAAGTTGAGGCCAGGTTCAATCATTCCTTTCCAAATCATGCATATGCACCGCATACCGCATCCCGCATATCATGCCATGTTCATGTGTTGGTTGTTTACTATGTTGTGTGCTTCTTTCCGGTGTTGCTTCTTCGGGTTGGTTCCGATAACGTCGCGTTTGTGAGGACCCTTTCTACTACGTCCGTTTGTCTTCTTCATGGACTCGTTCCTCTTCCTTGCGGGATTTCAGGCAAGATGACCATACCCTCGAAATCACTTCTATCTTTGTTTGCTAGTTGCTCGCTCTTTTGCTATGCCTATGCTGCGATACCTACCACTTGCTTATCATGCCTCCCATATTGTTAAGCCAAGCCTCTAACCCACCTTGTCCTAGCAAACCGTTGTTTGTCTATGTTACCGCTTTGCTCAGCCCCTCTTATAGCGTTGTTAGTTGCAGGTGAAGATTGGAGTTTGTTCCTTGTTGGAACATGGATATTTTGTTGGGATATCACAATATCTCTTATTTAATTAATGCATCTATATACTTGGTAAAGGGTGGAAGGCTCGGCCTTATGCCTGGTGTTTGGTTCCACTCTTGCCGCCCTAGTTTACGTCATATCGGTGTTATGTTCCCGGATTTTGCGTTCCTTACACGGTTGGGTTATAATGGGAACCCCTTGACAGTTCGCCTTGAATAAAACTCCTCCAGCAATGCCCAACATTGGTTTTACCATTCGCCACCTAGCCTCTTTTTCCCTTGGGAGTCGCGCTCCCGAGGGTCATCATTATTTTAACCCCCCCCTCGGGCCAGTGCTCCTCTGAGTGTTGGTCCAACCTGTCAGCCGCCGGTGGCCACCAGGGGCAACTCTGGGCTGGCCTACCGGAAGTTTGGACAATCTGAGTGTTCCCTGAGAACAAGATATGTGCAGCTGCTATCGGGATTTGTTGGCACATTTGGGCGGTGTTGCTTGACTTGTTTTACCATTGTCGAGGATGTCTTGTAACCGGGATGCCGAGTCTGATCGGATTGTCCTGGGAGAAGGAATATCCTTCGTTGACCGTGAGAGCTTGTGATGGGCTAAGTTGGGACACCCCTGCAGGGATTTGAACTTTTGAAAGTCGTGCCCGCAGTTATGGGCAGATGGGAATTTGTTAATGTCCGGTTGTAGAAAACCTAAAGATTATCTTAATTAAAATGCATCAACCGCGTGTGTAACCATGATGGTCTTTTCTCGGCGGAGTCCAGGAAGTGAACACGGTGTTGGGGTTATGCTTGACGTAGGTTGTTCTAGGATCACTTATTGATCATAGATTCTCGACCGTGCTTTTGCCTTCTCTTCTCGCTCTCATTTGCGTATGTTAGCCACCAAATATGCTAGTCGCTTGCTGCAGCTCCACCTCATACCTTTTACCCTTCCTATAAGCTTAAATAGTCTTGATCGCGAGGGTGTGAGATTGCTGAGTCCCCGTGACTCATAGATACTTTCAAAACCAGTTTGCAGGTGCCGATGAAACCGAGCAGGTGACGCAACCAAGCTCAAGGAGGAGCTCGATGAAGATCGTGTCCTTTGTGTTGCTTCGTTCTAGTTGATCAGTAGTGGAGCCCAGTTGGGGTCGATCAGGGATCTATGTAGCTTTTGGGGTAGTCTTCTGTTATTTTTGGTTCCATAGTCGGACCTTGTGTGTATCTGGATGATGTCATGCTTTATTCATGTATTGTGTGAAGTGGAGATTGTAAGCCAACTATGTATATCTTTCCCTTATGTATTACATGGGTTGTGTGAAGATTACCTCACTTGCGACATTGCTTTCAATGCGGTTATGCCTCTAACTCGTGCTTTGACACGTGGGAGATATAGCCGCATCGAGGGCGTTACAGCTGCCGTCGCCGCAGAATAACAGGGGTGTGGGTGAGTAGAGGGATACCCTAGGCCAGCGGTGGGAGTAGTAGGGGCGGTGAGGCCTCCGCGGTATCACAGCCGGCCACGAGAGGCAGGAGCACATGACACGGCCGGCGCTGCTTTGGGCGGCTGGAGCAAGAAGACCGGAGGTTGAAGAAGCACTATGGCCGTTGGATGGACATCATACGGTCACTGGAGCTAGAATCGTTCATATTGACTAAGTTGACAAAGCCCTCCGTACTCGTCAACTTAGTAGGCCCACAAGTCAGCCACCCACTATGGCGGTTCCGGCAGCGCTGGGCGAAGAAGACAAGAGATTGAAGAAGAATGCCAGCCGTTGGATGTAAATCCGACGCCTTCTTAGGCTTCGACCTACTGGCCCACATGTCAGCCAGTCCATTTGTTTTTTAGTCCATTTGGTGGGCTGGGTGAAACAATGATGTGGCATCTATGCAACCCGTTTAAATCCCATTTGCATTTTTCTCGAAATCCGCGGACTTGCTGGGCTGGCTGAAAATATCATGTTGGGCTAGACGGAGAAATGTTATAAAAACATAAACACATGATTGCACGTTAGTAAAATCTTTGCAAGCTTATGTATGCAATCACTAGGAGTTAACTTGCCAAGTTATATATAAACAATTATTATTATTTTGTAAGAACTTTCAACTTATGAAATAAAATATCATTTTAATTTGATGAGTTAATAGTATGTGGGGTATTATTCTTTTTTAGGCTAGACGTGGGACAGTTGAGTTGGTTCTAGGGGAAAGTACTGGGAGAAAACTCAGTTTACATCGAAAAAGAAAGTGGAAGAAAATTCAGAGACCTGCTGGGTCCACCTGAGGAGGGGAATATGTTGGGAGGAAGGAGATTCAAAGCATGGCAGCCGAGTGAACTAGTTTTTTTTACGGACAAGTGAACTAGTTTTTTTACGGACAAGTGAACTAGTTTTTTTTACGGACAAGTGAACTAGTTTACATACATAAGCAAATAGCCACTAAAAATGTAATCAGGTTAATGGGTTGTTAAAAGAAATATTTTGGACAAAACAGATAATTACGACACATAGGCTAATGCATGAAACACTCAGATGATAAAGGTGCTTATAAACAGATAAAGTACAACATCTAGACCTTCCTGGCACGCTTGATCATGACGCTACGGCTGTCCGTGTACTCGTCGGTTATGGCAAGCAGACACGCCCTCATGTCCAAGATCTGCCTGTACATGTCGTAGCATGCATATGCGTCCTTGGCCGCGTAGGTTACGTAGGCTAGATTCAGAGGTACCTCCCACGTGTTCAGGTCGTCTTCTTTCATGTTGGTGTATCAGGGGTCGATGATGGTCTCAGCGAGGTCAACCATGGAGTCCTTCTCCTGCCTGTTGCTGATGATCTTGTATTTCTTATGGATGTCGACAAGCTTGTTGCACCAGATGGCCGAATCTTCGCGTTCTTCCTTCTCTCCATCGTAGCGAAGGTGCAGTCGGCGCTGCCGATGAAACGGGCGAATGCTCAAGAACCTGGTGCAGCCATAGGACTGAGGCGAGGCAGAGCTTCACCGAGTCTGTATCGTTGGTGTACATCACATTCAACTTGGTGTAGCCATAGGACTGAACGACGAACTCAAAGGGGAAATCCTTGCTGAAGTCCATATCCAGTATGCTCACCCCTCGGATCGCCATTGGAGTCTCTTCGAGTGAACGAGTGTGTAGGCGGCGGTAGCAGTTCGTTTTTCAGCTCTTGGGGAACTGGATTAAACAGTAAGCTGAGTGTGTACAGGCGACAACAGTTACTACCCCTCCCTCGTCCGCTGCACGCCCGGCAGAAGATGCACCCTCGGCCACACGTCGGTTCACGAGCGGGTCTGTATTGGTACTGTAATAACAGAAGTTAGTGGTCACTTTACTTAAATTTAATTATCTTTAATAGAAATTTATACTTAAAACAAGCAATGCATTCACTCGTTCTATCAGTGCCACAGGATCAACATGCACAACAATTAGAATTATTATTCTCAGGACGCACACAATCAGCACATTTGTCGCACTTTCACAAAGATAATACTACCAAGTTTGAACTGTTTGTTATGGTTGTTGTCCTCTGCATCATCATGCCGTGTTTCCCAACTTGCAAGATTCAGAACCAACAAATAAGATCCGAATAATAATTACAACAAAGATGCCTACACATCTCATTGATTCCCAACTTGCAAGATTCAGAACCAACAAATAAGATTCAAATAATAAGTACAACAAAGATGCCTACACATCTCATTGATTCCCAGCTTGCAAGATTCAGAACCAACCCATTAGAGCCTTTTGATACAGTGAATATCGGGATTAAATCCATCTTGGCTAGCCATGTCATACAATCGAAGAACTTGGCGAATGCTCTTAACCGTCACAACATCTGTAGTTGAGTATTCATGTTTGCACAACATGTTTGCACAGCACAAACAAGGAGACAGGAGAGCATGATTTCGCTTTAATAGCGGCCTCCTTGAACTCAACCTCCAGCTCTACTTGGATGAGATCTGCCTGGAGTTCCATGATTCAATTCATGCGCCTTTTTCTGCAGTTCACCTGAAATGAAGCAAAGATTGCATCGTTCAGCTAGCAAGAAGTACTTGCTCTTGTGAGCTGGCAGGTTCTTCTTTAGTAGTTGCACTAAAATTGAGGAACATTAAGGTTGGTTGTCTGGCTCATGTAAGGTGCAACTATAATTTTCTTATCCTTTTGTGCAGTTCCACTAAAATAAAGTGCCATTGTGGTGATAGTGATGGCTCCATCTTGCAAAGGCTAATAAAATGTTGCACGAGATTACCAGCAGAACTTGACGGAGATTTTGGAAACTCCAATCACCATTTTGTGTAGTTCCACCAAAATTGAGAGGTGTTGCCCACGTGACATTTTAGTTGAACTGCACAATACACTCATTCCAAAAAAAGTATTTTGTGCAGTTCACCAAAAGGTCACAATAGCAACAAGGTGAAATGGATATCCCTATCTGCACAAAAAGATTGAAAGTAAACAGTTGTTGGTCAATAAGAATATACGGAACATATACAAAATGAAAAGAAGCATCTTAATTATGTTCACGGCAATCACGCAAGGACAGTAGAAATTTTAAAACGTCAGCAATGCTTCATGTTATCAGAAGCATTACGATCAACAATGAGATTCCTCAAATATGGGATTACTTTAATGGTGGCATTGCTTGTTTACCAGACACAGTAAATCAACAGCAGCTAAAGAGTTGGTTTAAGGGCATGGGACCGTGGGGACACCAGGACACTCAGCAGCGTAAAGGAGCAACTTACTTATCATACTGGGGAAAACAGCAGGAGTGCCATTGTACTATGTGAGGGCAGAAAATCTAATCCTGGAGACCTTGTACTATGTGAGGGCAGCAAATCTAATCCTGAAGACCTTTTACTATGTGAGGGCAGCAAATCTAATCCTGGAGACCTTTTACTATGTGAGGGCAGCAAATCTAATCCTGAGACCTTTTACTATGTGAGGGCAACAAATCTAATCCTGGAGACCTTTTACTATGTGATGGCAGCAAATCTAATCCTGAACATACTCTGTTGACTTGTCCACCAGCCGCCACTTTCTATCCTTTTTTCAACCAATAATAGATTTGTTCCTTATCCAGTTTGTACTGCGTTTTCCCATTATTTCCCTTTTCAACCAAGAGACCGGTTGGGTATCCGGTCTCTACTACTTTCACCATATTATTTCCTCTTTGAATCAAGTCCTAGATTCATGCTACAACTTTCCCCCCTTTCTTCGTTGTTTGAACAAAGCCCTAGATTCGAATGCATGAAGTAGCTTTACCTCTAATAATACTAAAAATTTAGGTGGCTTTGGAAGAGCTGATGGGAGTAGAAAAAGATGCACATGCAGACACGTGAGGAGCTGGGGCAGTAGAGCAAGGCCTCTTTCGAAGAACTTATACCTGAGGGTCGCCGGGATGTCGGCGGCGGCAGGTCAGATCTGCGGACAATACGGCAGGGAGGAAGAAGGGTCGGAGGACCTCCCGAGCCGGCCATGTGTCGGAGAGAACGGCACAGGCAGAGGATCGGGCCTCTCCGGCAGCTGTGGGTTTCCTCCCTCGGCGGCGATGACCACGTGAACGATGCACCTTTTAGTCCTCTACACACACCGGCCGAAGGGATCCGGCCGGATCTGTGACCAACGGTGAGCAGAGAGAAAATGTCGATACCGCTGTCTTGTTTATATCTGGGGAGGATGAGAGAATGAAGAGAGCAGCCATAGTAAAGCAAGCGCTTAGGCCCCTGCGTCCATATATAGTGGAGTGCTTATCTTTTTTCTCTCCACAACAAGTGTTTCAATTTGTGTACATGGCATTAAAGAAAAGAAACTCTCTATTTAAGGTGACTACTGTACGACTCCTACTTACTACTAGTAGTACTACAGTATTGTTCACCTGTGCTCCCCGCCCCTCCATTCATTGAACAACCCCACGGGTGAATAAACATACAGTAAGTACTGTATTTATATAGAAAAAACAAGCTCGAACTATTTTCCGTAGTTAAAAGTTGAGGGCGGGGCTTTTCCCGGGCAGTACGTGCGGCAGTTTTCGGGTAGGGCCAGAAGACTATTTTTAAAAAAAAAACTTCGAGACGGCCACATAGCATGGAGCCGACCCCAACGATTTTAAGCTTACCGGCACGGTACACGCTATCCTAGACTACTCTACACATGAAACTGCCACACGAGCGTCCGGGCTGCACTTGGCTCTTCGCCTCTTCGGGAAGTCGAACAATGATGGAATACTACTGCACTGGAGGAGTACTACAGTACGCTTCTGGCCATCTGACACCGATTGAACTGCTGCATGTCCACCGCGTGCGGGAGGGAGAGCGTGTAGCGAAAGCTTCTCCTAGTCTTGCCAGCCACCATGCTGATGGGCGAGGGAGGGACGCTCCTGCCTTTGCGTGTATGACAGGGAGGCCCGACAGGTGTGTGGCCAACCTGTCATACAACCAAAGGCAGGTGCAGTTAAGTCCGCGAGGGAGAGGATAATCAAACTTCTCGTTGATGTACGAGTTGACGCGACACATCAAAGCACTGCACTCAATATATTTCAATAATTTGCGTGTGTGACTCCCAGATGTAGAGTCCGGGGGTCATCATCCTCCTTTTCGAGAAAAAATAGACGTGTGTGTGAGAGGACGAGTGCGTGCGTGCACCTCTTCTCTTCCTGTATAACGTACTACTAAACTCAGAGTACAAGTTTTTGTGGGTGGCACGATGGTGCGTGTGAGAACTACCGAGAGATAGGTTTAATGCGTCTGAAAAAAAGACTAGCATAGAGCTCTCCACGCGGCTATTCCTGTCGAACGCCCCATTAACCGTAAGATATGTATACGACGGTGCCAGTTATTGCACGTACACAGCAGTACTCCCTCCTTTCCGGTTTATAGGGCTTAATTCAAAAATCTCACCAACCAAGATGGTGAGTGGTGGAATATTTTTTGTAGTTTGCAAAAGCACCTAATTAATGCTCTTGTTTTTCTCAAAAAATTATGTTTATCAATGCATTAATTGCAATGCATGCATGCATAAAGTACATGCATTGGTTAATTTTCTCTTAATACTTGCATGCAATGATTTAATGCATCTTGGAATCTGAACATGTGTTGGGGAACGACCAAATTGAGCCTTATAAAATGGAAAAACTAAAATTTTGAGATAAGCCCTATAAAACCGGAAAGGAGGGAGTAGAAAAAGAAGTACTCCATCCGGGAATAGTGCCGCACTTCGAAACTAGAATCGTCAATAAATTTTGAGCTTGCATCTCGTCACATTCCAAATTACTCCACGCTATATTGAATTGCAAACCTGTTCACACCGATCACAACCTAAACAGTTTCCCACTTAGGAGCGTATTAGTACTCGATTATAAATACTAGTATGCCAAGATGACTGCACATTCCTCCTCAACTCCTCATCCACAAAAACAAACAAGTCATTCAACATCCTTCCCTTGCGTCTGCTATGGCTAGCGTGAGTTCTGGGTTGAGAGATTGTCACCAGGGAGAGGCGAGCATGGAAGCAGAAGCACGAGATATGTCCCGCCTCGCTGCAAGAGCAGCCGACATCTCCCGCCGCGCGGAAGTGGCAGCACAGAGGTCCCGCCGCGCCGCTGAAGCAACACGGAGGTCCCGCCAGGCCGTCGATGCAGCAGATTGGTCTGGCCGCGCCGCAGAAGCAGCAGAGATGTCCCGCCGTGCCACGAATGCAGCAGAGATGTCCCATCGCCGCGGCGGCCTGGGAAAATTTCTCGCGGGCAGGCGACGACTGTTACAGGCGCATGCATGCGATCGTCCATAGCCAGATGGATCAGATCTCCGGCTGGGCGAGGTTGCAGGATGACATGAAATCCTCATTTGAACAGGCTACCGGTGTCATCCGGCAACTAAGGGAGGGCAATGAGAGGCTCCGGGCTAAGCGCGACCTACTGAGGGAGAAGATCGTCCCAAGTGCAGACCAGCAGGAGGAGACCAGTGCCTTGTTGAAGAGGACCGGCGTCATCATCAAGAAACTTATGGACGAGAATGACATGCTCCGCAACGAGCGCCAAAGGCTGGTGGAGGAATCTGTGGATGTTCTCAAGTAGCATCTTGAGGACACGAAAGACCTCATCGCCGCTCGCCGCGGAGACTAGTTTCCTGGTTTCTTTTGATGTAATAATCGGTTTAGGATGTGGATTGTGTCATCGGTTGTGAAATGTTGGGTTCTAGCGCGGATGTTTGGCCTTTGTTGGCCTCTTGGGATGTTGCGATTTCAATCTGGTAGCTTTTAGTCCTTCGTGTTATGCTGGAGTTGTGCTAAACTTCTTGTGAATTGTGGTGGTTTTCCGTAATGAAAATCGGAAGGGGCAAGCCCTTCTTTGATCAAATTTTTTTAATCGTCCTTATATATTCATCAGTCTTGCTATAAGTCGCAGTAGATGCTATATAGGTCCGTCGGATCTTACATCAAGATCCGTACTTTCATATTTTCTTTTTTCTCTCTTAAATCTCAGTCGAGTGAGACATAGCCACGCCATTAAACAGAGGCTCGGGCGCCATTAATGGAGACCTTGGGAGAGAGGTGGACGGCGGATGGAGGTCAAAGGGCTCTCCTCCCGTAAGCACGCGCAGGGGTCTGATCGCACGCCTCTCGTACTCAAATAGCTACCCTACACGGCGCCTCCTAGCTAATAAAATATGGGGACGTGTGGCGGCATGTAAATGGTACTAGTAAGTAGAACGCCCATGGTTTCAATAATACTTGTGTTTCCGATTGTAACATGACAGCACTTGTTCCAAAATGACTTTGTTGATTGTTAATATGTGCGCCTTCACAAATCGGACTGCAAATTTACCACATCATGTTGGTGCCATGTCATGGCACCAAGCCAAGTTTCATTATTTTCATGCGTGTTTTGGATTTACAGGAATTAAAAAACTAAGTTTCTCAATGTTTCCAACCCGGCCACGACGCCCAGAATTTTGAATTTCATTCCCATTTCTTGCATGGGACCTAGAAATTTACCCGAGGACACACATGTGATTTTTCAACCAACTTTGGTGCACTAGAACATGTGCTTGTATTTCAAATTTGAATTATGCACACAAAGGTGACACGTTCCCTCGCAGAACCACGAGCCTTCTTGGGAGAAGCTCGGATTTGCAAGAAACTTATACCAAAATTTGTTCTTATTCGGCCAATTTTTTTACCACGGCATGGTACTACCATGACATGACACCATGCCAAGTTTCATGATTTTAAAACCAAGTTTATCAATGTTCTCGATCGAGCCACGATGCCCAGATGTTTGAATTTTATTCTCATTTTTTCCATGGGACCTACTCCCTCCTTCCATCTATATAGGGCCTAATGTGTTTTTCAAGACAGCCATTGATTATTGACAGATTAATAGCACATGAGATGTATACTATGAAAATTATATTATTGGAAGCTCCTTTGACATATAAAATTGAAGGTATGCTTTGTGTAAGTTGCATGTCATATATTATTGCTCTAACGTTTGGTCAAAGTTAGCCTCGAAAAACGCATTAGGACCTATATAGATGGAAGGAGGGAGTAGAAATTCACCCGAGGACACAAATGTGATTTTCAACCAACTTTGGTGCACGGGAGCATGTGCTTGTAGTTCAAATTTGAATTATGCACATTAAATGACCAAAAACTCAATTAATGTGTAAATAAGGCCAAACGAAGCTGGAATAATTTCAAAATTTAACAGGGCACTCATGTAGTTCTATGTTGCCTTTGTAAATAAACTCAAGGGGGACAACGTATATCATTTCGCACTCAAAGGTGGCACGTTCCCTCTCAGAACCACGAGCCTTCTTGAGAGAAGCTTCGGTTTGCAAAAGCTTATACCAAAATCTGTTCCTATTCGGCCAATTTTTTTACCACAACATGGTAGTACCATGACATGACATCCATGCCAAGTTTCATCATTTTCATACGTGTTTTGGATTTACAAGAATTTTAAAACCAAGTTTCTCAATGTTCTCGGCCGAGCCACGATGCCCAGATGTTTTAATTTTATTCTCATTTCCTGCATGGGACCTAGAAATTCACCCGAGGACACAAATGTGATTTTTCAACCAACTTTGGTGCACGAGAGCATGTGCTTGTAGTTCAAATTTGACTTATGCACATTAAATGACCAGAAACTCAATTAATGTATAAAAACGACAAACGAACCTGGAATAATTCCAAAATTTAATAGGGCACTAATGTAGTTCCATGTTGCCTTTGTTAAGAAACTAAAGGGGGGCGTATATCATTTCACACTCAAAGGTGGCACGTTCCCTCTTAGAACCACGAGCTTCCAAATCGGCCCAATTTTTTACCACAACATGTTTGTGTCATGACATGACACCATGCCAAGTTTCATGATTTCCAGGCGAGTTTTGGATTTAGATGAATTTAAAATCAAAGTTTCTCGATGTTCTCGGCCGAGTCATGACGCCCAGATGTTTGAATTTCATTCTCATTTCTTCCATGGGACCTAGAAATTCAACCAAGGACACACATGTGATTTTTCAACCCACTTTGGTGCACCGGAGCATGTGCATGCAATTCATATTTAGATTATGCACATTAAAAGTCCAGAAACTCAATTAATGTATAAAAAGGCCAAATGAACCCGAAATAATTCCAAAATTTAACAGGGCACTCATATAGTTCTATGTTGCCTCTGTAAATAAAATCAGGGGGAGGCAACGTATATCGTTTCGCACACAAAGGTGACACGTTCCCTCTCGGAACCACGAGGCTTGTTGAGAGAATCTCTGGTTTTGCCAGAGGCTTATACCAAAACTTGTCCCAATTCGGCTAAAAATTATACGTATGAAAAAAGGGTTTAGATTATCCCAAACATCTCGCTACCTAAACCAATAATGTACTACGATTTGAATTCAACATAAAATGGATACAAATATTTGAATTGGAGAGCGTATGGTACATATAGTTCATAGTGAAATATGATTACTGCTATATGTATGTTTTTTTGTTATCAAGATAATATTTAAATTATTGTATAACTTGACAACAATCATATTCAAATAAGGAAAATTGATTCAAATTTAGTCCATATGGTAGACGACAATATATATGTTCACATGGTGGAGTAAAATGTTCATATATGATGGAAGATCAAAATGTACGTCTACATCAATTATAAACTGCAAGGTCACCTAACGATATATTCGAATTCAACATAACGTGGATTCAAAAATTGAAATTCGAGATCATGGCATCTGTAATCATATAAAAAGGGACATTACTGTTTCTTTGGTGGGAATTGATTTGTTTTTTGTTGTTGTTGAGGGAAGTGCGAATCGATTTGGTACTGTGCAGGGTAATCTTGTTCTCCCGAATTTTTTTCATTTTTCTTGTAGTTTTTTCAATGGAATCTATAGAAATATAGTAAAAGGGGACATGACTCTCTTGTGTCTTGTATGAATTGTTTTTTTACACATTAAGTTTGTTCTGCCGAACAAGGAATCCGCACCTTGTTATCCCGAAATTTTCAAGCTCGAGTATCTTTTGTCTCACCTGCTTTGAAACTCCCGCTTCTTCAACCCACTCCGCGCCTTGTTATCCCGAAATTTGAACACGCGCGAGAACTCCCTCCTCATCCGAAATCGCTCCCACAACACAGACACGCGAAATCCCCCTTCTGCCCCTCAGCCGAAAATGAAGCTCCACGTCGCGGTGTCAAAACCGGTGGGGGTACGTTGGTAACTTACCCTACATTTTGGACAAGCGCGTCCCTAAGCTTGGCTCCCCCCTCCCCCTTCGCCCCCCATTCGTACGCCGAGGCCGCCAAAACCCGCGAAATCCCACGCTCCTCCGTCGGCCTCCCGACCACCGCCCAGCCGAAGACTCTTCCCCGACTACGTCGTCCACCACAATAGCTCGCCGTCCCTCATCCACCGCACCAGATGAGGATCCGTTGTCGATCTCGTCGTCTCGCTGGATCAGCCGTCCCGTCCTCCACCTCCAAGGAGCTGCCCCGAAGTTCGCCTCGTCTATCGCGCCACATTAATCCCCACAGCGTCGTCTTGACCAGCCCCACCGGAACCGCAACACCCTCACCAATTCCTCTGATGAAGCCAAGGCCAGCTCGGCGCCACCAAGGAGGTTCTGCACTCACCGCTGCATTTTATCTTTTATTCGATCTCACGGGGCTGCCGGTGCTCAATACCGAGCAGACATGGCGTGTCTCCACCGACGGCGCCATCGCCAGCCACATCATCCACGGCGTCTCTCCCCCATGTCGTTGCTTCCTTGGCGGCGACTTCCACAACGGCACTAGCTGCAGCTGCTCCGGCTCTCGCCGCGTTGCGGCTCTGTTCTTGCTGTCGGTCGCGCTGCTGCACTACTCCTGCTTTCGTTCGTGCTGCTGCTCTACTCTTGCTCCCGCTTGCGCTGCTGCTGCTGCACGACCTTTGACAGCTATAGGAGTTGCTGCTTTAGCACTCGCTCGCGGTGCTACTGCACGACTTTCTCTCTGCTAGTGCGTCCCCTACTCGAGCGTCTGCTGATTTAGATCACTGCTTCGCTGCTACTAGTGCTCGAACGCCCTAAACATCTATTGCAATGCTCTGTTACTAGTTCAATCAGTTTCGACAGTAAAATTCAGTTTCGACTGTGAAGTTCATTTTCTTTAGTTAAGTTCAGAGTGAACAGTACTTACAGCATCTGTTGGAGCGGTCGTGGCGCGGCTGATGCGTTTTACATCTAGCACCTTTTGGTGATGCATTTTACATCATCTATTGCAGATGATATTAGGGTCCCACTTCAGATTAATGTTGTTTGTCTTGTCATGCTTCAGCCTCGTCGCCGTACACCTTAGCGGAGCTGCTCCAACGACGGAACCGTCCATCACAGCGGAGCAGTACCCTCGGTATCGTTTCTAGAGGCCTCGGATCTTCTTCCCCCCCTCCGACAGTCACACCAGCATCATCACCATCCTCCACATCCAACCCAATGATGCTGAGGTCCACAAGGCTATGCCAAAGAGGTTTGTACACTCGTTGCATCAATTTGTTTCTCCATTCCTCTGTTCTTCCAATTCATGTGAGCCAAACACCCAGGTTGACTGAAATCCTATGTTTCCAAATGCTCTGTTTTGCACGTCCATTCCTATCCTATTCCTGTGTTTTCCGTATCCCCGCGTTTATAGAATCCTCCAATTCTAAGGAGCCCTTATAGATTTACTTCATTTTCAGATAGGCGTTAAAGAAAACTCTGTGTGTTATGTCCTGCTCCTGCCGTGCGGTCATCCACCCCACCTGAGGTGCACCATCGACAGAAGCGTTCACTGCAGCAGAGATCCCCCCTGCAGACTTCCTTTCGCCGCCTCAGATCATCTTCCCCGTTGCCAGCAGCCACGCCAACTGCATTGCCATCATCGACTGAGCAGATGAACCTGAGGACTACACAATTCCGGAAGAGGGGTCGCAGTCTTTCATGTTTGCTTACGTTATACATCGGTTATAATTACCTGCTACTTTATAGTTCAATCTTGAGTTTTGAATTGCCCATGGGTCTCATATCGAGCCAACAATGAATAGTATCTGTCTACTATCTGGTTCATCTGGGGTCTTCTATGTGGTTCATGTTGGGTGGGCAACAAACAATAGATGATCCATTGTCTATCTTTTTAAACTGAAGCTATAATCTACCTGCTATCATTAGTTTTGGATCCATCCACTCATTTGCTACCATCTGAGGTGTTTGCTCTAACCTGGCATGCTGATGTTGGTCATATCATGCATATGGCGCCTTGCATTGCTTACAATATACATCTTATATGTCATCAGCTTAGTTTAGATTTGCTTTGTGTGAATGCCACCTGTTTGGTTCCTATATCATACTCCCACCATTTCTAAATATTTGTCTTTTTAGAGATTTCAACATGTGACTACATACGAAACAAAATGAGTGAATCTACACTCTAAAATATGTCTATATACATCTGCATGTGGTAGTCCATTTGAAATCTCTAAAAAGAAAAATATTTAGGAACGGAGGGAGTATATTGGAATTATGCAATGTCATCTTATTTAGCCAGGCATCATATATGTGAATCATGCAATGTCATCCTGTTTAGCCAGTCATCGTATATGTGAATTGTATCGTGCCATATTTTTTTCCATAATGTATTCCATTTGTCAACAATGTTTATACATTCATCTACTCTTCCTGTGCATCAGCCATTTGAGTCGGTCATGGGAAAATCTGGAGTGAAAACAAGGTCTCCTGAGCAGTCAGTGCTACCTGTCGATGCATATTTCTTGCTGGTTACAGATAGCTCCTTAGAGGAGGATTCAGAGAGAGATGACTAGTCGTATTCCCCCTCCTCCCCCCCCCCCCCCCCCCCCCCGAGGTGCATGCTCTAACTTGGCTGGGTTATATTGCTCATATCATGCATATGGTGTCTTGCATTGCCATGCCATCTGCTTAGATTAGACATGCTTTGTGTGAATGCCTCCTGTTTGCTTTCTATATCAGATATGTGAATTATGCAATGCCATGTTTTTCAGCCAGTTATCATATATGTGAATCATGCACCACCATGGAGCCAGGCATCATATATGTGAATTATCTCATGCCATCTTTTTTTCATTACGTACTCCATTTGGCGGCAATCTGTGTATATTGAACTACTCTTCATGTGTACCAGCCATTTGAGCCGGTTATGGAAAAATCTAGAGTGAAAACAAGGTCTTCAGAGCAGGCAATGGTACCTGTTGAAGCATATATCTCGATGGTTACAGGGAGCTCCTCAGAGCAGGATTCAGAGACAGATGACCAGTCCTATATCCCACCTGAGGTGTATGCTCTAAGTTGCAATGTTTATATTTCTCATATGATGCATATGGTGTCTTGCATTGCTTAGTTTAGACGTCATATGCACAATATTGAATTCTATCTGCTTAGTTTAGAGATCATACATGCGAGTGCCAGCTGCTTAGTATATGAATCAATTATGTCAATTATATCATGCCATCCTGTATACTTAGACAGCATGTATGTGAATTATTTCATCCCAACCTATTTTAGAAAGACATCATATAGTTTTGTCATGTCGTCCTATTTAGGTACTCATCATATGTTGAATTATGCCATTATATCATGTTAAGTTATCCATCATATATCTAAAACCGTGTCATGCTATCCTGTTTAGTTAGGCATCATATATGTGAAATTGTGTCATGCTGTCCTGTTTGGTTAGACAACATATATGTGAATTACGACATCTGTCTATCATACAATGTATGTACGTTCAATTTCTTTTCTTGTTTATCAGCCATTTGAATTGGAGGGGGTGATGGCAGTATCTAAGGGAGCAAAAACCCGTTCTTCACAAAAGACAGTGCTACCCATCGATGCAGATAGAACCATGGTTGTACTGGGCCACAAACTAGCCCCACCACACATAATCGAGACTCTTCCAGATTGCACACTTACACCGTTGGGCAGAGAACTAGCTACAACCCATCTAACTGCAACCCCAGCGAATAGTAACCCACTTATAGTTGACAAAGCACCATGTCCACCGCAGAGTACCCCACACGAGCAGTTTGTAAAGCTACTGCAGTGCCCAAAGCACGAAGACCACCACAGCTAACCCAAACTCCACGTTTAAAGCAGAAGAGCAACTGTTCTCAGGTCAGATTCCGTAGCTATGGTCCATACTCCTTTGCTGTTGCATCACTGTATTTACTCATACCAACTACTTCTGAATTTGAAGGATCCAATTGAAACTCCAATGGTGCAACAGGTATGTTTTAAACCTATTTCTTTAACTAGATTGTTGTTCTAAGTTCTTGCTCTATATTGATTTCAGTTTAAGTTGTATAAACAGTTATGTTCTCATGTGATGCACATTACAAGTGCTGCCAATGTTGTATAGTTTCTCACACTTATATTCTGTCTATGCTGTTGTGTCTTAAAAATATATGAGTTGAACTGTGTCTCTATCTTGATTAGGGAACATAAACTAGAATGATATGGACAATACAGTGACCATAGTACATAGATATATGTTTGTTTCATGTTGTTATCCTGTCCACCTTACTACTGAACCGGTTTACCAAAATGAGTTTCGTATACTACAAGCTAAACCTGTGATGTGTCTGCTTGTTTCTCTTGTAGTATGCAAACAGAATATTGGAGAAGAGCACCCCACTATGCAATGGTAGAGAAAGTAATGCAGGTAAGGTTCAAGATAGTGAGACAACCCTGTTGGTCTCCAAGAAAGGTGATAAAAACGATCTTGTAGACAGTGAGAAAACCCCACAGTCATGTGTTGATGTAGTGTTCGAGTTACTGGCCAGTATCGCTGGCACAAGCTCTTCAAACTTGCTGCCTGAATCACTTCGGCTTCTTCAGTCTCAGCTACAAGCTGAAAGGCATCAATCAGCTGTGCTGCGGCAAGAAGCCGAAGGACTGAGGAAGTCCCTGCAAAATTCAGATGCGTACTTTCTTGTGTAACAACAAGCACTAGAGGATTTAAGCGCCAAACAAGAGAAAGTTAATAAGCTTGCTAAGCATCTTGCCAGCATTATGGGTACCCAGGATATTGTTTCTTGAACTCTTCTGAAGTGGTTTCAGTTCTGGACTTGTTTTGCTACGGCGTTTATATGCTGCTTTGTTCCCTATATTTGCACTGGTGGCGAACTTTGATGCCCAGTGGATGTAATATGTGTAATAGCCGTGATAGCCTAGCATAAGTTGCTTGCTTATTTATTTCCTTGTTGTCTTGTTTATTTGTTTGCTTGTAGTCAGTGTAGTTCTTTTTCCGTGGTTTGCTAGTGGCTACAATAACCTATTTTTTAAAACCAAGCCACAATAACCATGGGCTAATATTTACTGTAGTGACACTGGGCCTCCTACGGGCCGTAGAAACACTGGGCCTTCTATGGGCCATAGAAACAGTAGGCCTTCTACGGGCCGTAGAAACAATGGGCCTTCTACGGGCCGTATCATCAATGGGCCTTATACGGGCCGTATGATCGATTGGCCAACCATGGGCCAATAACAGGCCACATTATGGCCGTAAACGGGCTAGAGTTGGAATCGTCCGTTCATGGGCCGACCATAATGGGCCATCATTAATAGGCCATATTTGATGATGCTATGAAAACGGCCCAACGTATTAACGGACCACAAACGGGCCGACTGTAACCGCAGGCTGAATTTGGCCCACAAGCAGAAAATGACAGTAACGGGCCGTAAGTAAGCGAATGCTGGAAATGAGCCCAAGAATACATGGGCTCTGAGAAGGCCGAAAGATAACATGGGCTGGAAACGGCCCAACGGAATAACGGGCCGTTAATGGGTATAAAGTGATACACTGTTCATTACGGGCCAGTTTCACCACATGCCGTAAATGGGTGTAAAGTGATACACTGTTCATTACGGGCCAGTTTCACCACGGGCCGTTAATAGGCCAAGAGTTACATAGGGCCTCATATGGGCCGAAAGACATCATGGGCCATACATAGGCCAGCAGTGAAAACGGGCTGGAATCATATTTGATGGCCCAGATGACGCTACTGGGCCTAATTCGTATAGGGCGTAACGGACCTTGGGTTAGCGGGCTGTAAATGGGATATATGCGAACATGCCGTTAACATGCTTTCCATGGGCCGGGCCGCCACCATTTAACCAAGTCAAACGGGTCGGCCTTTTCACAGGAATGGGCCTCTGTTGGGCCGTGCCACGTGTCGACGTATCATAGGCGCCTTCTGTCCAATGAGTGGATGACATCTGTCCCACCGATGAACCGACACGTGTTTCCTCCAACCAATGATGATTTTACACGTGGAAAATCCCCATTGGTCGGGGATGTTAACGGGTTATCGGATCCAAAACCTGACCTGATAGCTTAACGGCGTTCTGTTACGATGGATGCCATGTGTCGGTCACCCTTGACGAAATCACTTCTATGACGCGCGATTTATCGTCACGGAAGTGCACACTTCCGTGATGATAATTTTGGTAATGTCATGGAACACTTCTACGACAGCACAGGTATGACTATCTTGATTCTGTCATAAAATCATCATGGATGTACATGCATGACAAAAAACGCGACCTACTGTGACAAACACGTATCATCACGGAAGTGTATTTTTTTGTAGTGGGTGGCATCGGTCTCGGGGTCTACTGGAGAGAAGAGGGGGAAGAAAAAGTAAATACAGAGCAAATAGATGCATCACTAAGCATTACATGACGATAGGCAGAGCTAGGGTTGTCCTAACGTAGTACTACATGTTGTAGACGGAGGGGATAAACATCCGAGGATGAATCCCCGGCATTAGACGAATTCCAGACAGATGAAAGAGAGGGGACGGTTCCATGTTCAGCATGCTAGGGGCATGTGACAGGTGAATGGACCACGCATTCGAATTCGTTGGATTTTTCTGAGCAACTTTCATATATAAAACCTTTTCATCCGACTTACGGTTTATTTTATATGAATTTCCAAAGTTTTAAACGTTTTCTGAAATTAATTAAATTAACAGAAAGGAAATATGACGTCAGCATGACGTGTTGATGACGTTAGCAGTCAACAGTCCGGTTGACTGGTCAAAACTGACATGGGGGACCCACCTGTCATAGACAGTGGGTTAAACAGAGTTCAAACTAATCTAAATCTAGTTAGTAAAACTACTGGGCCCACTTGTCAGTGTCTAATTAACTAAACTAATTAGTTTTAATTATTAAAATGTTTTAATTAGAGGATTAAGCGGTGGGACCCGCACGTCAGTCGCACTGGGCTGTCCAGTCAGCAGTTGACAGGGTCAACCCAGTCAACTGGGGCCCATAGGGCCCACTGGCAGTGAGCTAGGGGTGGGGCCCGGCCAGCCACATTGGCGGACGGCGCCGGAGTTGGCTCCGGCGAGCTCAACGCGGCGGAGCATCGCCGGACTTTGCCGGAAAATCACTACGGGGCACGGGGAGAGGTGCGGCTAGGCGCGTTCGAACGAGCGCATGAAGGCGCGTCGACTGGGGGCGGTGGCGTCGCCGGAGTTGGCCGGAGCGGCGCCGACGAGCAGCGAGGGCAGCGGTCGCGCTCGGGCGATGATGAGGATGGTGCTATGGGACACCGTTTCGCATGGTTTTGCCTGCGTTCGAATGGGTACTCCTCCACACGTCGATCTGCAGCGTCGGAACGGGCGGAGGTGGCCGGCAGAGGCATCGGCGATGAGCAAAGGCGGCGACGGCGGCTTCGGGCGCGGACGGGTTCGGTGTAGAGAGCGTGAGCGGCCAAAGTAAACAGCTAGGCGGGGTCTACGGCGCACGAGGAGCACGCCAGGGCAGTCGGCCGAGCTCGTAACGGCTCGGGAGCACGACAACGGTAGCAATGGCGGCGGCCGGAGCACGGTTGCGGTGGCGGTCGCGCATGTGCCCGAAGGCGAGCAGGAAGAGGAGGGAGGAGAGGCGGAGCTCACCGTGCGGGCGCAAGGAGGCCGGTGATAGGCTTAGTAGCAGCAGGGGGGTCGCCGGAGAAGAGGAAGATGGCGGCGACCGTGGCGGATGGAGGTTGAAGACGGGACAATGGCGACGCTGATGGGGCTTCTCTGCCTCGTTCCGGTGAGGTAGTCGACGAAGGCGTCTACGGCGCGCCTCCTGGACCTGCTGGCGAGGCGCGGGGTGGGCGGTGGCCGCGGCTACGGTACAACCATGGTGATGGCGGCGCTCGGTTGAGGAGGGGAGGGGATCTGGAGAGCGAGGGAGAGAGCGATGAGGGAGAGAGGGGGCAAGTGGGCGAGTGGGGAGGGATCCCGAGGCGTCGGGGCTGCCCTTACCCCCTCGCCGGCGACGTGACACCGTGGGGCACCATGCCGGGTCCGGTGGGAACGAGCTGGGGGGCTCGGTCGCGTGAATAGAGAGGAGAGGGATGACCGGGGAGGGGGAGCGGGCCGGCCTAGCTGGGTCGGCTGGCCGGGTGGGCCGAAGCCCAGGTGAGGCAGGGGGCTTTCTCTCTCTCTCTCTCTCCTCTGCTTTTCCTTTTCTTTTAGTTGTTATTTTTTTTATTTTCAGCTGCTTTTGCATTTTCTTTTTAGCGAAAATGACTTTGCAAAATTATGCCACTGGACAAAACAATTTCAAAGAATTAAAGTGCACTGCCACAAAAAGGTTGGGAGGCTTTTGGAATAGTTGCCAATTGTATAAATTAAAAAGGGTATTTAATTTATTGCTTAGGTCACTGTTTAAGTAGTTTAGGCCACTTAAACCCTTTGCAAAAATGTTGGTTCACCACCAATATTAGTTTTGGAATATTTGTCACATGATGAACATTTTTGTTTTCATGTTTGAGAAATTTTGAATTTCACTTAGCATTTGAATTTGCATTCAAAGGGGAAGTTGAAAGAAACATGAGATAATAATGATCAGGCACATGTTTAGCAAAAAGGTTAACTTAACCCCAGGGGTTACTGTAGCATCATTACACCGGGGTGTTACAACTCTCCTCCTCTAAAAGAAATTCTCGTCCCAAGAATTAAGAGGTAGAAGGGAATAGATCGGGGTATTCAGCAGGGAGGTTATCCTTGCGTTCCCAATTGGCTTCATCTTTAGAATGATTTGACCATTGCACCTTGAGGAACTTGGTAACCTTCTGGCGTGTTCGACGTTCAGCTTCTTCAAGAATGCAGATCGGATGCTCTTTGTGTGTGAGATCATCTTGCACTTCAATCAGTTCCGGATCCACTTCACATTCCGGATCCTTGAAGCATCGACGAAGTTGCGACACGTGGAAGATATCATGGACGTGAGAGAACTGAGGTGGCAACTCCAATTGATAAGCCACCAGTCCACGACGGGCGAGGATGCGGAAGGGACCAATGTAGCGCGGAGCTAGCTTGCCCTTGACTCCGAACCGATGAGTGTCTCTCAAAGGAGTGACACGCAGATAAGCTTGTTGATGTCTACTACACAACCTTCTTCTTGTAGACGTTGTTGGGCCTCCAAGTGCAGAGGTTTGTAGGACAGTAGCAAATTTCCCTCAAGTGGATGACCTAAGGTTTATCAATCCGTAGGAGGCATAGGATGAAGATGGTCTCTCTCAAGCAACCCTGCAACCAAATAACAAAGAGTCTCTTGTGTCCCCAACACACCCAATACAATGGTAAATTGTATAGGTGCACTAGTTCGGCGAAGAGATTGTGATACAAGTGGTATATGGATGGTAGATAAAGGTTTTTGTAATCTGAAAATATAAAAACAGCAAGGTAACTAATGATAAAAGTGAGCGTAAACGGTATTGCAATGTGTTGAAACAAGGCCTAGGGTTCATACTTTCACTAGTGCAAGTTCTCTCAACAATAATAACATAATTGGATCACATAACTATCCCTCAACATGCAACAAAGAGTCACCCCAAAGTCACTAATAGCGGAGAACGAACGAAGAGATTATGGTAGGGTACGAAACCACCTCAAAGTTATTCTTTCCAATCAATCCATTGGGCTATTCCTATAAGTGTCACAAACAGCCCTAGAGTTCGTACTAGAATAACACCTTAAGACACAAATCAACCAAAACCCTAATGTCACCTAGATACTCCAATGTCACCTCAAGTATCCGTGGGTATGATTATACGATATGCATCACACAATCTCAGATTCATCTATTCAACCAACACATAGAACCTCAAAGAGTGCCCCAAAGTTTCTACCGAAGAATCACGACGAAAACGTGTGCCAACCCCTATGCGTAGGTTCATGGGCGGAACCCGCAAGTTGATCACCAAAACATACATCAAGTGAATCACGTGATATCCCATTGTCACCACAGATACGCACGGCAAGACATACATCAAGTGTTCTCAAATCTTTAATGACTCAATCCGATAAGATAACTTCAAAGGGGAAACTCAATCCATTACAAGAGAGTAGAGGGAGAGAATAAACATAAGATCCAACTATAATAGCAAAGCTCGCGATACATCAAGATCGTGCCAAATCAAGAACACGAGAGAGAGAGAGAGATCAAACACATAGCTACTGGTACATACCCTCAGCCCCGAGGGGGAACTACTCCCTCCTTGTCATGGAGAGCACCGGATAATGAAGATGGCCACCGGAGAGGGATTCCCCCTCCGGTAGGGTGCCGGAACGGGTCTAGATTGGTTTTCGGTGGCTACAGAGGCTTCTGGCGGCGGAACTCCCGATCTATTCTGCTCCCCGGTCGTTTTAGGGTATATGGATATATATAGGCAGAAGAAATACATCAAGGGAGCCACGAGGGTGGAGGGCGCGTCCAGGGGGGTGGGCGCGCCCCCCTTCCTCGTGGCTTCCTCGTTGATCCCCTGACGTGCACTCCAAGTCTCCTGTATTGCTTTCTTTCCAAAAATAACTTTTCCGAAGGTTTCATTCCGTTTGGACTCCGTTTGATATTCCTTTTCTTCAAAACCCTAAAACAAGGAAGAAACTGACACTGGCACTGGGCTCTAGGTTAATAAGTTAGTCCCAAAAAATATATAAAATAGCATATAAATGCATATAAAACATCTAAGGTTGATAATATAATAGCATGGAACAATCAAAAATTATAGATACGTTGGAGACGTATCACTTGTTTACCAGGTTGATAAGTTGAACCCCAGTCTTTTCGGTCATGGTTGCTCTTCTAGCGGGACTGGGCCGCCTTGAGATTATCCCGGATAATGCGAACCTGCTCTTCAGCTTGTTGAATAATGTCTGGACCAATGAGCATTCGTTCCCCAGTTCTGACCAATTTAGAGGGGTTCGGTACTTACGTCCATAAAGCACTTCGAAGGGTGCCATCTTCAAGCTGGCTTGATAGCTATTGTTATAAGAAAACTCCGCATAAGGAAGAGATTCTTCCCACTTCTTACCGAAAGAAATAACACAAGCCCGAAGCATGTCTTCAAGAATTTGATTGACTCGCTCAACTTGGCCTTGGGATTGGGGATGATAAGTAGTGCTCCAGGTAATATGAGTTCCCATTGCATCTTGGAAACTATTCCAGAACTTTGAAGTGAATATACTGCCACGGTCTGAACTGATATCCTTCGAAATGCCGTGGAGTGACACAATTCGGGAGATATACAAGTTTGCTAATTGAATAGCAGTGATAGTCTCCTTGACTGGCAGAAAGTGAGCAACCTTCGAGAATTGGTCGATAACGATGAAGATAGCATCGTTACCTTTCTGAGACTTGGGAAGGCCAGTGACGAAGTCCATCTGAATCTTATCCCACTTCCATTCAGGAATCGGAATCGGTTGTAGAAGTCCAGCCGGTTTCTGATGTTCTACTTTGATGCGGCGACAAATGTCACATTCTTCGATATATCGAGCAATATCTTGCTTCATCTTGGACCACCAATACTTCTAACGAATGTCTAAGTACATCTTGGTACTTCCCGGATGAATAAAGAGAGGGGTGTCATGCGCTTCTTTCATCACCTTCTCTGTCATAAGCTCGAATCGGGGTACCACAATGCGATCTGTGTAGTATAAGGTGCCATCTTCACCAAGTAAAAAATCTTTGGATTTCTCTAAGGCAAGATCCTTTTTCATCAGATCAACATGAGCATCTTTGGCTTGAGCAGACTTAATTGCTTTCAGAAGAGTTGGTTCCAGGACAAGGTTATTCAGAGAACCCTGTGGAACTAGTTGAATGTTCAGCTTGCATAGCTCTTCATAAAGGCAGGGTTGAGCTTTGTAGACCATGTGATTATTGCAATAAGACTTACGGCTCAGGGCATCGACCATTACATTAGCCTTACCAGGGGTATAGGATATACCGCAGTTGTAGTCAGCAATAGCTTCCATCCATCGCTGCTGACGGAGGTTCAGATCTGGCTAAGTAAACAGGTACTTTAGACTCTAATGATCGGTGAAGATCTCACAACGATTACCGAGAAGGTACTGTCGCCATAGCTTCAGTGCATATATAACCGCAGCAAGCTCAAGGTCATGAACTGGGTAGTTTTCTTCATAGGACGTACTTGACGGGAGGCATAAGCAATCACTCTGCGCTCTTGCATTAGGACACAGCCTAATCCTTGACGTGAAGCGTCACAATAGAGGACGAAGTCCTTGCGAGAATCAGGGGGAGCAAGCACTGGGGCAGATGTCAGCTTGTCTTTGAGTGCCTAGAAACTTTCCTGACATTTGTCTGTCCAATCGAACTTAACGCCTTTGTGAAGCAGATTGGTCAGTGGCTTGGTGATCTTGGAGAAGTTCTCGACAAAGCGGCGACAATAGCTGGCTAGAACGAGAAAGCTTCTGACTTGCTTGACAGTCTTCGGAGGGGTCCAGTCAAGAATAGCCTGTACTCGCTCTGGGTTAACGGCAATACCATCCTTGGAGATAACATGACCAAGGTAGGTGACTTCGGGTAACCAGAATTCACACTTGGAATACTTAGCATAAAGTTGATGTTCTCGAAGCTTCTCTAGAACAAGTCGAAGATGTTCAGCATGTTCTTCTTTGTTCTTCGAATATACCAGGATATCATCTAGATAGACTACGATGAACTTGTCGAGGTAATCCATGAATATGTAGTTCATTAGATGGGAGAATGTGGCTGGAGCATTGGTCAAGCCAAAAGACATGATGGTGTACTCGTAAGAACCATAACGAGTGACGAATGTGGTCTTTGGAATATCCTCTCACGAACACGGATCTGGTGGTAACCCAACCTCAAGTTGAATTTAGAGAATATCAATGAACTAGCCAGTTGATCATACAGATCATTGATTCGAGGAAGAGGATATTTGTTCTGAATTGTAGCTTGGTTGATAGGACGATAGTCTTGGACCAAACGGTTCGTTCCATCCTTATTCTTCACAAAGAGAGAAGGTGCTCCCCAAGCTGAGGAACTTGGACGAATGAATCCACTGCGACGAGATTTATCGATTTCCTCCTTAAGTTCAAGGAGCTCATGAGGTGGCATCTTGTAGGGTCGCTTGGCAATAGGAACGGTGCCTGGTTTGAAATCGATGACGAACTCGACAGCCCGGGCAGGGGGTATTCCTGGAAGTTCTTCTGGAAAGACATCTAGGAAGTCGCAAACAACTGGAATCTTTTCAGTTCCCTCAAGAGGTGTTGCGTTCAACGCATCCAAAGCATAAAGTCGTGCTTCGGCATTTTGAACAATCTGAGCATGGTAGCTTACTATCCCATCGGAAGGATGTAGGAAATGAATGACTTTGGTGGCACAAACGATAGAGGTAGTATGTTCTTTCAACCATTCCATTCCCAGAATGAGGTCAATGTTGGAAGACTCCAGAATAATGGGAGAAGCATGAAATTCCAACCCTTCAATTTCAACGGGGACGTCGCGACCAATCATGGTAGTTCGACACTGACCCGCAGGGGTGCGTACCACTATCGGAGTGTTCATGAGCTCGCATCGGATGTCGTGTGCATATGCAAAATTTTCTGACATGAATGAATGCGATGCTCCTGAATCAAATAAAACAGAAGCCGGTACTGAATTAATTAGAAGAGTACCCATCACAGTAGCAGGCTGGTCTTGAGCTTCATTCAGATCAACATGATTAGCCTGACCACGACCATAAGGTCTGGCATTGTTGTTATGGGGCTGATTGTTACGGCCAGTTGAAGGCAGAGCCAGCTGGTTCCTTTTCGGATTACACTCTTTAGCAAGGTGACCTGGACGGACACATCTGAAGCACGAACCATCATTGGGATTGGTAGCAGGAGCTTGGGGTGGTACGACTCGAAGAGACTGCCTCTGCGGCGGAGGAGGCAGGCGAAGTGCAACATAGGACTGTCTTGGTGCCGATGCAGTTGGGCGGTACATGTTGTGGGGGATCCATATCCGACACTTCTGCGCTGACGGGCCCGAAGATGAGCAAGCGTCACGGCTGCGCCTAAGGGATCCCTGGTGTTCCTGAAGACCAATCTCAACCTGAATAGCCTTGTTCACCAAGGTGGCGAAGTCGGCAAAGTCATGAATGAGCAGTGCTAGCTTGATACCAGGGTGAAGTCCGTCATGGAACTTCTCTTGCTTATGAGAATCAGTAGAAATGTCTTCTTCAGCGTAACGAGACAAGTCTAGAAATTCCCGCTGGTAAGCATCTACAGTATTGTTGCCTTGGGTGAGGTTGCGGAACTCTCGCTTCTTCCTGTCCATGATTCCTTGAGGAATGAAGCGGGCACGGAAAGCAGCTTGGAAATCCGGCCAAGTGATGACCATTCGAGTAGGCAGGGTACGCCTGTGGTTGTCCCACCATTGAGCAGCGGGACCCTTCAGAAAGAAAGTTGCAAAGGTGACATAGCTAGCAGGGGCCACACTAGCAGACTCCAGTTCATACGTGATGTCGCAGAGCCAGTCATCAGCATCAAGTGGCTGAGTTGAGCTGCTGTAATTAGTTGGGTTGAGGCGCATGAAGTCCTGCAGAGTTACTGGGGTTGGCTGTTGATTCATGTTCGGACGAGGAAACTGAGCCATCATTCCTTCCATGAACTGGCGATTCAGCTCAAATTGTTGCATCATTCCGGCAAAGAATTCGGGCGGTGGTGGATCGTTGGCACCACAGCCACGACCAGCGGGTCTAACCATCCTGCTAACATGTAACAGGGGGTAGTTCAGCATTGAGCATTTGCAAAGACAAGGATCATTCATGATGAAACATGCATAAAGAAAGAGGTACGATGGATACCACTTAGTAGTCAACACGACAGTGTGTGTATTACTACAAATACTATTCTAAGGAATAACTATGGCTTATCCAACTTTGGGGTGAATGTGGTCACGGGATCCTACTGTTAGAGTTAGTAAAACCATTTTAACCCGAATAGAAGAGAGATCAGAGTCCCAGAGTATAAACGAGGAATAAAAGATCCTAATACCACCCAATGGCGACGTGGGCCCGTAAGACACACAACCATGTTAGTAAAAGTTTTTTGTAGTGACTAGACTCAACTTTGGCCAAGGAGTTGGAAAGGGGGCTACCTATAGGCAGTCGGCTCTGATACCAACTTGTTACGCCCTCGATTCAATCATACACTAATCATACACGCAAATGTGTACGATCAAGATCAAGGACTCACGGGAAGATATCACAACACAACTCTAGACACAAATTAAAATAATACAAGCTTTATATTACAAGCCAGGGGCCTCGAGGGCTCGAATACATAAGCTCGAATACACAAGAGTCAGCGGAAGCAACAATATCTGAGTACAGACATAAGTTAAACAAGTTTGCCTTAAGAAGGCTAGCACAAAAGCAACATTGATCGAAAAGGCAAGGCTTCCTATCTAGGAAACTCCTAACTACTCCAAGTCGTCAGTGGCCGTCACGTAGTAGTAGGCACCCTTGGGGTAGCAGTAGTCATCAGTGGTGTCGTCTGGCTCCTGGGATCCGTCATCTGGTCGCAACAAACGGATATGGGGGAAAAGAGGTAGCAAAGCAGCCATGAGTACTCATCCAAAGTACTCGCAAGACTTACATCAGATCTAAACTAAATATGCATCTGTATCAAAGGAAATGGGTTGTATCTGTGGACTAAACTGCAGAATGCCAGAAAGAAGGGGAAAGCCTAGCCTATCGAAGACTAGCATCTTCAAGCATCTTGCAGCATATAGAAGAGTACAGACCAACATAAGGTAAAGTAGTAGTAGTGTTATCAACCTCGGCCAGAGATCCTTTCTCGACTCCCTACGAGAAAGCAATCCCAGAGCCATACTATCCATTTATCATTCACAATCCATTTCTCATCACAAGTATCCAGTTCTAGTTGTATCGATCGGGATACAACTCCAAGTGTCCGTTACCGTAGGACAGGCTATCGATAGATGTTTTCTTCCCTACAGGGGTGCACCCACTTACCCACCACGCTCAATTAACTCTGACCGGACACACTTTCCTGGGTCATGCCCGGCCTCGGCCAAACAATACGCCACAACCCGACCTAGGCTTAATAGAGAGGTCAAGCACGCCGAACTAAACCTATGCCCCCAGGGTCTTGGGCCATCCCCCCGGGAGCTCCTACACATTGCGTGGGCGGCCGGTGAGCAGACCTAGGTACCTCCTTCAAAAGGCAGGAGCTTACCAGTCCAACCCGGCGCGCGCCGCTCAGTCGCTGACGTCTATTAAGCTTCGGCTGATGTATACGATGCAGAACGCCCATACAATGCCCACGTGATGGTTAGTGCTATCAGGCCAGAGGCCCCTCGGATCAAATATCCAAACCGTTAGTGTGTTGGCAGTGCGGTCACGAGCAGAGACTCACGAAAGATGTGACCCCATCACCCCGTCTCGAGTACTTGTGGCAAGGGCTAAGAATGCCCGGCCACGCCTCATAAGTATCTCGCGGGCACCTTCCAGGTCAACCCGACTCCAGATCACTCGCTATTAAGCTCGCGCGGGTACCCCTCAGGGCCGACCCGTCTTTAGTAACATGGTTCAGTGTAAAGTCATAGTAACCATAGTAACTGTGTGTCTAACACCAAAGGGAAAACCCGAGGAATCACCCCCGGTGAATTCCACTCGATGTTATGATCAAGGTGAACGTAAGAGGATCCACCCTCGAGGTTCACACTTGAGGGGTTGCACGAAGGAGCCGTAACGGAAGTGATTAAGGAGGAAATCACCCTCGATGACCTCGACCGTATAGCTACACGACAGAGATCTCATTAGGAGTGATGTAAGAGGTTCCACCCTCGGCACTCGATGGTAACTCTGCAGAGTCATACAACTAGGGGGTGATGTGCGGTGTTGGGGCCTGGACATCGATCACGTTGATCGAGTCATCGAACATAAAGCGGGGCAACTGGGACAAGGTGGGGGTCACTGATGGATCACTAACCAACCTATACTAAGCAGTTTAGGATAAGCAGGTAAGGTAACAATAAGCAGGTAACAAAAACAGGCCATGCATCAGAGTAGGATCATACATAAAGCAGTAGCAGTTCTAATGCAAGCATGAGAGGGAAAGAAATGGGCGATATCGGAATGCTCAAGGGGGGTTTGCTTGCCTAGAAGCTCTGCTGAAAAAGAAGAAGTGTCGTCGATGACGTAGTCGATCACAGGGGCGGCATCGGTCTCGGGGTCTACCGGAGAGAAGAGGGGGAAGAAACAGTAAATACAAAGCAAACAGATGCATCACTAAGCATTACATGACGATAGGCAGAGCTACAACCTAACGTAGTACTAAACGTTGCAGACGGAGGGGATAAACATCCGAGGATGAATCCCCGGCGTTAGACGGATTCCGGACATATGAAAGAGAGGGGACGGTTCCATGTTCAGCATGCTAGGGGCATGTGACAGGTGAATGGACCGCGCATTCGAATTCGTTGGATTTTTCTGAGCAACTTTCATATATAAAACTTTTTCAACCGACTTGCGGTTTATTTTATATGAATTTCCAAAGTTTTAAACATTTTCTGAAATTAATTAAATTAACAGAAAGGAAATATGACGTCAGCATGACGTGTTGATGATGTCAGCAGTCAACAGTCCGGTTGACTGGTCAAAACTGACATGGGGGACCCACCTATCATAGACAGTGGGTTAAATAGAGTTCAAACTAATCTAAATCTAGTTAGTAAAACTACTGGGCCCACCTCTCAGTGTCTAATTAACTAAACTAATTAGTTTTAATTATTAAAATGTTTTAATTAGAGGATTAAGCAGTGGGACCCGCACGTCAGTCGCACTGGGCTATCCAGTCAGCAGTTGACTGGGTCAACGCAGTCAACTAGGGCCCGTAGGGCCCACTGGCAGTGAGCCAGGGGTGGGGCCCGACCAGCCACGTTTGCGGACGGCGCCGGAGTTGGCTCCGGCGAGCTCAACGCGGCGGAGCATCGCCGGACTTTGCCGGAAAATCGCTACGGGGCACGGGGAGAGGTGCGGCTAGGCGCGTTCGAACGAGCGCACGAAGGCGCGTCGACTGGGGGCGGTGGCGTCGCTGGAGTTGGCCGGAGTGGCGCCGACGAGCAGCGAGGGCGGCGGTCGTGCTCGGGCGACGATGAGGATGGTGCTACAGGACACCGTTTCACGCGGTTTTGCCTGCGTTCGAATGGGTACTCCTCCGCGCATCGATCTGCAGCGTCAGAACGGGCGGAGGTGGCCGGCAGAGGCATCGGCGATGAGCAAAGGCGGCGACGGCAGCTTCAGGCGTAGACGGGTTCAGCGTTAGAGAGCGCGAGCGGCCAAAGTAAACAACTAGGCGGGGTCTATGGCGCACGAGGAGCACGCCAGGGCAGTCGGCCGAGCTCGTAACGGCTCGGGAGCACGACAACGGTAGCAATGGCGGCGACCGGAGCACGGTTGCGGTGGCGGTCGGGCACATGCCCGAAGGCGAGCAGGAAGAGGAGGGAGGAGAGGCGGAGGTCACCGTGCGGGCGCAAGGAGGCCGGTGATAGGCTTAGTAGCAACAGGGGGTCGCCGGAGAGGAGGAAGATGGCGGCGATCGTGGCAGATGGAGGTTGAAGACGGGACGATGGCGACGCTGATGGGGCTTCCCCTCCTTGTTCCGGTGAGGTAGTCGACGAAGGCGTCTACGGCGCGCCTCCTGGACCTGCTAGCGAGGCGCGGGGTGGGCAGTGGCCGCGGCTACGGCACAGCCATGGCGACGGCGGTGCTCGGTTGAGGAGGGGAGGGGATCAGGAGAGCGAGGGAGAGAGCGACGAGGGAGAGAGGGGGCGAGTGGGCGAGTGGGGAGGGAGCCCGAGGCGTCGGGGCTGCCCTTACCCCCTCGCCGGCGACGTGACAGCGCGGGGCGCCGCGCCGGGTCCGGTGGGAATGAGCTGGGGGGGCTCGGTCGCGTGAATAGAGAGGAGAGGGATGACCGGGGAGGGGGAGCGGGCCGCCCTAGCTGGGTCGGCTGGCCGGGTGGGCCGAAGCCCAGGTGAGGCAGGGGCTTTCTCTCTATCTCCCCTGCTTTTCCTTTCCTTTTATTTTTTTATTTTTTATTTTCAGCAGCTTTTGCATTTTCTTTTTAGCGAAAATGACTTTGCAAAATTATGCCACTGGACAAAACAATTTCAAATAATTAAAGTGCACTACCACAAAAAGGTTGGGAGGCTGTTGGAATAGTTGCCAATTTTATAAATTAAAAAGGGCATTTAATTTATTGCTTAGGTCACTGTTTTAAGTAGTTTAGGCCACTTAAACCCTTTGCAAAAATGTTGGTTCACCACAAATATTAGTTGTGGAATATTTTGTACATGATGAACATTTTTGTTTTCATGTTTGAGAAATTTTGAATTTCACTTAGCATTTGAATTTGCATTCAAAGGGGAAGTTGAAAGAAACATGAGATAATAATGATCAGGCACATGTTTAGCAAAAAGGTTAACTTAACCCCAGGGGTTACTGTAGCATCATTACACCGGGGTGTTACACGACGCTAGCCAAGGGGTCCCTCCCCTACTCCCCCCCCCCCCCCACACACACACATAAGGAAAGGGGGCACCACTTCCTATTGGGCCATGGTGGCCAAATAATCCTTCCACCACTAGGCCTTTTAAGGCCCATTGGTATTAAATTAAATATAAAAGCCCTCTAATAATTACTAGAGCCTTTTATTATTAATTTAACACCTCCAGAAACTTTTTCCACCTATATATTATTTGTCGGGAATACCCAGTGTGCCCGATAATCTCCGAAACCCTTCCGGTGACCCCGAAACACTTCCAGTTCCTCTCGAAACTATTCCAAATATTAATGAAAATATCCACAAATAAATCCTCTACATCCTCGTCCTACTAACATTCAGCATATCATGATTACTTTAAGCTTGTGACATGTAGGTTCGGTAAATCATAGACATGAACGAAAACCCCTTCATTCAATGACCGATAGCAGAACCGTGGACGTCCATATCGATCCCTATGATTACACGAATAAAATTCGAGTGAACCTTTGGTTATCATGTGATGTTCCCTTTGCTTCATGATAATTTACAAAACCCAAGACGATCAATGTCCTCTTGAGTCATGCACATGCTCACCATACCGTTCTTCTCATTACCGGTTTTGTTCTTCTTTCCATTGAAGTGTTCCGGCATCCCCGTAACTAAGTAACTTGTGTCTAATGAGACGATGATGGATGTCTTCACACTAAGAGGGGCGTAAGAATATCACTCCATTGTTGGAGGAGCAAATCCCACTCTCGAGCTATCTAGTCCCTTGTCAAACTTTTCGACGAACCTATAAGTTGTCGTTATGATTACCTAGTTACCTATGACATTTGAGCAACCCCAAAGTCCACCATACGGTAGGAAGTGACTACGACACTCTCATGGTCTGAGGAACTAAAACACATGCTAACACTCCGTGTTAGAACAATTGATTTCAGACGATATTATCTCAATGCATAACAAACCAGTTTGGGTCGATTCAATATGATTGTTCTTCTAACGTCATACTCTCAATGTTATTTTAGGACTATTGTTACACGTAATGGTATCCTAAGATCCAGAACACATGATCATCAACAACACTTGAGCCAGTCTTAGATGTGAGACCAGGAACCTATCTTTTATCGTTTATCATTCCAACGTGCATATGAGTTTTCCATTGAATCACATATTCCAGGATCATAGCAGTTATAGTATGAAATGTAAACTCTTAGTTATGGGAAATATAATAATACAATATTATTGCCTCTAGGGCTTATTTCTAAAAATATGTGACAATGGTTCCTAGAGGTCATTGCTAGAAGAGCATTTCAGCCTACCATGCATAGAGTTAGAGCAACTCTATCAAGTCATCATATTGGCAGCCTCCATAATGCGTATGGAGTGTATGGAGTGCACTACATATGCATTATGGAGGTCGTCAAGGTGATGCGCAAACTCATAGTCTCCATATTTGTGCTTCCATAATCATGAGACCTACTTGTCAATGGGACATCCCTTTCCCCAATCTCCCTACCATCCCACATGAAGTGCGGGACCACTAAAGTTTCCTTCATGCCACATGCAACTATAGTACAGAGTGGACTCTGAAAGGCATCCTCGAGACACCAACTATGAGGCTAATAGACCAGATATGGAGGGCACTCCATAAGTTATGGCAATTCTCACAAGTATGGCGACTCTGCTAGAGTGCCTCTTTTTTGTGACAAAATTGTCGTATTGGTAGTTATTATGGCAATTTGGGCCAATATGCCGACTCTGCTAGAGTTGCTAACACACCACATTCCACATCTGCAATATATATCTCATACAGATTTTAGATATGCCATAGATCACACACACGCACGCTCGCATGCGCGTGCACGCACGCATTTCCCAAATTACAATGCATGACATTTTCAGATCCATTAAACTAACTATGGGGGGGCTAATTATTCTCTGTAGGGTACCACATAATCCTATGTGGCATCCATGTCGTGGTCGCAAGATGGGGCACACACCCGATGTTTGGAAGGAGGTGCCTTAGAGGAATGCATGATTTATGTACGGTGGATCTCCATATCTAATGGCATTGAATGCAGTAGTGGCTATTATAATGGCAAGGATAAGGGAAGAGTAGGGGAGCCATGCTTGACGAGGAGCGATGGATAGGGGAGGATCCACGTGGGTTTGAGAGTCCAATAGAGAGAGGAGAAGATGGGGCACTAGTAAAAATAGTGGGAGAAAAATGTTTGCTTAGTAAACTAGGAGGTGAGTTTTCTTCCCTAGCACTGACATTTTGCAATAGTTTATATTGCTAATGGCATGATGTCTTGGTTGGGTGAAGATGCTACTGATTTCAATCTATTGATTTTCTGTAGGAACATAGAAGCATTCATGTGGAACATTACTTAGAAAAATCCTTAAAATCTAGCATCCTTAATTTAGACCAAGGTTTACATTGATTGTAACACATACATAAACTAAACTAGAGTTTCATTCACTATGTTTTGCTACCTGATTTTGCCGCCATGGACAAGGGCAACGAAGCATGAGGATAGTGCAAGGTTGCCATAGCATCCCGAATTGGGATCTAGTGGTGCTAGTGACCTTCCTCCTTCAACCTCGATTGCAAAGTGCAACGAAGACCTTCATTGTTGGTGGTGACCGACCCTTGTCCTAGCTGGAGAGCCTACTTGTGCGAGCACGTTCTTACCTTGTGTGGCACCTCACATCAAGACCGTGGTATGCATATAGTTGTTGGTATCACAAAAAGTGGTGGTGACATACAATGACTTTGACTTTGGTAGTGCTTCTCAAGCATTGGTATTGAGCTTTGGGGTGAAAACTTAAGGTCCGACTCTTATTGATTATATCTAGTAATGGTGATGTTTCTTGTGTTTTCACCTTGTTGAAGGCATTGTTTGGATGTGCTCAGACGTGTTCTTCAAGGTGAAAACCGAAGATCTAGTCTTTGGTGGTTGGATCTGGCGACAGCGACGCTTGAGCATCGTTCCCTTCCTGAAGCCCTTGCTGTTGGAGGATTCTTCTCGGTGATGTCAAGAGATGGTGGTGTAGATATGGTTCCTGGTGTATATTTTATTATCAATGTTTTGATCGCTTCAGAGTTTTTTCTTTTCTTTTAACTCCACCAAGGCATTTGTGTTAGTTGTCTGCATCTAGCTACGCAGAGGCCCAATGTGTGTTCATTTATTGTATGTATCTCCTTGATGCTTCATATTTAGTTAATAAAATCCATAATGTGAAAAAAGAATTTCACTCACTTACATATACATTTTGATTAAAATTACCACATTATTGAATATACAACACTACCATCTTAAGGTGACGTTTACACATTTTGAGGGGGAGTATATTTCTTACATGTATAATTAACGTCTCCCAGGAGACCAATATCTTCAAAGTTCATCCTCTACAGAAGTCCTCCTCCCCTCATTTTTTCCCTTTATGCTACCAAATAAACTCCAAGAATCATATATATCTCTAGTGCAATTACGTTAACATTTTTGTGTGATTGAGCTATATTCTCCATTGCTCTGACTAGTTAGCCTAATAGTAGTTTGTTGGTTGATTTTTTCATAGACAGACTAGCTAGACGTTGTGATATATCTAACACTGCTTTTAATGTAGATTCTAAAGCAACCATGGTTAGCATAAGCATTTCAAATTCCCATGCCACAATGGAAAAAAGTGCATCCTCCTGTAGATTCCCAACTTCAAGGTTTCTTTGTTCATTTTAGGGTGTACGATGAATTCATTTTCCAAGAAGTGTTTTACGATGTACCATTCCAACTGCCAAGTGCATCCTTTTGGGTAGTGGTGGTCGCATTCTCATATTCATCCAAGCAAGACAATATAATATCCCTAGCAATATCTACTTTTTACGCATCTTAGCTCTATCAGAATTACACACCTCAAACTTAAAATTTAAGATTCATCGCCATATTTCAGAAGAACTTCGATACATAACGAGAAGAATAAAGTCGAATTGATTTCCGGGGTTTAAGACACCCATATTGCGTGATGGGGGGAATGCATCTCAATTTCTTGAATTCCATCTTTCGAAATCTCCGTGCTAGTGCCTCATGCAAACAATCTATCAAAAATACCTTTGCATAGGTGTCTTTTACTAAATTAAACTATTTTTCGTAATTGCTCCGAGTAGATTTGTGCTTTTGTTGTTTCTTTTGAGCGATTGTGACAAAATGACAATGTCCTGCAACACCCCAACTAATTTTTCCTTTTCTGCTTCCTCATAATATAAGTGGATGGAGGAAATGAATTTGAAGTCAAGGCTTTAAGATGAACTATTTGGTGGATGAAGGAAATGCATGCTGATTTTTTCAAGTTTATCTTTTAGGATGTATGGACAATGCAAACAATCTGTCTAAACACTATCTCATAGCTGTTCTATCTTCTCCTAATTTTGAAGAAACAATAATTTGCAGGGGATTTTTTTGTGTGGGGGTAATTTTGAAAAATATCATTCCAGTGCTGGATGTTTCTTCTAACAAATTATCATGTTTTGTAATAGCTTTGAGCAAAAAAAAATTGCGGTATCTTTGAGCAATTGCCACAAAATAGGAGTGTCCTCCAAGTTGCAACCAACTTTGCCTTTTCTATTTCTTCGTAATTCTTTGTGCATTTTTTGCGGATCTCATTTGTCTCTACAATAGCAGACTATGCAAAACCCATACCCCAAGGCCCAAGGATCAACACCCATCTACACTGGCTGGTCTACCAACACATGCATTGTTGTGTGCACCATTCGTTGTGCACAACCAAAACACAGCAAGGCAGCGTGGACATGAATGTGCTGTGGGAATAATTGAGGCAAGCTAGATGGGAGGGAGAGAACATACATAGCTAGAAAAATAAACAAATTGCCCCCATAAATTCCACTGAACGTGCATGGGGGATGTAGTTCTAGTAGTGTTCTACTGCCTCTGTCCTTTGATTGGTACTTTAGATAAGGTTAAAATAGCATCCACATGAGACCATCTTTTGATACCCCCTTGCCCCTAAACTATACACTTCCACACCAAACCATGCACATCATCTTTCTTCCCCAATTTTCATTTCCTCTTTTGCCCTCCAGTGAAGCAACGCAAAGACCATGACAAAAAAAATTGTATGCTACCTTGGACATATGAAGGAAGGCCACTATATAAGCATTGGTCACCCCACGATGCCAAGGGAGGGAAAGGAAAAGGACTTGCAAGCGAGAGACATCCTCGACCTCCAAGCAGAGAGAAAGATTCATAGTATCATACAATGGGCAATAGCTTGAGGTGCTGCCTGGCTTGCGTGCTCCCCTGCGGCGCGCTGGACCTGATCAGGATCGTCCACCTCAGTGGCCGCGTCGAGGAGTACGGCCGGCCGGTCGCCGCCGGCGAGATCCTCTCTGCCAACCCGAACCACGTGCTGAGCAAGCCGTGCTCGCAGGGCGTCGTGCGGAGGATACTCATCGTCTCCCCGGAGTCCGAGCTGGAGCGCGGCCAGATATACTTCCTCATCCCGGCGTCCTCGGTGCCGGCTGAGAGGAAGAAGAAGACCGGCTCCACCGCTGGCTCGCAAGGCGCCGCTGCCGTCGCGCCGTCAAGGACGGCAAACCCTGGCCACGGCGGCAAGACGCGCAGCCACGTTAAGAGCAAGCCGTCGTCAGATCACGGCAGTGGCCGTGACGTGCGGTCCGAGAAGAGGTCGCTGCACCGGCGGCGAGTGAGCACCGGTGGCCGGACCGCCGTGTGGAGGCCACACCTCGAGTGCATCGTGGAGGGCACTTGACTAGTTCACTACCTAGTTAATTTTTGTTCTTTCTTTTCCTTTTTCTTTGGCATGGGTGTCATTTTTCTCTCTTGTGCGCATGGTTAATGTGTATGCTTCCTTGTGGCCCTTTTTGTAAGTGTACATCCATGTAATGTTTTTCCCTTCCTTCATATATATGATGGACATGGAGAGGGAAGGTTCTGAATTCTTGTTCTAACTACTGCCCTTTTTTCTCCTCCAACTATTATTGTTGTTCCGTTCTATCCTCCGTTTTTTGTGGATGAGTGTTTGATTGGCTCAAGGAGGAGGATAACATATGAAAATGGGCATGTGCTTCTTTTTTTCTCAAGAAAATAAAAGGAAAGAAAAAACAATGCCACAACTTGTGTGTATGGAGTTTCAATCTGTTCATCCTTTAAAGGTCAAACTAGTGGTAATGTCAATCAATCCTCACTGCTTACCTTCAAATAATCCATGGAGCCAAGCACAAGTTTGGTCTCTTCTCACAACCAAGATACATATCGAAGGTTAGATTAGAAACGAAGCCTTAATTTCCAATCATGCCTTAGTTTCTAATCATCATTTGCTAACTAATAGTGGGGGACATACATCATTAGACCATGAATGATTGATGGTTCTTTCTTAAATTTCATGTGGAGGTTGACAAAAAGACACCCTAGCAAGCAGCATTTTTAAGTAAAGCCAGCTATTGGGCCATGGTTTTAGTGCTTATTCTAGCTTTGTAATTGATGCCTCCCCGTTGAAAGTTGAAACCATGCCTTCTGTGCCAGTAGTACTACTCATTGTAGGCATTAGCAAATGCATCTGATCGGTACCCTCAATATAATCATCCAACTAGAGAACAATTACCTACTTAAATATGCAAAGGAAAATGACACATAATGTCAATGATCACAACCTGTGAATTTTCTACAACTTTTCCATAAATATCAGGTAACATTTGTGAATATCAGGATGCTACTACACTTTAAAGTAACTGCTTAAGAATGTGTGCTAAAGCATTTTATTTTCCATTTCTAGAGGTGCATGCTTCGGCTGTTCTCTGCTAGAGAAATTTTCACTTTAGGTGCCAATGCCATCAAAATATTCCTGATTAATGTTATTGATTATTGGCGCAAGCAAGTATGCTATGCTGTTGAAAACGAAAAGTTCATTACTTATCTGAGAACTGAAACTCTGGGAACCTCCAAAAGAAATAAAAGCAATATTCTCCCAGTTCGCCAATCCAACAAAATCACTTCAGATAGGACAGAAAGCCACAGTTGTTCAATTGTCACAGCAGAGTGGTCTTCTCACATCAATCACCAGCAACAATAATTGGCCTTGTGATTGGAGAGGGAATCAATCCTCTGCAGAAAACTAGAAGCCTCCCCACTCTTACTCTGACATTGATACAAGACACTCCTATCCTGCAGTCTGTCCCAAAGATTTGAAAGCTTCAGTATTTCTACTCAACGGAATGACAACTCCTTCACACAATCACACACATGCCTATGTGCAATGAGCCGATTAACGCATCTAGTTGGAAAGTTTCCTACTTTCCTTGCTCTAGTTGATGTTTCTGAATTTAAAGGCACAAATTCATGCACATTTTTCGGAGCTCATGCATACTAATTTCATACTAGTACACATCTTTCAACACGCCACATTTCCTCGCCACTAGGCAGCTGAATCTGACGAATCAAAACATATCAATATTCAGAGCATTTGGCAGGATTGCCATTTTCATTGGTGCATGCATCATCAGTCGTAAATGGGAGAGAACACTTGCATATTTTTGTTTGCTTCTACAGCTCATACAGAGTTGCAGACTTCGATCTGAATATACTACTTCATACAATAGGCTTGCGTGAGCTCTTGGATCAGGTACCATCACAAGGAGCTGCGATAACAACACATAGTTCGAGCAAAGGAAGAAAACAAATGGGCATACACACATGCTGCTGCACGAATTAAGGTGTGCAGACCAAATCATGCACTGATTCCCATGCCGACTTGATTTGTTTCCGTTAGTTTACTTCCAAAAGACAGCTAAGGAGGCGAGGAGGAGGAGCTAATGATAATTAGCGTGGGGTTTCAGTATTAGTCAATGATTGGCTTCACCTTGGCCCTGCTAGCCGCAAGAGATTGATTAGTAGTAGGAGCAAAGCATTGGTGTTTTTGCAGACCAGGATGTTTTTGATCTTTTATTGCTCATATAATTATTAGGGGGTTAGGCTGGTGGAGTGGTGGTTAGAGACTAAGAGTACTATGGATTTGTAGTATTTGTACCTTTTTTTGGGTTTATACTATATATGGGAAGGAAGGGATAGCATGTAGAAATTGTTGGTGCGCCTCTCAGTTGTGCTGTTTATCCATTCATGGTAAAAATGACAAGACATTGACCCTTGAGGTGACAGAAATAACCACGCATTCATGCAGGATATTTCTTGGAACTTAATTAGCCTATTTATGTTGCTTGAATGTTATTAGTTTTCTAAGATATATTTTATTAGTTAGAATTTAAATTGTAATTTCTATTTACCATGCACTTTTGTGTGGTAAAAAGGGCACATTGCTTGAACTTATGTAGAGATAAGCAATTACTTTAGGCTTGTGAGTTTATTTTAGAGCTCATTATAAGCAGGTTTTTTATTTTTATCTTCATAAAAAAAGACAGTTATACTATTCCATGTCCTGTACAATCTCAGATTATGTATATATTGTTTTGATAAACCTCGTCAAGAGAGCAGGGGTCCCCGCAATGCCAAGAAGAAGAGAATTGATCCGTAAATGAGGGAAACAGGACCCGAAATCCATACAAAGCACATTTAACTGAAGAAAACCAGCAAGCACACACACACCCCTGTAGCTAGACCCAAGATCACCGAATATGCCTCACACAATCACACTCAACCAAGTCGAGCTCTGCAACCTCAAGAGCACCCTTGCGAGAATTTTCTTCAATCTCATCCGGGCAGCAAATAAGCCTATATTACTAGAATTTTTCTGTGAACTGAACATGTTCAGAGTTTCAGACTACACCAGACCAAACTCTGTTTTAACTTAGCAGGAATTGACTCTATTATTGCTAAATTTATACTGACAACTGAACAATCCAGAGTTACAAATCACACCAAAGTACACCCCGGCTCACTCTCCCCACTGGGGCACGAGCGAGTTGTTTTTTTAGCGCTCGACATAAAAATCCCAAAAAAACGCAGTGCGCTAGCGAACTCGTGACCTCATACTCCTGAACTCCCACTGCTAGCCACTAGAACTGATGGCTGGCGGTTATTGATAGCAGGCGCAAAATATTTAAGAACAAACCGCAAAATCGAGATTTGAAAACATCTAAATAAAAATTCAAAACATTTCTTATTTTTTTAAACTCAACTTAAAAAAACTATTTTTTAAAAAAATTATGTGAACAATTTTTGGAATTCCAAACACTTTTTAAAAAATACAATTTGTTTCTGAAAACTTGAATAGTTTTTAAAGTGGGACAAATTTTTTGAAAATTCTAAACATTATTTAAAAACACAAGCTACTTTTGAAAATGAGAACAATTTTTTAAGGGAACAAATTTGTAAACACGACAAAATTTTAAAAATTCCAAACATTTTTTGAATTTTCGAACATGTATTGTAAATTGTGAACAAAAATTTTAATTCTGAACAACTTTCTGAAAATGTTAACAATTTTTTAGAAACATTATTTTTTTGAAAAATATGATCATTTTATATTCTGGACAAGTTTTGAATTTCTAAACAAAATTTTAAATTCTAAACATTTTATGAAAATTTTGAATTTACAACAACATAAAATGGAATAAAGAAAGAAAAGAAGTATATAAAAAGAAACAGAAAAAACAAAAGGAAACAAAACAAAACTGGATGGCCTCGCACGTATGACAGTATGACAAGTGGACCTGCCCACTGCGTCGTCCCTTGTGAGTTTCGACTCCTTTTTGCCGCAGTGAGCGGTAAATAGGAGATTTCATACAAAACTTATCTTTGATTGCATTGTTGCAAATATACTTGGTTTATCGTGGCTGATATCCTGAAGATTGTTATACCGTGCTCTTTCAAATCCCTAGTTGTCTTCTAGAGCGTGTTTAGTTGCTGTTGTGAACAGTTCCTACATTGCATATACTTTTCAACCTAGCCTGGTTGAGCAAAAGCGGGCCCTAATACGTCATCTGCAAGTTGTTTGGTTGCCTGCATTTAGTGTCCCTGCATCAGGTAATACGCAACTGCATTTTGTGTGGTTGCCTGCATTGGCCCGAACGGCACATGAACACGGCATTTGGTTGCATACGGCGTACATGTTGTGCTTACCTTTGTACTCTAGTTGGTGAGCTTACTCACACAATGATCATACCTAGCACACCAATGCCACAACACAGCAATGGCAATGAACTGGTCGAAGATGATGAAGTTCTTCAGCTTCAGCCCAAACTGACGATCCACCTTAACACCTCCAACCTTTCCACTGTCAACATTGTTGCGTCCGTGCTTTCGCACCCAGTCGGAATAAGCTTGTTCTGCTACCTGCCTAGTCTTGAACCCTTTTATGGCTGCTGTTGCTATACGATGTCACTTGTGCACTGACTTCTTCCCATGAACTGTAAACCCCTGGAGCCTTACCGATGAACACGACATACCACTTGGCCTAGCAATGCACAAGAGTAAGAGTTGAAGCAGCAAATCAACGGAGTAGACAAGTAGCAATCAAAGTAGCACACAAACAACAATGAAGCAGAAGAGAAGAAATAAAGCATGTATGATCATACGGCATAGCAAGTTCTACCTAGCACTACCTTGATGTTAACCTACCACCACATCCAAAAGAGGGTGTCATCCTACCATCACAAGTTCACCATCAGCGTGAGGGGTTAGTATATACCACCTCACCAAAATATACAGACCATCAAATAGTTTTTGAGCCCTAGCTACACAAAATGTACGTCGTCATCGTCATCGTCGCCACGCCGTCATCATCGGGGATCATGCACGCTCACAGGTAGCACTACTCTAGTAGTAGTGCTTGCCCAGCCAGTTCCTGAGCCACAGCACCCTGTGAGCGTCTGCCAGGGCAACGAACCCAACACCCTGGGGCTTCTTGTTAAGCAGGTGGCTGAGAGCTGCCATGAAAGCCTCGTCGCTGAAACCACCCTGGGTCATGACAGCGCCATACAAGTCAGACTCCTTGATGGCTGTTGCCACCTCCTTCACCACCTTAGTCATGTTGCAAAAGACATTGATCTCCTCCTCCATCAGGCCTCCTCTCTTCCTCTTCCTATCATGGACGGAGTCAAATGGCTTGTCGAAGGGCTTCACGAAGGGCTTGTCAGGGCCATCAAGGACCTCGACGTCCGGGGTCCTGGGGAAGTCTAGCATGGGAGAACCAAGAGGCTCCCCCGAGCTCATGGCATGCTTCCCAGTTGCCAACCCGAAGTAGAAGATGTGATGCATCTGGCTGTAGTTTTGTATGGGTGTGTTGAGGAACTCAGCGTCCCTTGGGTGGTCCTAACAATGAAACACAAGTGTTGTTAGTTACGATTAGGAGTAGGCAATGGTGGACAATATGAAAAGGAAGAGGGCCGTGAGCTAACCGTGACATGGCCGGCGTAGTGCTCTGCCTCTAGAACTATGGAGCAAGTGTTCTCATCCCATGAGGCGTTGCTAAGGTCCCTCAGCTTGGACACTTAGATCCATCGACCTCTCCACTTCCTCAGGTGGTTGTACACCTGGGTGGCAGACACCTCCTGCCCACAGAACTCGAACACCTGCTTCGCAACGGTATTTAAGTGCACCTCCTTGAAGCCCTTGTTAGTCCTAACTCCACTAGAGATGAGCTCGCACATCTTATTCAGCATGAACGTGGACATGAACGGCTGCCACTTCATGTTGTTCGACCTACCATCCTTCTTTGCCTTCTTCGTTGCTATCTTAAGTGCAGCGGCAACATCAGAAGCAGGAGTTGGCTCAACGAGCATTACTGGCACCTAGAGGGAATCAGACGCGAACACCTTTGAATCAGGTGCCATCTCGGGCATAGGCTGCGAGTCCTCGACAAACGACGGAGCAAACTGGATGTTGGACGGGACAGGGGCCTGACTAAGATTTTGCGTCTGCGTGGTCATGTCCTACAATCGTAGCATGCATTGCCAATAAGCATAGCACACAACATAGCGGACAATCCATGAAATCAGGAGCATACATGTACATGGTTCATCACTATCATAACAAGCACATGCTTCATCACTATCATACTAAGAACATATGGTTCATCGCTATCATACTAAGCATACCGGACAATCTATGAGCACGAACATACATCTATAACAAACAACATGCTATAAATGGACCACCAATAGCTACAAATCACAGATCTAAGCACGAACCAACACAAGCACAAGGTTCAACTTCAAACTCTACTACTAATCTAGCCTACTACATGCTTGAACATCTAGCCCTACCACAAATTGCAACCGCAGCATAGCAATCAACCATATGAGCTCACAGATCAGACCACTAATCAACCATGCATCTAGATCAAACCCTAACTGCAGCTCAGATCTAACTAGAAGGGATAGAGAGAAAGGGGGATTGAACTCACAGAGGCCATGACTGCAGCTCGAGGACGAGGGGGCGGTCGTAGAAGATCAAGAAGATCAACATCGGCCGGTGAAGGAGCGCCGACGCCGTCGACTGCCGGTCGATGAAGATGCGCCGCTTACCTGCTCATCGGTGCCGATGCGCGTCGACGGGAAAGCTCGAACGGGGGAAAATGATGACGGGAGTTAGGGCGATGAGGGAGGGGGCTAAATAGGGGTGGACTCGGCGGGAGGTGAGCCGAAATCCTCTCGCCGATTTTTCGGCGACGCGGGCGAGCTCGCGCCACCTCCCTGGTCGCACGAGGAGAGAAGCGCGTCACCCTCCCCTGCCTCGCCCGAGCCAGGCTCACGAGCTACTGCCGATTCGGACGTTTCCCCTGGGTCTGGCCTGGACGTGCTTTAAGTTCCGTGTGATGCGGACCGCACAGTAAACGCACGCAACCAAACCGGCCAAGTTCTTCCCGCGTGGACCAGGCTGGGCCATATGCAGGCAACCAAACATATCCCTAGTTGCAGAAGAAGCAGGCTGATGCTATTATTAATTTAGTTACTTTTACTAACTTGTGGAGCTTGTGGTGCTACATAAGGATTTAGCTTCCAGGCACGAAAATGACGAAGCTTGAAATGCATCGAGAGTTTGGTAGAAGCTTTTGTTCATCAATGGAAAGTATTGCGTACAAATGCCTAGGCTACTCTGCTCCTCAAAGGCCCATGGTAGCTCGATCTTCATTATGGGAAACTCCTTAGATTGCCTGGAGCTGATCTTCTTGGTATTTGATAGGTTACTTTGGTAGTAGCTTTTGATGCTGCTGCTATCTATGTAGGCTACTATTCATTTGTAACCTATTAGATGCTTTTTGAACCCTGCGAGAGATTCCAAAGGTTGAAATAGTTCCATTACAATTATTTTTGGTTGCGGCCGAGAGCTGTTGAGCATTGAGCGTGGTGGTTGTTGCCTCTATTTTAGAGCAAGTACAATAAAATGATGTGAGGAGGCGCTAAAAAATTAAGATAATTTCTTTACTGAGTTGGAGTGTAAAGAAGAGGTGAAAGAAGAAAAATGGGTCGTAGATTAGTAGTAGTTGCAGCATGGATTTTAAGAAACTTTGTGAGAGAAGAAGATGAACCAAGTTGTGATAAAGTCGTAAATGTTTTTTTGCTAATTATTCTACGTGTGGACTACTAAGTTGGTTATATATAATGTGACAACTTCATATAGGCTTTGGCTATACTATTACCATGCTCTTAATAAAGTGGGGGCGGGGAACCCCTTTCAAAAAAAATTCACATAGAGTGCTGACTTAGAGCATGGTTAATAATACAACCAACAATTATCTATAAGGAGTTGCCATGTATTTAGAGCCAACCTAATAACTGACATGTACAGTAGTAAGTTTTAAATACTCCTTTCATTCCACAATGTAGTGCGTCTGCACTTTTCGAGATCTAAGTTTACCCATACATTTAACCAATGAGATCGACTGCGACGGGAGCAAATATTATACCACTCCTGAGATCTAAGTTTGACCATACATTTAACCAATAAGACCGACTGTGACGGGAGCAAATATTATACCACTCCCGATATCTAAGTTTGACCATACATTTAACCAACGGGTGCACTACATTGTGAAATGGAGGAAATACGTATTACTTCATTAATAGTTGGCCCACCTTACAATCTCGCAAAGTGACTTGGGGTTTGTGCTGCAGCTGGCTACTAATTTACAGCCTGCTTCTCTTCTCTCTCCTTCAACTAGCAAAATTATATTCCCTTTATATCAAAATATAAGATGTTTTTTAGGCTATTTTAACCTTAAAATGTCTTATATTTTGATACATAGATAGTAATATTTAAGTCTTTATAGCTTATTTATGTCATCTTATTTTACTTGCTCTTAGAGTACTTCGTAGAAAGGGGAAATAAATTGTTTTCGAGGGTAATGGTGGTCCGACGTACTAAACAAAAGAAGCCCATAAATGACTTATCAGGTAGCTGGTTTTTAGAGCCCAAACCAGGGCCTGATAACAACTAGTGCAACTTGTTTTCACGTGGAGAAGCCCAACCCACCAACCCCTCAAAAAAAAAATTTCCTAACTCTGCAACTGCAACTCACCTTGCTCGTCCCCGTTGCCGGCGGCAGCGTCGCCGCCGCGACCGTATCCCTTCGCCGGCGGGGCGCGAGGCCCTGACCTTTCCCTCCGCGCCGAATACGTGCGGCCTGGCCGTGCCACCGCGTTCTCGGGAGTTTGGATCTTGGTTGTCCTCGTAGCCGCCCCCGCATCCCTATTGCTCGTGCAGTCGTGCTCCTCCGAATTCGCCGGCTGCCGGTGTCCCGGCTCGGCCACAGCCCGCAGGTATTGGTTTTTGAGTAACTATGCTTGCGTAAATGGGGGTTAAGTGAAGCACACATGCCGAATTGCTTTTTGATCTAGGAATTGTTGCGTTCTCGAATGAGGGGTAGATTTGATGGTTTCCCTAAAGTTGATGAGCCTCTGATGCTGCCCTTTGATAGAGCAATGCACACAACAACAAATTAATTAGGCACTAGTTGCAGCTTATACCGGGTTTGGCAATAATAAACAGTCTGTACCAATTTACACCATGCAGTTGTCGTTTGTGTTTTTTTATGATGGACCAAATATTTCTTAATCATCTTCATATTCCTGTCGCAGACGATTTTTCCAAGTTTGTAATTCAGCACTTTGTCATGTATAATGTCTGGTTTCAGTCTTAGTTAGTACCTTGGTGCCTAATGCTGCAGTTGTTTGTTTAATCGAGTAGGACCATGGTACAAGAACAGAAAGGAGAAACATCCAGTGGCATGTATACTTACAAGCATCATGGTGACAAGGGAGTTGATATCCATGAGATTTTCGTTAAGAAGAGCAGAACCCGTGTTCTGCTGTCATACTGTGGCCTCATTTTACTTCTAGCAATTGTCTGCCGATCATTGCTGGGAAAGGTAACTTCTGTTGTAAATCACTACCAGAAATCAGAAGAGGGCTAAGTTAATGAGGAAAGAGCAGTTTAGTCGATATTTCCTAGTTGTTGGTCCTATACTCGTAAGAGTTAGGTTCATCAGACATTGTAGCAAAAGCTTTAAGATGACCAATTGTGTATTGTGTTCTAGGAAGTAAAAACACGTTCAAATGTTTTGTTTATTCAGAACAAGTGCACATTTCATGTTTGTATAATTCATGTGAAAAATTTGAAATAAATCATTAGATTCTACGGTAGTAATCAAAGAATATCATTGCTTAGTTGACCACCCTAGATTCATATAGTTTGACATAACTGGTACATACTGTATATTGGTACTGACCTGGTTGAATATTGCAGGAAAAGTTGTGTCTTCAGTCAGTGTGGAGTGTTACCTTTGGAATTCTGGTTGCGAAATGTTTGCAATACAAACCAGTGAAGAAAGGTGAATCCTTCCTCAGGGATAAATTTGTAGGGTCTTTCTGCATATTGTAGACATGGTCTATTGTTGATTTGCACATTTAGATCGCACCAGCATATGATAACCATTCACAGTCCATACTGAAAAAAGTATCAGCAGTATGTTTCTTATCGGGTTTCCCTGTTTCTTCGTGTGCAGAGTCAGTAGTGATAATGCCATCTTTTGGGGTTCAGCTAGAAATACATTTTTGGAGGTATTATCAGCCTCCCTATGCGAAATCACCAATCAATCTTCAAATTACGCTCTTTACTATTGCCCATTCTTGTCACAATCGTACCGTATATTTCCACTCTGAATTGAAAACTGGATCATTGGTGGGAACTATTAGGTTATCTTACAGGTGGGTGTAGGATGATCAGTTTAGATAGTCAAAATGGATGACTGCTTTTAGCCTTTCTGTTGGATGCATTCGCCACCAATTATTCCAGTGTCAACTGACCCAAATGAATTGGGGAATTATACCTTCTTACTTGGCTGAGTGGATATAGGTAGACTGCTTCTGTTAGATAGCAATTCCTCCCTGAACAAACAATCCTCATGTTGTAGAGGTTATTTGTTTTCGTTTGGTGCAAACTAGATAAATGGCAACAAGTCGATGATTTGTATATTAACTGTTGGTTGCTCCGGATCACATTGATAAATCATATAGGACTAACAATTTGGTGATTGCTTTAGCAATTTGGTGTAGAGCAAAACTCTGTTCCTGGTGGGTAAGACTTTTTTAGATGTCAGATCAATTCGCTGAGCAGTGATGTCTATGGTTTTGTTTGCGCGTCATGAACTCCTTGCTTTGCTTGAAGTACATAATATCTTTACCCTCAGAAAGGTTCAAGATTGACGTGAACTAAATCATTTCACTATTAAATCTGCTTCGGTGGTGTCGCAAAATCATAGACAGCTTCACTCAAGGATTTTGCCTCAGAGAGATATGTTTCCTGCAACTTCTCTTTGCTTAGGAAATAGTATCCAGGCAATTGTATTAGACGATGCTGAAAAAAGTATCAACAGCATGTTTCTTATCGGGTTTCCCTGTTTCATTGTGTGCAGAGTCGGTAGTGATAATGCCATCTTTTGGGGTTCAGCTAGAAATACATTTTTGGAGGTATTACCAGCCTCCTTATGAGAAATCACCAATCATCTTCAAATTATGTTCTTACTATTGCCCATTCTTGTCACCATCTTACTGTATATTTCCACTGTGAAGTGACAACTGGATCGTTGGCGGGAACTATTAGGTTATCTTACAGGTGGGTATAGGATGAACAGTTTAGATGGTCAATATGGATGACTGCTTTAGTCTTTAGCTGTTGGATGCATTTGCCACCAATTATAAGTGTCAACCATCCCAGATGAATTGGGGACTTGTACCTGCTTACTTATCTGAGTGGATATAGGTAGACTGCTGTCGTTAGCTAGCAATTCCTTTCCAAACAAGCAATCCTCATGTTGTAGGAGGTAATCCGTTTTCTTTTGGTGTAAACAAGAGAAATGGCAACATCCCGTGATTTGTTTATTAACTGCTGGTTGCTCTGGATCACGTTGATAAATCATAAATCCTATGAGGGTAGAGTATGCTGTAGGCTCAACGGTTTTCTGAAGGAGATTGTTCTAGCAATATCCTTAGCGTCCAAGAAACCAAATGGAGAGGACAGAAGGCGAAGGAGGTGGAGGATACCGGCTTCAAGCTGTGGTACACGGGGACGGCTGCAAACAGAAATGGCGTAGGCATCTTGATTAACAAGAGCCTCAAGTATGGAGTGGTAGACGTCAAGAGACGTGGGGACCGGATTATCCTGGTCAAGCTGGTAGTTGAGGACTTGGTTCTCAATGTTATTAGCGCGTATGCGCCGCAAGTAGGCCACAATGAGAACACCAAGAGGGAATTCTGGAAAGGCCTGGAAGACATGGTTAGGAGTGTACCGATTGGTGAGAAGCTCTTCATAGGAGGAGACCTCAATGGCCACGTGGGTACATCTAACACAGGTTTTGAAGGGGCGCACGGGGGCTTTGGCTATGGCATCAGGAATCAAGAAGGAGAAGATGTCTTAAGCTTTGCTCTAGCCTACAACATGATTGTAGCTAACACCCTCTTTAAAAAGAGAGAATCGCATCTGGTGACTTTTAGTAGTGGCCAACACTCTAGCCAGATTGATTTCATCCTCTCGAGAAGAGAAGATAGGCGTGCGTGCCTAGACTGTAAGGTGATACCTGGAGAGAGTGTTGTACCCCAGCATAAGCTGGTGGTTGCTGACTTCCGCTTTCGGATTCGTGTCCAGCGGGATAAGCGTGCCAAAGTCGCTAGAACGAAGTGGTGGAAGCTCAAGGGGGAGGTAGCTCAGGTGTTCAAGGAGAGGGTCATTAAGGAGGGCCCTTGGGAGGAAGGAGGGGATGCGGACAATGTGTGGATGAAGATGGCGACTTGCATTCGTAAGGTGGCCTCTGAGGAGTTTGGAGTGTCCAGGGGAAGGAGAAGCGAAGATAAGGATACTTGGTGGTGGAATGATGATGTCCAGAAGGCGATTAAAGAGAAGAAAGATTGCTTCAGACGCCTATACCTGGATAGGAGTGCAGACAACATAGATAAGTACAAGATGGCGAAGAAGGCCGCAAAGCGAGCTGTTGGTGAAGCAAGGGGCCGGGCATATGAGGACCTCTACCAACGGTTAGGCACGAAGGAAGGTGAAAGGGACATCTATAAGATGGCCAAGATCCGAGAGAGGAAGACGAGGGATATTGGCCAAGTCAAATGCATCAAGGACGGAGCAGGCCAACTCTTGGTGAAGGACGAGGAGATTAAGCATAGATGGCGGGAGTACTTCAACAAGCTGTTCAATGGGGAGAATGAGAGTTCTACCATTGAACTGGACGACTCCTTTGATGAGACCAGCATGCGTTTTGTGCGGCGAATCCAGGAGTCTGAGGTGAAGGAGGCTTTAAAAAGGATGAAAGGAGGCAAGGCGATGGGCCCTGATTGTATCCCCATTGAGGTGTGGAAAGGTCTCGGGGACATAGCGATAGTATGGCTAACCAAGCTTTTCAACCTCATTTTTCGGGCAAACAAGATGCCAGAAGAATGGAGACGGAGTATATTAGTACCAATCTTCAAGAACAAGGGGGATGTTCAGAGTTGTACTAATTACCGTGGAATTAAGCTGATGAGCCATACAATGAAGCTATGGGAGAGAGTCATTGAGCACCGGTTAAGAAGAATGACAAGCGTGACCAAAAATCAGTTTGGTTTCATGCCTGGGAGGTCGACCATGGAAGCCATTTTCTTGGTACGACAACTTATGGAGAGATATAGGGAGCAAAAGAAGGACTTGCATATGGTGTTCATTGACTTGGAGAAGGCCTATGATAAGATACCGCGGAATGTCATGTGGTGGGCCTTGGAGAAACACAAAGTCCCAGCAAAGTACATTACCCTCATCAAGGACATGTACGATAATGTTGTGACAAGTGTTTGAACAAGTGATGTCGACACCGATGACTTCCCGATTAAGATAGGACTGCATCAGGGGTCAGCTTTGAGCCCTTATCTTTTTGCATTGGTGATGGATGAGGTCACAAGGGATATACAAGGAGATATCCCATGGTGTATGCTCTTTGCGGATGATGTGGTGCTAGTTGACGATAGTCGGACGGGGGTAAATAGGAAGTTAGAGTTATGGAGACAAACCTTGGAATCGAAAGGGTTTAGGCTTAGTAGAACTAAAACCGAGTACATGATGTGCGGTTTCAGTACTACTAGGTGTGAGGAGGAGGTTAGCCTTGATGGCCAGGCGGTACCTCGGAAGGACACCTTTCGGTATTTGGGGTCAATGTTGCATGAGGATGGGGGTATTAATGAAGATGTGAACCATCGAATCAAAGCCGGATGGATGAAGTGGCGCCAAGCTTCTGGCATTCTCTGTGACAAGAGAGTGCCACAAAAGTTAAAAGGCAAGTTCTACAGGACGGCGGTTCGACCCGCAATGTTGTATGGCGCGGAGTGTTGGCCGACTAAAAGGTGACATGTTCAACAGTTAGGTGTGGCGGAGATGCGTATGTTGAGATTGATGTGTGGCCACACGAGGAAGGATCGAGTCCGGAATGATGATATACGAGATCGAGTTGGGGTAGCACCAATTGAGGAGAAGCTTGTCCAACATCGTCTGAGATGGTTTGGGCATATTCAGCGCAGGCCTCCAGAAGCTCCAGTGCATAGCGGACGGCTAAAGCGTGCGGAGAATGTCAAGAGAGGGCGGGGTAGACCGAATTTGACATGGGAGGAGTCCGTTAAGAGAGACCTGAAGGATTGGAGTATCACCAAAGAGCGAGCTATGGACAGGGGTGCGTGGAAGCTTGCTATCCATGTGCCAGAGCCATGAGTTGGTTGCGAGATCTTATGGGTTTCACCTCTAGCCTACCCCAACTTGTTTGGGACTAAAGGCTTTGTTGTTGTTGTTGTTGATTGTTCTAGCAATATGGTGTAAGACAGTAAGTAAGACTTTGTTCCTGGTGGGTAAGACTCCTAGAGCAAAACTCTGTTCCTGGTGGGTAAGACTTTGTTGATGTTGGTTTCAGATCAAGTCGCCGAGCAATGATGTCTATGTTTTTGTTTTTGTGTTATGAACTCCTTGCTTGGCGTCAAGCACTTCGTATCTTAAGCACTCTGAAAGGCTCAATATTGAAGTGAACTAAATAATTTCATTATTAAATCTGCTTCCGTGGTGTCGCAAAATCATAAACAGCATCACTCAAGGGTTTTGCCTCAGAGGGATATGTTTTCTTTAACTTTTCTTTGCTTAGGAAATAGTATCCATGCTACTGGAAATTTGGTTACAGCTGTTGTTCTCACTTTTTTTTTAATTTGTGATTCTTAGCGGAAGAGTTGACCGTCATTTTGTGCCAATTGGCAAGATTCTAAAGCCACTGCTGAACGAGTGTGTGACACCTGTGACCTGTTACTGGAGCTTGGCGTTGCTTCTGCGTGATGAGGAGGAGCTCAAGCTAGTTTTCCAGGTAAAAATTATGTGTTATCATCTATCACTTAATTGTTCCGACAAAATTTCAGCAATCCAATGAAGCTTTATCGCAGAAATTCCGCCCACCTGTCAAAATGTTGGTCCCTATCTGGAGAGCTCTCTGCGCATTCACAGATTCTGAATGCACAAGCCGGCATTCTGCAGTTTCTAAACCGAACCGTTCAGAAGCGTGACTCTGTTGGCGATCTGGTGTGATTGCGACGGTCGGCAAAGGGGATGCAGTTGAGCTTAGATGCCAAACTGAGCTAGAGGTAGGTCACACTAATGCGAGGGCCGCTAATTATTGGGGTGAACGCCTGCAGATTTTCAGATGTGAATGTACAGTGTACTGCACTTAACAGCTAGTACCGAGAGTTCTCAGATGGTACGAACTATCGTCCATGTTCTGAATTGTTCCTTTGGCGACAATGCAGGCCACCATGGGATCTACGCCATCAACCTTTTGGTTTTCAAATCTTGACCAGTGGTATAGTTAGAAGTATTTGGTTGTCTATATGAAAACGATTGCTGGATTCTTTTTTATTATAAGCCATGGTTTTGTTTGCTGAGATTTTTTCGTAATAATATGTTTCTTTTTCTGATTAGTTTTATGGCATTACTAGTCAAAATCTTGCACTGAGGACAACTAGAAGTCAAATCTACAGTTGTGGACAGGGGAGTACAGTAGTACTGCCTTGCCATTTGAATGTGCACGCTGCTGTTGTCAAAGACAAACGGTTCACATGATATTCGCCACTGACGTTGTTCTCATATATCACTAGTATAGATCAAATCGACCGATGTATGGGGAGATGGAAAGGTTTGTTAAAGAATCATCTGTGTCTCCTACGTATGCTACATAAATGAGAAGAGTGGCATGGAAACGAAATGAAATGTGCACAGACAAGCATGTGAGGAGAGGAGTGCCCCATGCATCGCATATGCAAAGATCCCAATGCAGTCAAACAAACACACCTCATATGGAGTAGGGAGTATCACGCGCTAGCTTGTTGGACTCGGCTAGGGCTTGTGTTCCCAAGACTTGGACACCTTAGCAAATTAGAGCAATTTAGAAATCACTACCATGAATTTGGATACTATAAAATTTTGCTTGAATGAGCTCCCCTGAACACAAATTAAAGCAAAATAATTTCTGAAAAAAGCCTGTTATTCCAGTATTTTCACAAGGTCTACTACGTGTAGAGAAAAAGGCAAACAAAAATTAAGTTACATTCAAAGAAGGTCTCAGTCGTTAACGCTAGACTAGTACAACGGCCTCAACCAAAAAACGGAACATTCTCATGCGTGATGGAGCTGTAGTCCGTGGAGCTCGACGCCGCGGCGTACACCGTGGTTGACGACGACGCGGAAGCCACAGGCCCCACCGCCGGCGCTGCCAGCCCCAGCGACCCAGCCGGCCGGTGGCCTCCGGCGGCGAGGAGCTGTGAGGCGTGCGAGGACGGGGGCACGTTGGGCACCGCGGACGCCGCCGCGGCGGCGGCAGGGCGGTACCTGTGCTTGAGGATCTGGGCGCGGACGGCGGCGAGCTCGGCCTCCAGGGCGTGCACCTGCTGCTGCAGGGTGAGGATGGCGCCCATGCAGCCGTAGACGGGATCGCGGAGCCGCAGGTTCGCCTCGTACACCAGGCTGTTGGCCGCGTCGCCGCGCTGGCTCTCGTGCACCTCCTGCATGCATGCGCGTCAAGGTACGCGTTAGCTAATAATATCAGCTGGAGCACTTCGATCGGTTCAACTTGTTGAAGGATTTTGAGCAAAATGATGATGAAGTCACACATCTCTCTCTTAAAAAAAAGTAAAAGAGAAATGCCCTGATGTATACTTGTCTTGAGATGATAATGGGGAAACTTCAATTTGGATTTTGGATTTTGGATTTTGGGAGGCAAACATTTTATACAGTATTTATTGCTGTTTAGAGAGAACTTTTAGCATTTTTACGGAACAAAAGATGCACAAATGTGACTCAAACCATACACAAATCTCTAGTGATTACGCCCGAAACATAATGGAAAAAAGAGAGGAGATCCAGGGGAACTTAGGGTTTTGGATCTGCAAGAACAGCCACTGCTGCCTTGACTTGTGAGTTGTGGCAATACCACAAATGAAATTCTCTTGTTAACAAAGGTTTCCAGAAATACCATGTGAACTAATGAAATACTGCGAGATGTGAGGTATTCACAATAATTATGCTATATCTCATCAAAATCAGTGGCACAAAACCAGTTCATTTCACGAGCTCAGAAGGGATAGAAGTAAGCTATGCTAAAAGTCAAAGAGCAAGCAATGGAAGGAAATTAGACTAAATTAGATTACCAGGAGCATCTTGGAGACGTTGCTCGCGCCGAAGACCTTGTGAACGGAGGCGAACTTGTGCGGCTCTAGCGGCGAGAAGAAAGGCGAGAAGGGGCACTCCTGCGCGCACCGCCGCCGGAGCAGCTTACATGCGGCACATGGGGTCATCGTGTTGAACGACGGTGTCGATCCTGGTCCTGCGCCTGCTGCAGGCAGGCTGCTACTCCTCCGTGCCGCCGCCATCATCCGGTCCGCCTCCGCCGCCGACTCACTCTTAATCTTCTTCCCTACCTCATGGTCTTGCTGCCAGTCACTGAAGAAGAAGATGTATATAGCATGAGATCACCAATTCACCATGGCTATAGCTAGGGTTCCAACTAATTCCATTGCCACACAGCGCCATGCACCATTGACACAGCAAAGCTTGAGCAGAGGATTCTAACTAGAGACAGTGCATGAATTTAGCTATTCCTAAATCATTTTTTGTATGATCTAGCTTGGTATTTCGGAAAGTAGTTTTGAGCTTTGAGCATACCTTGCAGTGGACATGAAGGCAAGGGAGAGAGCAGGGGGGCAAGGGATGGAAGTGAGGTGTTTTGGTAAAAGTGTCTTCTAGGTTGTGTGTCTCTGCCGCTTAGCTTATGAGAGAGAGAGAGAGAGAGAGAGAGAGAGAGAGATGTTGGGAAAAAACGTTCGGTTTTTTTATAACAAAAATAAGTTTGCTGCTGTCAGAGAGATTGTACTGCTAGATGTATGTAGGTTTTGCACCATTTGGAAGGCATCCTGGTGTATGTTGACTTGTTGCAATAGTTAATCAGGCAGCTAATTAATAAGAGGTGTGTGCATACGGAATGATGGAATCTTCTTAGTGTAAAATAACTCTCTATTACTGCCCCCCATTAAGATTAGCTTTGGCAATAGCCAAAAGCCTGTAGGTCTTGGAAGTGGTTTGGGAATTGGGTATGAGTTTTGAAAAAATGGGTTTAATATTGGACAGAATGGGCACATATTAATTTGGTACTAACAAACTTGCATTACATAGTTATTTTTTGTGAGAGTATTACATAGTTAATTAGCATCCACTAACTTAATTATGCATCACAAATTCTCTTTGAGTCATCCATTAGTTATTTGTGGTAATGTACTAGTATGGACTTTGTTAGAATATCATCCATATGCTTGGCTACAAACTACTCCCTTCGTCCCATAATATAAGATGTTATTAGAGCTGATATATGTCTGTTCATATCTACTTCCTCCGTTCCAAATTACTCGTCTCAGAAATGGATGTATTTAGAACTAAAATACATCTAGATACATCCATTTCTGCGACGAGTAATTCGGAACGGAGGGAGTACCATTTTTTGGAGTATTTATATGGAGCTATTGGTTTAAAAAAATGCCCAAGAGCTATTTGCTGCTTGGTCGGTTAGGTACATATATAGTTAAAAATGCCGGTAGCTAGATAAAACATTTTATAGTGTAGAAGATGTTAATGTTCCAAGGAACAAGGCCCTAAATACTCTCCCCGACATTAGGCACATTTGTAGGGTCGAAGCTGGCCACCTTGTTGATTCTCGCTGTTTTTAACTCTGAATATACATGTTTTTTTTTCTTTGCCCACTCGGCATTAGCTGTAGAAGGCATATTGGCATGCTTCTGCACATCTAAGATCCCATCTAGAAGAAAATAGTTTACATCTCCCCATCAGAGTTGATTTTAGATAAAACAATATAGCATATCAGTATGTACTTGTCTATAAACATTGGTACTAAAGTATGAACTTGACATTAGCATTTCCAATGTTGTTCACTAAAATAAACAAAGGGGTATCACAATCACATTGTTTACAAGGGGTCATAATGTGTCACCCTTCAGCAATAAGTTGATTAGTTTTTCTAGTCAGAAACAAAAATAAAACTGTCTCGAACTAGTACTAAATCTGCCACCTGAAAAAAATGTTTATAAACATACTAAACAAAAGTTTATGGATCATGACTAGTAGTCGCCTAGGATCAATGATTCATACCATCTATATGAGTGCATTAATTAGTGTGTGTTAGAGCAACCATAATCAAGTAACTATATGGCTCTCTATAGCCAATTTTTTTGGGGGCAAATTAAACCTCTTTGGATTGGACGAATTTTCGTATGATTCCGGTCTTCATGATTTCCTTACCAAGTACCCTTGGGATCAAAGGGGTGGTGATACCCAAATTCAGTGGCGGAGCCAGAAACTGAATGTAGAGCGAGGCAAACATGTCATATAATGTTAGAGGGGAGCAAATCACCTAAATCTAGCTAAATGGAGAATTAGGAGCACATATTGTTGTATTTGTGAGAGCATTGGGGGGGGGGGGGGGGGGGGGCCAAGCCCCTGTCAGCACCCCTACCTCTGCCACTGCCCAAATTCCTATGGACTACCTTTCTCGAAAGCCCCCTCTATAAGACATCCATTATGCAATCCAATTTCTTCTTTACACTCATTTGCTTAAGATGGACGGTTTTCCCCTTTTTCCATCCAAACAGGTATTTCTACTGTTTTCATGATCCTTTTGCAATCCTCTAGTTACTTATGGCCAAAAGACATCTAACATCGACTTAATCTGAAACTTACAAGTATGTAAGTATTCCCTCCATTTCCTTATACAAGTCAACTTCATATTTTTATGTCTAAGTTTGACCATTAGTTTTACCAACAAATAGTGAGGTATATACCACAAAAAGTATTTCATTGGATGCACATTCCAAAGAACTCTCCGATGATATATTCTGATGACATATAATCCATATTTTGTTGACCAAAATTATAAGTCAAAGTTTGACACGAAAAACAAAGTGGCCTTGTATAAGGGAATGAAGGGAGTAGACTACATACTTAGAAAACCCCTTGCGGTATCATAGTTACTTTTTGGCTTACAACTCGTAATGTCATAATCCTATTAAAAGAAACAACAAGAGTAGTAAAAATATTGCTTTTCTCCCAATAACGAGACAATTATGTACTTATATATTTATTCACATGTTGATTGCTTTGTATGATCCATCGTCGAGCTCACCACGTGACATATAACATCCTCGTCTTGCAATGTTCTAAATATGTTCGATGATTTGCGGTGTGGCATTCACACAAAATTAAGATCACACGTAGGTCGTTATAGCCATGCAGAACTACCATTGGTATTAATTGAATAACTAAGAGAATATTTTCTTCTCAATTGTAGTATAAATTTATGCTTACATTATTGGCTCCATACTTTATATCCATTTCAATAGTGAGGGGATGAGTTGTTGGTACGACATATACACAACCGGGGCGGCTGATCATAGAGGTTTTTACCCGTCATAGATGGATGTTTAGGCTTTGGATCGATGCTTCTCCAACTTAAAGTTTTCCACGTCCTTGGTACTTCTTATGTTGTTAGTTTGAGAACTTCATGTTATTTTGTTGTGTGCATCTACTAAGCGGAGGTTACATTCTAAACCCGATTGTGGTTGTATTGACTTGATGCGATGATAATATTAGTGCAAGCTTCCTTTTGTCGTGAAACTATCTCATGATGGCGTGAGAGGATCAAGACGAGCGAAATACTAACATATGTACAAATGTAGGATCGAAAGTATGTCTAGAGGGGGGGGGGTGATTAGACTACTTGACCAAATAAAAATCTAGCCTTTTTCCAATTTTAGTTCTTGGCAGATTTTATCTATCTTAGCACAAGTCAAGCAATCTCCACACAATTCAAGCAAGCATGCAAAAGAGTATATGAGCAGCGGAAAGTAAAGCATGCAACTTGTAAGAATGTAAAGGGAAGGGTTTGGAGAATTCAAACGCAATTGGAGACACGGATGTTTTTGTCATGGTTCCGATAGGTGGTGCTATCGTACATCCACGTTGATGGAGACTTCAACCCACGGAGGGTAACGGTTGCGCGAGTCCACGGAGGGCTCCACCCACGAAGGGTCCACGAAGAAGCAACCTTGTCTATTCCATCACGGCCGTCGCCCACGAAGGACTTGCCTCACTAGCGGTAGATCTTCACGAAGTAGGCGATCTCCTTGCCCTTACAAACTCCTTGGTTCAACTCCACAATCTTGTCGGAGGCTCCCAAGTGACACCTAGCCAATCTAGGAGACACCACTCTCCAAGAAGTAACAAATGGTGTGTTGATGATGAACTCCTTGCTCTTGTGGTTCAAATGATAGTCTCCCCAACACTCAACTCTCTCTCACAGGATTTGGATTTGGTGGAAAGAAGATTTGAGTGGAAAGCAACTTGGGGAAGGCTAGAGTTCAAGATTCATATGGTTGGAATGGAATATCTTGACCTCAACACAAGTGTAGGTGGTTCTTTCTCAGAAAATGTGTATTGGAAGTGTAGGTATGTTCTGATGGCTCTCACCACGAATGAAGAGTGGGTGGAGGGGTATATATAGCCTCCACACAAAATCTAACCGTTACACACAATTTGCCAAACTCGGTGGGACCGAATGGTTAAACTCGGTCGGACCGATTCAACAAACCTAGTGACCATTAGGATTTTCGGTGGGACTGAGATGCAACTCGGTAGGACCGATATGGTTAGGGTTAGGGAATAACGTAATCTTGGTGTGACCGATTACACAAACTCGGTGGGACTGATTTTGGGCTAACCAGAGAGTTGGTCAGGTAAACTCGGTGGGACCGATTCGCTCATCTCGGTGAGACCGAAATGTTACAAAAGGGAAACAGAGAGTTTACATTGCAATCTCGGTGGGACTGATGCTCATCTCGGTAAGACCAAAACGTTACGAAGGGAAACAGAGAGATTATAATCCCATCTCGGTGAGACCGAGATCCTTATCGGTGAGACCGATTTGCCTAGGGTTTGTGGCAGTGGCTATGACATTTGAAACTCGGTGGCGCCGGATAGAAAGAATCGGTGAGGCCGAGTTTGAATTTTGGTTTAGGTCATATGTGGATGTGGGAAGGTAGTTGAGGATTTTGGAGCATATCACTAAGCATTTTGAGCAAGCAAGCCATTAAGAAACACCTCATCCCTCCTTTATAGTGTTGGCTTTTCCTATAGACTCAATGTGATCTTGGATCACTAAAATATAAAATGTAGAGTCTTGAGCTTCAAGCTTGAGCCAAACTTTTTGTCCTTAAAATTTTGAGGGATCCACTTTCCTTATCCATGCCATGCCATTCATTGAGCTTTTCCTGAAATATTAATCTTAGAATAATGTTAGCTCAATGAGCTATATGTTGTTAGGAATTACCAAAACCACCCAGGGATAGTTGCACTTTCAATCTCCCCCTTTTTGGTAATTGATGACAACATATAGATCAAAGTTTCGACAAATGATAATAGGAGTGAAAGATATTGTCGCTTTGAGAAGTATGTGAAAAGCAAGAGCTCCCCTTAAATTTGTGCATATCTTAAGATTTGCTTTGGGCTGCAAATGCACAATGAGTTAGGATCATGGGTTACTCTTCCATGTCACATACATCTTGGTGGAGCTCTCAAAATAATAAAGATCGAATACATGCACTCATCACCAAGCAAAGTGAATGATCATATAAGGATAAGTAAGATAATATCATCTAACAAGCATAAGTGTAGCTTATGATCAACCACATGATTATCAATGTCTCACAGATAATAGCATAGTATCTCAAGCAATCAAAAGACAAACAAAGTTCAACCACCAAAGCAAGAGAGATAAAAAGCAATGCTCTCTCTCGAAGCCTATGATCTATACATGTTTCCCCCCCTTTGGCAACAAGTTACCAAAAAGTTCATAGAAAATGCATAGCACTAAAACGTCTCTCAAGCTTGGTCTTAAGGTGGTGGCGTAGAGATGGCTCCTTGGACAAAGACTTCAGTTGATGTGGATGGAGCTGAAGGAGTTGGTGCTGGAGCTGGTTGCACTGAAGCTGTAGCTGGTGCAGATGAAGTGGCTCTAGTGTCTGGAACAGGTACTGCAGTTGTCCTCTGAGCTCTAGGCACTCTGGCAAATGCATCAGTGGTTGTCTTGCCCTTCCTCTCCTGCATATCATCTTGAAGTTGCTCCACAACAGACTGAATCTCAGTTACCTTCACATCCAAGTCATAGAATTTTTGCTCCACGATTCTTTCCAAGCTTTCCTGGTTTTGAGTCAGGGTGGCCAGTCCCTTCTCAATCCTCAGAGTGGATGCAATCAGGTAGCCAAGCTGATCTTGCTTGCTCTTCAAGAGATACTGAGATGCCTCCTTCTGGGTTGGCATCTTTGCAGCTTTTTCTGTTTTTGCCTTCTCTCTCTTGGCTTGTGCTTGTACTGAGGATGGTTCATCTTCATCCATAACCACTTGGTTGTCCTCAAAATCTGGATAGATGACAAAGTGTTCCTTATCCAACAGATATTTTCCTATGCCCATCTTTGAGTTAATCAACTCCTGAATTTGTGGGGCATATTCACAACTTCTCTTTTGGTCTGCTGCTGTCCTCTTGATAGTCTCAACCATGAGGCTCATGACCTTGAATTTCTGTGGCACATCAAATATGTGTAGCAAATTAATTGCATGCCCTCTGATCATGTTGTGGTCACCTGACTTGGGCAAAAGAGTGTGCCTTAGGATCCAGTTGATCGTTGGCAGTCCTGACAGAAGAAAATGGACTGACCCAAACTTGAAAGTCTCAAGAGCTTTGTCTGGGATTTCCTTGTACATCTGTGACATAGAATTGTGATCCATCTTTTTCTTGGCATAAACATCCAAGTCATCTTCACTTTCCTTTGGGGCATTGATCAGATTGGCCCATTCCTCAATAGTTGATTGGTATCTCGTTCCTTCAGACTTCCAAACTATTCTGCCATCTGGATAGAAATGTGCTGTGGAGTAGAATTGCATAATGAGCTCATTATTCCAGTTTGTGAGCTTCTGCCCAACAAAGTCTGCAACTCCACACGCACTGAAGCTGTCATACACTCCAGGATAGTGTTCTTCATTCTCCTTCATGTAGGTCCAGTCGACCCACCTCATATCACACACTATAGGCTTCTTGTCCAACAAGATTGTCTCATAGAAATCCTGCTGTTCCTTTGTGTGGAACATGTAATCAACAACAGTCCTTCTCCTGGTGGCATATGGATCTGACTCTCTCCATAGCCTCAACCCTGAGTCTCTCCTGATCTTCATGTTCTCAGCCATAGGATGAGCATCATTGTGGTCTGGAATCTTGGGTTTGAGCTTCCTCAGGACTTGTCTTTCATCATCTTCATCAGCAGCAACTTCAGGCACTGGGGCCTTGTTCTTCTCAGCAGCTGGTATACTCCTGGTATTCCTCTTAGGTGCACTCTTGAGCTTGGAGGCTGCTTTGGGTGCTTCTTTGGGCTTTGATGTTGCAGCCCCTGACTTTATAGCACCACCCATCAGCTTTTGTGCCTTGGGTGCTGGTGCAGCAACCTCTTCTTCCTCTTCCTCTTCAGAATCTCTCATGATTGAGGATATCCCAAGCACTCTAGCAGTGGTATTTTTGATCCTCTCCTTCCTCTTCTTCCCTTCTACAGCAGCCTCTTTGGGTTCAGATCCCAGAGGGACTTGAGTAGATGCTCTGGCCTTAGACATTGGAATTCTCTTTGCAGGAACCCTTTGTTTCATGCCTGGCTTGGTGGCAGCAGCAGTGCTATATTCCTTCTTAACCACTTTCTTCTTGGAAGTGGCCTCATCCTCAACTGCCACATAGTCTTCATCCTCAGATTCAGATGTCTTCTTCTTTCTGGCCCTGGTGGCAGCTTTGGGTAAGTTGCTTGGGGTGCTCCTGCTGCCATCATCTGAACTGCTAGAGGGACTAGTGCTCTCACTCAGGTGAACCTGCTCCTCTGACCTGTTCTGGCTGTCACTCTGATCAGACATATTGCAAACACTGACAGCAGACCCTGTGAATAGATATAGATGAGATAGAGTGGATGAGCATCACAAAATGCAGAGGTTTTTGCAAAAGAATGAGTCAAAAACTTAGTTTTAGTTTTCCACATAAAGCATTTCGGATCAACCGATTTGTAAACTCGGTGATACCGAAGCAGCTGTTGGAACCTAAACTAGTGAACTCGGTCAGACCGAGTCACAGTTCGGTGGCACCGAGACTGCTAGGGTTTCACAAAGTCCTGAACTCGGTCACACTGATTTGCAATTCTTGGTTAGACCAAAAATTACATGTGCAATGGCCTGAGCCGAATCGGTGGTACCGAGTTCCACAACTCGGTGGGTCCGAGATGGTTTCGGCGAAAACCTAACCCTAAATTTTCAATTCACGACTAAACTACGGAGTGTTTTGACTGGATAAGAATGGTCTCAATCGTGGCAAGATACATGGCGAACACAATGTGCTAGGAATCAGATAGGGATAGCACAGTGATCGAATTCATACCCTAGTTCGGTGATGAACTCGCTACGGCGGCAACGGTGGGGATGATTCCCGTTGACGGCGGCGGAGACCAGCGGCAGGAGGCGGCTGGCGACGAGGAAGATGATCCGGAGACCCTGGAGGCAGAGCGGGCTAAGCGCGGGCGAAGAGACTTCGGAGAAATTTCCAAAAAATTGCCCGTGGATATATATAGCTCGACCCTGTCGGTGTGACTGAGTGGAACAACTCGGTGGCACTGAGATTCATAACTGCAATCAGTTACTGAAATTCGGTGTGACCGAAAGGTTCAAATCGGTTGCACCGAGATTGAAAACCTAGATCGACTTAGTGATCTCGGTATGACCGAAATGGATGAATCGGTCAGACCAAAACGCACAAAGAAGTTTTGGAATTTTAAGTCTATGACGAATCGGGGACTCCGAGTGCTCCTCACACAGAGTGGTTCGAATCTGACTTGATCAAATTTTGTGATGTAGCATGAATAGAGTTTGAGACGAGAAAAGCATAGATAGCTAGAGAGGGTTCTTAGGCATTCTTGTCCATCCACTTGGCAAAAGAAAAGAAAACAAATCAATCAAAACCACAAGTGGATGTCCTCGAATGAGTAAAATATGCAATCAACATGCTCACGCAATAAAATGGCAATTGAAATATGTGGCAAAGCATGCACAACCAATTCTAGCATCTATCAAACAATTTGCGATGACTAGGTCATCTATATATGAGTATATTGACTTAGGAGTCAAATGAGAACATTTGATCATAGGTCATACTCATCGTTTAAGCACAAGTGGGGTTACCACTTTTACATAAAGCATTGTTGTGTTCACACCATTAGAGTTGCTTTAGCTCAATTTTTAGAGTAAAGCTCCCCCTAGATGTGAGATCCCCCCTAAGAGGGATGAACTAACCTTGGGTTTTGTCGATGATGACTTCATGTAGATGTTGAAGATGTGGATGCTCAATGTTGATGTAGATCATCTGAAGCTATCCATTGGAGTGAGTTGCACTTTCAATACCTACACGGGTTAGTCCCACAAGGAACAAACAAGGATATCCATAGACATAAAGTTATGCACACACAAGATGATGTCTATGAAAGCTTTTAGGTTACCTTGTCCCTTGTCTTACCAATAAGAGGGTTTGTGACTCCTTGAACTAGTGCAAGATGTGGAAGTTGATTGCACTTGTTCTTGCCAAGATGATAAGAGTGAAGTATGTTGGTGGAGTCACCCTCAAGAACTCTCTAGTTCTTCTTCTTCGGGATCCACACCATCTTGATGGGAATCCTCGGTGTGTAGTTGTACTTGATGAAGTGGAACTTGAAGTAGTCTTGGGAACCCACTTGACCAAGGCCTTAGGAGCTTCTTCAAATGCATCAATTTCCTCTTATAGCTTGTCCTTGCCTTTTTGCTTGTGGTCTTGTGGTGGAAGATCATCTTGAGCTTGTGTCCCTTTGAAAGAAGTAGGATCATACTTCTCTTGTTGAGGAACAAACTTCGTCTTGGGGTATTGATCTTCTTCCCACTCAACTCCATTGGCATTGAACTTTCGTTCAAAACCAACACCTTGATTCTTCTGGTGCCTTTCTTGCTTGTGTACAATTTCCTCGAATTGCTTACTTCCGGCAAGGCTCTTGTAAACACCTTTCTCTATAATTCCCTTCAATAAGCTATTTTCTTGCTCAAGTGTAACTTGTCTAAGAGAATCATTAGTGGAATCAAGAGAACTACTAGAAGCAACAATATTGGATTTAGCATGATTATTGTTACTACTAGAGGAAGAATCTTTCTTGTTCTTGTTACTACACTTGACTTGAGGCATGTAAGTGGATAAGAGTAAATGCTTGGCAATGTAAGAAGAACTTTTCTTACGAAGATCATCATTGATTGCTTTTAAGAACTTATGCTCTTGCTCAAGGTTGAGCTTTTCAAGGCGTAATTTCTCATGAGTCCTTAAAAGTTCTCGATGATCTCCTAAGATAGTTTCATGAGCTAACTTAAGAGTGTTTAGTTCTTTAGTTAGAGACTCAATCTTCTCCTTATCATTGTCATTCGTTTTATCTTGATTAGCATGATTAATTGACGTTTCATCACAGTATTCATCACTAGAGTTGTCAACAAGTAAATCATCATCACCTAACAAGTCATCTTCATCACTATTGAAATCAACATACTCGGGGTGTGATACCTTTGGGCCTTTAGCCATGAAGCATGTTCCAACTCCTTCATTTGGTGAGTCAAATATGTCGTAGGAGTTGGTTGTCACAAGTGCTAGACCGGCAACACCTTCATCTTGAGTATATTCGGAGTCAGAGTGATAGCTTCTCTCGGAGTGGTTGTCGGAGTCGGAGTCGGATACCCATTCACTAACATGAGCTTGATGTCTTCGTTTTGTGTAGCTCCTTGATGACTTGTCCTTTCTTTCCGAATCCTTACTTCTCCGTGAGGGTCTTCGTTCATAACGATCATCTCTACTCCTTCTTTCTCTAGATGGTGATTCTTCTCTTCTACTTCTTCTCTTGGGAGAATCTTCTCTTCTCTTACAGGGGGCCGTACACTCATTGGAATAGTGTCCGGGCCTTCCACAATTGTAGCAGTTTCGCTCTCGACTAGAAGATCTTTTATCATTGTAGGACCTTGACTTGGAGCTTCTCTCTTTGCTTCTAATCTTGTAGAACTTGTTGAAGTTCTTCACCATTAAGCTCAATTCTTCATTGAAGGTTTGTTTCTCACTCGATAATGTGGGGGATTCACATGAGGCTTTGTAAGCACCACTTGATTTGTTGTGAAGTTCTTATTTATCCTTGAGTGACATCTCATGAGCAACAATTCTTCCGATGACTTCCGTTGGCTTGAGATCTTTGTAATTTGGCATCATTTGGATCAATGTGCACACGGTATCATATTTTCCATCCAAGGCTCTTAGTATCTTCTTGATGATGAATCTATCTGTCATCTTTTCACTCCCTAAGCCGGCAATCTCATTTGTGATAAGAGCAAGCCTAGAGTACATTTCAGCAACACCTTCACCATCCTTCATTTTGAACTTTTCAAGTTGACTTTGAAGCACATCCAATTTGGATTCCTTGACGAAGTCGGTACCTTCGTGCATATCAATCAAAGTATCCCAAATTTCCTTTGCATTCTCAAGACGGCTGATTTTGTTGAATTCTTCGGGGCACAATCCGTTGAAGAGGATATCACAAGCTTGAGCGTTGTATTGCAGCATTTTCAACTCTTCCGCGGTGGCTTCACGGTTCGGTTCTTTCCCGTCAAAGAATTCACCTTGCAAGCCAATACACACAATAGCCCAAACGGCGGGGTTATGTCCAAGAATATGCATTTTCATCTTATGCTTCCAACTAGAAAAATTAGTGCCATCAAAGTAAGGACCTCTACGGTGATAATTTCCCTCGCTAGACGCCATACTCTCCTAGGTTGTGAAACCAAGGCTATGACCGCCAAAAGCTATGGAAATCAAAGCAAATGGAGATCAAAGCTCTGATACCACTTGTAGGATCGAAAGTATGTCTAGAGGGGGGTGATTAGACTACTTGACCAAATAAAAATCTAGCCTTTTCCCAATTTTAGTTCTTGGCAGATTTTATCTATCTTAGCACAAGTCAAGCAATCTCCACACAATTCAAGCAAGCATGCAAAAGAGTATATGAGCAATGGAAAGTAAAGCATGCAACTTGCAAGAATGTAAAGGGAAGGGTTTGGAGGATTCAAACGCAATTGGACACGGATGTTTTTGTCGTGGTTCCGATAGGTGGTGCTATCGTACATCCACGTTGATGGAGACTTCAACCCACGGAGGGTAACGGTTGCGCGAGTCCACGGAGGGCTCCACTCACGAAGGGTCCATGAAGAAGCAACCTTGTCTATTCCATCACGGCCGTCGCCCACGAAGGACTTGCCTCACTAGCGGTAGATCTTCACGAAGTAGGCTATCTCCTTGCCCTTACAAACTCCTTGGTTCAACTCCACAATCTTGTCGGAGGCTCCCAAGTGACACCTAGCCAATCTAGGAGACACCACTCTCCAAGAAGTAACAAATGGTGTGTTGATGATGAACTCCTTGCTCTTGTGGTTCAAATGATAGTCTCCCCAACACTCAACTCTCTCTCACAGGATTTGGATTTGGTGGAAAGAAGATTTGAGTGGAAAGCAACTTGGGGAAGGCTAGAGATCAAGATTCATATGGTTGGAATGGAATATCTTGACCTCAACACAAGTGTAGGTGGTTCTCTCTCAGAAAATGTGTATTGGAAGTGTAGGTATGTTCTGATGGCTCTCTCCACGAATGAAGAGTGGGTGGAGGGGTATATATAGCCTCCACACAAAATCTAACCGTTACACACAATTTGCCAAACTCGGTGGGACCGAATGGTTAAACTCGGTCGGACCGATTCAGCAAACCTAGTGACCGTTAGGATTTTCGGTGGGACTGAGATGCAACTCGGTAGGACCGATATGGTTAGGGTTAGGGCATAACGTAATCTCGGTGTGACCGATTACACAAACTCGGTGGGACCGATTTTGGTAATAAGCTAACCAGAGAGTTGGTCAGGTAAACTCGGTGGGACCGATTCGCTCATCTCGGTGAGACCGAAATGTTATAAAAGGGAAACAGAGAGTTTACATTGCAATCTCGGTGGAACCGATCGCTCATCTCGGTAATACCGAAACGTTACGAAAGGAAACAGAGAGATTACAATCCCATCTCGGTGAGACCGAGATCCCTATCGGTGAGACCGATTTGCCTAGGGTTTGTGGCAGTGGCTATGACATTTGAAACTCGGTGGCGCCGGATAGAAAGAATCGGTGGGGCCAAGTTTGACTTTTGGTTTAGGTCATATGTGGATGTGGGAAGGTACTTGAGGATTTTGGAGCATATCACTAAGCATTTTGAGCAAGCAAGCCATTAAGCAACACCTCATCCCTCCTTGATAGTATTGGCTTTTCCTATAGACTCAATGTGATCTTGGATCACTAAAATATAAAATGTAGAGTCTTGAGCTTCAAGCTTGAGCCAAACTTTTTGTCCTTAGAATTTTGAGGGATCCACTTTCCTCATCCATGCCATGCCATTCATTGAGTTTTTCCTGAAATATTAATCTTGGAATAATGTTAGCTCAATGAGCTATATGTTGTTAGTAATTAGCAAAACCACCCAGGGATAGTTGCACTTTCAACAAAACATGGATCAACTCTGTCCATTGTGTCAATATTATTAAATCCTAACCAAAAAACAGAAACGAAGTGTCCAAAGGCAGTTAAAGCCCATATTACTTCAAACATGTCATGTTCGTGTTTGTGTCCCCCTGTCCCCTATCGGATTTCCACCGGATGAGGTTCTTAGTAATCCGTTTCACCAGACTCTTTATTTGGTCTTTTTAAAACTCCTAGACCTTCAAGCAAATTGTCTTGGGAAAATTACAAGTTGTATGACTGGACAATGTGCTCATTTTCATCCTATGCGTTTGGAAGAGACCGATCTAATCATTTGTTTCTTCCCATCCTCTTATATTTCCCCTTCAACCTCCATTGGAGGCCTGCTCAGTAGTTCTGAGGTGGGTAAGTTGTGCAATAAGATCAGCGGCAATGCTACTTTCTCCCTTTGGAAATCTCTGTCCGAGACATAGGCCTTGGCTAGTAGACACATGCATGTTCATCATCTTCATCCTCGATGCCGACAATTTCGGATGGCCAACCTTGGCTACTAGAGATGATGGAAGCCCTCATCTTAGGCTTTGATAGTTGCTTCATGCATCCCTAGAGACAATTCGTCTACTAGTGCCTTCGCCAAGCCGGTGACAACCATTGCCAAAATCCTTGGTCAGCTGTGTTGGTTGCTGGTGGAAGCATTAGTTGTGGTTTGTGCTACGGTGGCAACCTATGGTGCTTTAGCCGACACATGGAGGCTTGTGCTCCCACATGTATCTCCAGGGCCAGGTTGAAATTTTCTGTACTTTGTGGCCCTTGGTGTAATACAAGTTGTATGTATTTTTAAGAAAAGACACCTAAAGGGCGTTTTACATCTCATAATTATTAAGGAAATCATGCCAGTATAATGGAAATACAATTGAGCATCGAACGACTAGTAATAATAAAATACCAATAAAATCATAAGAGCATTCTTCTTCCTACGATTATACGTCACCTGCCGGAGATTGAAAAATGCATTGAACCAACAATAAAGGAAAGGGACACCCGCAAGTGTCCTCGCTATACCAGGCTTTAAATTTTGCAATAGTTATTCGCCACTTGAATCAAGATCTCGAAATCGCCAAAGAAACACCGGTTAGAGCATCACCCCACCCAATATTGACTTTTAGTCCATCACCACCAATCTAGAGAGTTGGAGAAACCAGACTATGCCAGGGAACAACATAAACGAATATGTTGAGGTCACCTTACCAATAGATAGCCTATTGATCTCCTTGATGGACACACCAATTGCAAAGATACGAAGAGAGCCAAGAGATCATACAAACTCTCATAGGTCCTTCGTCAACACTGGATTGGACATCGTCGAGGTAGGAAGAGGCTATTCTAACATGCCATCGTCATAACCACCTTGTCAATACGCCATGGAAATAAAATTTAGGAAAGAGAGAAACCAAATGGGCGGATCCCCATTCCTCGTGCCATCGAAGAGATCAACAGACAGAGGAGAGGATGGGGACCAAAAGAGTGTCACGGAGAATACCTTTGGTGGAGGCAGCTAGGGTTGGAAATAGAAGGGCGTGTGTCTATCACCTGACGTAGGTCTTAAGGAGTGGTTATTTGCAAAAGAAAAGTGCCATTAGGGGACGTGGAGTATCTGCCTGCGAGCTTATATGCTCCTGGATGAATAGTAAATTCAAAATTTGTAAAAATAATTGTGGCAAAAATTAAGAAATGGTTACGGTTGTTGCAAAGTTTCATCATGAAATCACATTCCTGGAAGTCGTGGCAAAAAAATTGATGCTCTGAAAATGGTACTTTCGAAAGCATTTTGGAGCTCTAGTTTTATTTTACTTTGTCACGACTTCCACGAATGTGATTTAATGGTAAAACTTTGCAAACACTTTAAACATTCCTTAATGTTTGCCAATATTTTATAGTGTTAGAAGGGATAGAGAGGGATTGGTGGAATGTTTATTGTTTGAGGCTCATGGGCATATATATAGGAGTACATGATCAACTTGAAGTACAAGACAAGCTGGAATAATTCCTAGTCTATCCTATGTTTCCTAATTAATCAATATACTCAACATCCCCTCGCAGTCACAACGATAGCGACGCAGACGGTGAGACTGGAGAAGAATCCGAAGGTAAGCCGATGGACATCCCCCGAACAGTCGGAACGGTCGATGCATCGTGGAGTTGTGGATGGAGTGGAAACCGACGAGATTCCTCAAGCAAGGCGGTAGCCCTTTGTGCCGTTTGTCGAGGTAGCCAAGAGCATAGGGTGGTGTAGTCGTGGTCAAGGTAGCTGTGCGATTGAGCCATGGTCGATGTCGGGTCGGGGTGGCCGGCGTCGAGGAAGTCGCTGTGGAGCCGCGGACACAAGGAGGTGCCGAGTTAGTCATAGGTGCAGTGGTGTCAAAGTAGTGTTGTGCTTGGAAGAAGACGTTGTTGACGAGGCGTCGTGGCGGGTTTGCCAAGCCCGGGGACACATCATAGACGAATGCACGCGCCAGTGTTGCCAGCACCAGGCATGCGTAGACAGACGAAGACGAAGTTGACGAAGCGCCTCTCCAAGCTTGCCAGGCCCAGGGACACGTCGTGGACGAAGGCACGCATCGGTGTTGCCAGCACCGGGCATGCGTAGACGAGGACCTGCACGAGCTGTACGCCATATCGAGGAGTCGGAGGGGCCACCCGAGAAGGAGACTCGACGATGGTTGTGGCACCAATCGGCATGGGGCCAATGTCACCAACGGTGGTCGGGGAAGATGACGGCAGCGCTGGAGACGATCTGGTGCTGGACGAACACGAAGGGGGTGGACTAGCGGCGCGGCTTGGGTGAGCAAGCTGTAGCGGCAGCGGCGGCTAGGTTAGGAGCATGGCGGCTGTGCTCCAAGTAGGCGAGGAACCGAACAACGTGGTGAAGACTGGCGCGGACGGTGGCGTTCTAATCTTAGATCAGAAAACCAAAAACAAAAAATATCGATCAAGATGACTGACGGGAGAGAGAAAACACCGGATCAAAGGATCGAAAAAAAGACTCTCTAGGGCAGCCAGTCAACATGACCAGCGAATGAACCCTAGGTACGGGCGGCGCGGCCCCCGGTGACGATCATGGAGACCGACCGCCCCGGGGCGGCGCGGAGCGGAAGCGACGGCGACGGCTAGGGTTTGGATCGGTTAGGCTGATACCATGTGACAAGGGATAGAGAGGAATTGGTGGAATTCAATGTTTATTGCTTGAGGGCTCATTCGGTTTAGTGGAAATCAAAACGTAGGAATTAGGAGTAGTATAGGAATTTGATAGGATAACACCTCCATCCTAAGAAATTGACTTGCCTCATTTCTACGCGAAAAATGAGCTTTGCGTGCATGTGTAGTTTCCTCCAAAAACATAAGAAATGAGTAGTATTCCTACGAAATTCATGTACGCATTCCCTACAAACCGAATGCATATATAGAATTTTTTTGGGACAATTGCATGTTTACCTCTAGTTGGTTCCTACCCACGGGTTTTGCCCTTACTTTTCGAGCTTGACCGTTTGACCAAAACTTTGAAAATTCATAACTAATTCATATGAACTCTGAAAAATGCAAAAAAGATATGAAAATGTTCATATAAACTCTACCTTTATGTGTGTATCATTTGCATTCAGGACAAAAGCACCCTTTAAACTACCTGGGGTAATTAATGTTATTAACATTATTAAAAATAAAAAGGTATGGACCATATTTTTTTCATGAATAAAAATTACATGCAAATGTAGGTGATATTTTCTGAACATCCAGATATCTTATTTGCATTTTTCCGAGTTCGTATCATCTTGTTATGAATGTTCTAACGACTTTGACCATTATTTGGAAACTTCATAACAAATTGATACGAACTCTGAAAAATGCAAATAAGATATCAGGATGTTCAGAAAACATCACCTACATTTGCATGTAATTTTTATTCATGAAAAAAATATATTATTTGTACCTTTTTATTTTTAATAATGTTAATAACATTAATTACCTCAGGTAGTTTAAAGGGTGTTTTTGTCTTGAATGCAAATGATATGCACATAAAGGTAATGTTTATCTGAACATTTTGATATCTTATTTGCATTTTTCCGAGTTCATATGAATTAGTTATGAATTTTCAAAGTTTTGGTCAAACGGTCAAAGGGCATTCGAGGGACCTCGGCGGAAAAAGTAAGGGCAAAACTGAGCAAGCTCGAAAAGTAATGGCAAAACCCATGGGTAGGAACGAACTAGGGGCAAAAATGCAATTGTCCCAAAAAAAATTCTCCAGAATCTTTGTTCCTATATTTTTTCTAAAAAAATCCTCCAAACTGAATGAGGCCTGAGCCGCATGGGCATATATATAGAGTAACTTGGAGTACAAGTAGGGTTGGACCAAAAGCTCATAGCTTGCGATCTCGATAGTTCGGCTCGTTAAGCTCGTAGCTCGCTTCTTAATGAATAGAGCCAATCAATGATTTCAGCTTGTTAAGTTTAATGAGTTTCACGAGTAGCTCGTTAGTAAAAACACAACACATATTTTCATCTTACGTGGCAAACTTTTTGTAGCACCTCAGTTCATCTATTCAATCTAATCGACAAATGAGGCAACAAACGAGTGTATTTCTTTCGTAGCCACCATATTTCATCATAAAAAACACAATCATGCACACATCATGTAGACCATAACACATTATAATATGTTAACGAGCGCTCGCGAGCGCTTATGTGCTTAACGAGCTTCAAACGAACCAAGCCGAGCAGGGGTTTCTCCTTGTTAATCTTAACGAGCCGAGTCTTAACGAGCTCAAGCTTAACGATCCGAGCAGCTCGTTAATCCACCCCTAAATACAAGACAAGCTGAAATAACTCTTAATCTATTATGTGTTTCCTAATTAATCAATATGCTCAACATATAGAAATGTTTGATATTTTTTCTACTTTTTATTTTACTGTTTGTAAAAAGAGCACTTGCGCACGGTCGATAAGCCTTTCCCAATTGTATGAGCTCTGGTAAATATGACCGGTGGACGTACGCTACGCATGGGTTAGAGCAACTCTAGCAGACCCCGCATCTTGCCAGCCCACAAAATGCATTTGCAGTTCGAGGAAAATGGCCTTTGCGAGCCGGTAAGGACGACCGCAGATGCAGACCCCCCAAACAGACCCGTATAAAAGTAAAATATACTTTTATACGGGTCGGCTTTGCGGTGTCTGCTCTTGCACTGCTGCATTCCGCATCTCATCGGCCCGTAAATATCAAATCCGACTTAATACAACAAACAGAAGCAAACTAAATAATTATTCAAATCCAACATAATACAACAATCATCCACATTACAAATAATTATTCAAATCACCGAAGCAAACTTAAACAATGCAATACAAAACTTGTGATGAATACAAATACAAATGAATACAGAAATGAGCCGCTGCCCAGCTCTTTGCCAATGATGCTCAATGAGATCCTCCTGAAGTTGAAAGTGTGTGTTTGCATTTTCAATCTCTTTATATGTCTGAAGAAAAGCTTTAATGCGGTTAGGGTCTCTAGCTGGTTTGACACGGCTACCCACATTGTCGTAGAAGAATTCCAAGTGAATCATATTGTGAAGGATAACGCAACATGCCATGATATTTTTCAAGATTCTCTTATCCCAAAAAACGAGAAGGACCACGGAGATTGCAAAACACCGAATGCTCTTTCAATGTCTTTTCGGGCTGTCTCTTGAACCCTTGCAAATTCACAATGTTTTCTAGTTTTGGAATCTTTGATGCTCTTAACAAATGTGCACCAAGGAGGGTATATACCATCTGCAAGATAGTACCCTTTTGTGTATTCATGCCCATTGATAGTGTAGTTGCAAGCAGGAGTATCACCACTAGCAAGCCTAGCAAACAAATGAGGCCGTTGCAACACATTGATATCATTGAGAGTGCCCGGCATACCAAAGAAGCAATGCCAAATCCATAAATCCTCGGATGCTACGGCCTCTAGCACAATTGTTGCATCACGAGACTTTCCACAATACATTCCTTGCCATGCCTTTGGGCAATTTTTCCAAGTCCAATGCATACAATCAATGCTACCTAGCTTGCCAGGCCAACCTCTCCTCTAATTAGATGCCATCAATTTCTTTGTGTCATCCTCGTTGGGTGCGCGAAGATACTCAGGACCAAAGACACGGATGATCACTTTTGCAAATCTACGCACTGACTCAATTGTAGTATCTTCACCAATGCGAAGGTACTCATCGGCATAGTCAGCTGGAACGCCATATGCAATCACCCGCATAGCCGCGGAGATTTTTTGATATGCACTAAATCCCTTTAAGCCCGCAACATTTCTTCTTTGAGTAAATACCGGCAATTTGCCTCGCAAGCTTGAACAATTTTCACAAAGAGGGATCGGTGCATTCGGCACCTCCTCCGGAAGAGGTGCGATGGATATGTTGGATTCTCCATGGAGTAGTCTTGCATCAACATCTCATTTCCAAGATGGTGATTTCGAGGAATGCAAAGACGCCCAACGGTCAGTCCTCGCCGCCTCTTCTGGTTCTCGTCTTCGTGCTCCTTCACGGCAAGTGCCATCACTAATGTCTGCTGCCGAAAGGTCGCAAGCATGGTCTCAACATCCAAGTCGTCCGAATAAGATGAATCAGAGAGCAAGAACTTCTCGCACGGGCTCAATTTCATCTACATGCATACCGTCGCGTCAATCAACTACACCGCTCGCAAATATCACAAAACAAACACTAACTGGCGGCGGATGCGGCGGGTGATCCCGGGCGGCGACGAGGGGCGGACTCGACGGTGGTCGATCCCTCGCGGCGACGAGGAGGGGCGGCTCTTCTCGCCGGATCGAGGGGGAGGGGATTGGTGCGCTAGAGGGTGAGGGACGGCCCCGCGGCGCGATTCCGCCCGCAGATTTGGCCGGAATCGCCGGCGGCGGACGAGCGGAAGCAAAGGCGGTCGGCGGCGGAAGGAGGTGGGGAAAGGCGTGCGGACTGAAATGTCCCTCCCGCCAACTGCTTTTCTATGATGCAGGGCACCGCGGCGGCGAGGGGAAACCCGCGTATTCGTGGGTTGAGGCCAAGATTTTACCGCGCGTCTCAATTTTTTTTGCGGGCCGAACCAGGATGCGGGGTCTAATCGGGCAGGTTTTTTCGTCCCGACCCATATTTTAGCGATTATTTTACGGATCGGAGCAAGATGCGGGGTCTGCTAGAGTTGCTCTCAGTGTCCGTACGCTACGCACCGTGTGTTTCCTAGCTTGTGACAGAGCTGGCTCGATCATTAGTTAATCACATGCTACATGGGGCTAGAGTGTGCAATGCGTGCAAGTGCGTGGCTTGCAAGGAGGAGATGCGTTGCACGCCGATCGATCCTGCTCTGTTTGACCCGCACATTGTGCCTAGGACGTCGCTGCGCTGTTCTTTGACCGTGCATGTGTATGTGCACTTGCCCAACCTACACCTACACCACACCAGCCACTTGATTTTGACTGCAATACATGTATTTCCCCTGTCATTAGGCTGGTCATAGTGGGGAGTAATTTATACTAGTGTTATGCATATGACACTAGTCTAAGTTACTATCTTTATAGTGTAAAGTAACTAAGTAGTAGTGTCATAGATGGTTTCATTTATTAGCTCATAGACTCATTTTGCCTCGGGAAGCGCTATGTTACAGTAACATATTATGTTACCACAAGCACCTCTTTTCTCATTAAATACTTGCCACATAAGTAAAATTGTTTTGGAATGTGTTAAGGTACTACGTAAGTTACCCTTACTATGGCTAGCCTTAGACTAACGCGCCTCGGTACCTGTGCCCCTCAAGTTTACTCCTGCGTGCATGTTCGGTACTGGAATCCCTCTAGACTAACACATATTTTCAACATAGGTAGCTAACTGGAGTAGTACATTATATATTCACGTTAGGATTCCAGTTATCTTTGGGCTACTGTTTGTAATGAACAGTGGAACGAGTGATGCCGCTTGGCGGCAGTTTTCCTTATTTTCGGCCGGGCAGAAGGAGAGAGTTACCACATCAACCAATTATGCTGATTTCCAGAAAAAGAAAGTGGCATTTTTTTAAGTGGTAATGTCAAATTTATTGCTGAAAATTCACAGAAACAGGGATAAAAAAGGATCATGGGCTCGACCAACCATACGTGTGGCCCCTAACCAAGACAGCGCCGCATGCTAGCTCGAGCGCTGATGGGCGTGTTTGGTTGCCGTGCGCTACAGTACCCGCATTGCATACATTTTTTCACCCAATCTGGCTATGCAAATGCAGCCTCAAATGCACCATCTGCATGTTGTTTGGTTGCCTGCATGGTCTCTTGCTTGCATGGGCAGAACCACACTGTCTGGTGTTTGGTTACCTGCATGTTAGTGGACAAACCCAAAGTATGGTGTTTGGTTGTATGCAACGCCTGGTGTGTGGTAACCTCTTTGACTAGTTGGTGAGGTTATCACCACACTTCAGCAGCACACATCATAAGTACAACAGAGTATAAACAGAGTATCAACTAGCATAATTCAGATATAAGCAGTATCACACTTCATAACAGTTCAACTCATAAACCATAAACATGTTCAAAGCAGACTCGATAGTATGCTGGAAAGAGGTGGCCCGACCCTACTCCTTGGCGGCGAAGGCTTCGTCGTGCTTCCCGCACTTTTTGACGACCTCAATGCCATCCTCGTCGAAGATGATGACCTTGAGGGTGTCGGGAGTGAGGAGCTTGAACGTCACCATGTAGCCGATCTTGATCTGATGAACGGCTGCGTAGGTGGCCCAACCCTGATCCAGGGTCACCCTGCCTTCATCAGCTTGATCGTCACCTTCCAGAAGCAGCCGGTGTTGTTCCTGAGCTTGAACTTCGTCGGCACCGCGACGAAGTGCTTGGTGAAGTTCAGGGGCATGGGGATGCACTCAAGTTTTGGTGCAAGGATGACCTTGCAGAAGTGAGTTTGGCCATCCTCCTGATGATAGTTGCCGTAGTTGCGATGCTTGTTGCTGGGGCGCTCCTCCATGCCCTCGTCGTCGCCACTCTCAGGCGTCTTCGGGTCTTCCTCGGCGGTGGGCGGCAGCACAACCTCGTCGGGCATTGGGTGAAGGGGCTTCTTGCCTTTGTTGTCAAGGGCCGGGAGCACCTCCATGCCCATCTCATTACTCTCCTCGATCTGCACACAATTCATGGAGTCAAGCACAACACATAGTTCATGGCTAATTGAAGAGCATGTAGTTAAAACAGCATGACTGTCATTCTTCTCCTCCTCTGCATCCCCCCTATATTTACTCACCCTGCCCACCACTACTTACCCACCCCATGTCTTCTCTCACTGTCAACCTTCCTCCTTCCATTCGCCATGAGCTCTAGCTCCAGCTCCAACGCCAACCCCTTCCCTTGGGGTATTGGCTGGAGGGCCTTCTTCCTCGGGTGGTCGGCTGGTGACCGCACCAAGTTCGAGAGCACCATGGAGGTGTGCTCGAACTCCGACTCCATGCCGGACATGCAGAACGAATCTAATGCAGTGCTCATGAAGGCCACTAAAGAAGAGCTGAATACGCTGATTCCTGACCCAGCGAAGAGCGCGATGGCAGTTGACATCATTCGCTGGGCCATGAATCAGGCCATCTCCGACGACCCTAAACAGAGGAAGAAGTGGTGCAAGTACAAGACCTACTGGGCTCCTAATGACCGTCTTGTCGCAGTGTACTGGGAGACGGCTATCGCGCTGCCGCCGGTCATCGCCGGGGAGTCTAAGGAGGAGGAAGAAGAAGCGGTGCACATGCCAGCGAGGGCGCCAGAGCCAGGCCATCCTACCTGGCAGATCGACCTCGACTCCGCCGAGGATGACGATGACGACCCGCCGGCCAGCACGGCGATGAAGAAGAAGATGAAGGTCAACGACTCGCCCAGCCGCTCCGCACGCCGGTGACGGCCGCCGCGGTCAGCCGGTTTCCATTGTGTACCCCCTATCCCCCAATCCCCCAATCCCCCTTCTGCATTCTGATCTTGCATGTATGAACTCGTATGAACTGCTATGAACTAGTATGAACTACCCCTATGCTTATCTACCTCTATCACCATTCCCCTCCGCCATGGATGGAATCTAGCGTGCATGTCGAAGAGAGAGAAGTGCTTACCGCCGTTGATGAGTCCGGTGGTCTTCTTCCTCTGCTCCGATCCGCCGCCGCCGGTGATGGAGTCCGGTGGTCTTCTTCCTCTGCTCCGATCCGCCGCCGCCGGTGAGAGTTGGGATAGTGAGGAAGAGTGGGGAGAGGGAGCGGTGAGGGGCGGTGAGGCTAATAACTGTCGGCGCTTTGGGAAGCAACGCGGCTTCTCGAGCATGGCCGCGCGCGTGTAGCCGCCACCGCCCACGTGCACCGCTCGGGCCTGGCCCTGGAGAAACTGCCAATTCGTGCGTTTCCAGTGACCCAGGCCCAGAGGTGTTTTAAGAAGCGTGCGATGCAGGCCCAATAAGGTATGTGGGCTACCAAACAGGCTGGTCACTTCCCGCGCGGGGCTGGTCAAGACCTATGCAGGCAACCAAACACGCTCGATATGTCTCGCTTCATGTTAGCTCGGGCGCTGAATTTGCAAAATGAAGTGAGCGCTCGCCTCAAGCAGCGCCCATAATGGCCCGTCTCAGCGGGGACCGCGGTCATTTAGTGTTTTCCTTTTCTTTTTCTTTTTCTTTCACTTTATTTTTTTGTTTTTGCTTTTTATTACTACTTTTCTTATATTTCGGAATATTCTAGTTATATATTAAAATAAAATTCACTTTACATATAGAATTGGAAAATGTTAAATGCACATTCAAAAATTGTTAAACGTGTATAGAGAAAATATTTATCACATATAAGAAAAAATGTGCATGTAACAATTTGATCATGTATTTAATAAAATGCTAATCAAGCATTTGAAAAATTGTTGAACAAGTATTTCAAAAATATTAATGAAGCATTTGGGAAATGTTAAATATGTATAGAAAAAATGTTGACCATGTATTAAAAATAATAATAAATTGATCATGTACATAAATTTTTAATTAAGCATTTGAAAAAATGTTGATAAAGTATTTGAAAAATATATTTAAGCATTTAAAAAAATGTTTAATGTGTATAGAAAAAATATTGACCATGTATTAAAAATGATGAAAACATTGACCATGTATATATAAATATTAATCAAGCATTTGAAAAAATGTTGAAAAAGTATTTAAAAATGTTAATCAAGCATTTAAAAAATGTTAAATGTGTATAGAATTTTTTTTGGCCATGTATTAAAAATGATTAAAGTTTGATCATGTATATTAAAATGTTAATTAAGCATTTGAAAAAAATATAGACCATATATTAAAAAATCATTACCATGTATTTGAAAAATGTTGACCATGTATCCCATAAAGTGTTCAAAAACATGTATTTAATAAAAATGTAGGTCATGTATTTGAAAAATGTTCAATGTGTATAAAAAATATATTTCATGTGTACACTAAGAATGTATATTGGGTAACAAAAATTTAATGTGAAAAATGAATAAAACCTAAATAAATAAAGAAAAAAATAACAAAGAAACCCAAGTAAAACGAAAATAGAAAAGAAAAAAAAAGAAAGAAATCGTTCAAAAAATGAAAACAAAAATATACGAAGGAAACAAATAAAGAAACAAAGAAAATCATAGTATGTCAAAGAAAAAGAAAAACCAAATAAAATGAAAAAGGAAATAGAAAAGAAAAAACGGAAGCGAAGAACCAGCGAACAAAACACGAGCGAACGAACGAATGGGCCTGCCCAATACTGCAGCTAGCCAGGGGGATCCTTCGGCGGGAGCTCCTTCCATCTCGCTTAATGCGAGACATAGCTCTCGCTTGCTAACTCGGTGTTGCGGTTTGGACCTGAAAAAATGGAAGTAATGCTAACAGGATGTACGAGTTATGGGTCATGGGTCGGAAGTATTCATTCGGTCAGAAGAACACAGATCCGTCGTTATTCTGCTCTTCCATACTTTCCTTTTGTATTTGCTGAATTATGCTTGCTTTTTTTTAGGATGAACAGTAGGTATCTATGCTGCTTATTTTATAATTTTTCAACAAGTATGTATAAAGAGCCAATGGGAAGAGCATCTCCAAGGGCAAATGCCATATTTATGCTTCCAAATATTTGTGGACATGTTCGGATATGTACATGGACAACAAAGGATTAAGCCTCATTTATGCCTCATTTATGGCCCCCTTGAAATATTTCTATCAGTTTTTTAGTTGGTGTTCCTTTCTTTGTTCTTCATTTTCTTTTATTTTCTTGTATTTTACTTTTGTTACACGAACATTTATTAATTTCGCAAATAATTTTCAAATACATGAACAGTTGTTAAACATTCTTGAATACTTTTAAAATCCACAAACTTCTTCAAATTCATGAATAGTTTTTAATATCTGAAAAATATAATATTTATTAAAATTTGAAATGATCATTTTTCTGAATATATACATTTTTATTCTGCTATATTTTTCAATACTTATTCTGAATTAGATTTAGAAACCCGTCTGAAATGCCAAAAACTGACGAACTAACATTATACGAATCATCCTAATCTGCGTCCCACACATGGAATGGCAACCAAATGTGTTGCTCCTTGTAGTGGCCTGCCTCGTTTATCGGTTTTCGACATTTTTATTTGTTTTTTTCTTGGATGGGACAGTAGGACTGGGACGACCGATTCTTGAGTTAGTTACTCCCCAAAACCGGCTGTTGCATGAATTAGACTAAACAAGGCTATTGCATGAATTTTTAAAAATATACAGAAATTCTAAAGACATTCACAGATATAAAAAGTATTCCGATATTTCTAAAAATGTTCTCAAAACTGAAACAAAATCTAGAATTTTTAGAAAATAAGAATTTAAAAAGTTATGAAATCTGGTTGAATTAACAAAATGTACATGTATTTTAAGAAATATTTTGCAAAATTTAAAGTTTTTCACAAAGTTAAAAATGTCCATTAAAATGTTCACACATTAAAATAAGTGCATGATTTTAAAAATGTTTTGAGATTTTATAAAATGTACACAAGTTTTAAAATACAATTAAGTTTTGAAAAACATTCGGGACTTAAAAATATTCACGAATCATACAAGAATTAGAAAAATTAAAAAGAAAAAAGGAAAGAAAAAAGAAAAAAGCAAAAGCAAAACGCACTGGGCTCGACAAAGTGCAGCAGTATATGGGGAATAGGAGGTCACATAAAAACGAACCAAGAAACCGGGGAAGGGCCAAGAGGGCACATGATCCATACGCGTTTGTATATGACATCGTTTCCTGGAGATGAGGGGCCGTCGGCCGTGGATGGACGTTAGAAAGCTCGACGAAGCAACGGACAGCAAGCATGTGGTGGTCTTCGGCTGTGTACGCTGGATCCGACTGCTGAGCAAGACGACTGCCATTGTGGAGATGCATGATGAATCCAGAATGGCGTCGTGTATAATCGAAGCCAATGCCGATGTGAGGGTCAGCACCCGAATGGTGTGGGGGTGCATGATGAATCCAGAATGGCGTTGTGTATAATCGAAGCCAATGCCGATGTGGGGGTCAGCACCCGAATGATGCGCTTCGCCTCTATCATGTTGGGAAACGTAGCATGCAATTTTAAAAAAATTCCTACACTCACGCAAGATCTATTTAGGAGATGCATAGCAACGAGAAAGGGAGAGTGTGTCCATATACCCTCGTAGACCGAAAGCGGAAGCGTTTGACAATACGGTTGATGTAGTCGAACATCTTCTCGTTCCGACGATCAAGCACCAAACGTACGACACCTCCGAGTTCTGCACACGTTCAGCTCGATGATGTCCCTCGAACTCTTGATCCAGCAAAGTGTCAAGGGAGAGTTCCGTCAACACGACAGCGTGGTGACGGTGATGGTGAAGTGATCCGCGCAGGGCTTCGCCTAAGCACTACGAAGATATGATCGGAGGCGTAAACTGTGGAGGGGGTGCGCCGCACACGGCTAACAATTGTTGGTGTGTATTCTAGCGGTGACACCCTTCATATGTATAGGTTGGAGGGAAGGAGAGACAGCCAAGGGGGCACCCCAAGTAGGAGGAATCCTACTTGGGGTCCTCCCAATTCGGCCTCCCCCTTTCCTATTCCAATTCGGAGTAGAAAGGGAAGAGGGGGAAGGGGGAACCCTATTCCCTTTTCTCCTTTCCGCCTTCCCCTTTTCTATCCCAATTTGGCTAGCCCATATGGGAGTAGCACACCAGCCCCTTAGTGGCTGGTATGTCCCCCTCTTGGCCCATTAAGGCCCATGTAGTTGCCGGGGGATGTCCGGAACCCTTTCCGGTGACCCGATATGCACCCGGTACCCCCGAAACACTTCCGGTGTCCGAATATCATCATCCAATATATGAATTTTTACCTCTTGACCATTTAGAGACTCCTCGTCATGTCCATGATCTCATCCGGGACTCCGAACAACATTCGGTCACCAAATCACATAACTCATATAATACAAAATCGTCATCGAATGTTAAGCGTGTGGACCCTACGGGTTCGAGAACTATGTAGACATGACCGAGACACCTCTCCGGTCAATAACCAACATTGGAACCTGGATGCTCATATTGGTTCCCACATATTCTATGAAGATCTTTATCGGTCGTACCGTAATGACAACATACGTTATTCCCTTTATCATCGATATGTTACTTGCCCGAGATTCGATCGTCGGTATCTTCGTACCTAGTTCAATCTCATTACCGGAAAGTCTCTTTACTCATTCCATAATGCATCATCCCGTAACTAACTAATTAGTCACGTTGCGTGCAAGGCTTATTATGATGTGCATTACCGAGAGGGCCCAGAGATACCTCTACGATACACGAAGTGACAAATCCAAATCTCGATCTATGCCAACCCAACAAACACCTTCGAAGATACCTGTAGAGCATATTTATAATCACCCAATTATGTTGTGACGTTTGATAGCACACAAGGTATTCCTATGGTATTCGGGAGTTGCATAATCTCATAGTCAAAGGAATATGTATAAGTCATGAAGAAAGCAATAGCAATAAAACTTAACGATCATTATGCTAAGCTAACAGATGTGTCTTGTCCATCACATCATTCTCCTAATGATATGACCCCATTCATCAAATGACAACACATGTCTATGGTTAGGAAACTTAACCATCTTTGATTAACGAGCTAGTCTAGTAGAGGCTTACTAGGGACACTGTGTTTTGTCTGTGTATCAACACATGTATCAAGTTTCCGGTAAATACAATTCTAGCATGAATAATAAACATTTATCATGATATAAGGAAATATAAATAACAACTTTATTATTGCCTCTAGGGCATATTTCCTTCAGTCTCCTACTTGCACTAGAGTCAATAATCTAGTTCACGTCGCCATGTGATTAACACCAATAGTTCACATCTTTATGTGATTAACACCCATAGTTCACATCGCCATGTGACCAACACCCAAAGGGTTTACTAGAGTCAATAATCTAGTTCACATCACTATGTGATTAACACCCAAAGAGTACTAAGGTGTGATCATGTTTTGCTTGTGAGAGAAGTTTAGTCAACGGGTCTGCCACATTCAGATCCGTATGTATTTTGCAAATTTCTATGTCTAAAATGCTCTCCATGGAGCTACTCTAACTAATTGCTCCCACTTTCAATATGTATCTAGATTGAGACTCAGAGTCATCTGGATCGGTATAAAAGCTTGCATCAACGTAACTCTTTACGACGGACTCTTTATCACCTCCATATCCAAGAAATATTTCCTTAGTCCTCTAAGGATAATTTTGACCGCTGTCCAGTAATCTACTCCTGGATCACTGTTGTACCCCCTTGCCAAACTCATGGAAAAGTACACAATAGGTCTGGTACATAGCATGGCATATCGTATAGAACCTATGGCCGAGGCATAGGGAATGACTTTCATTCTCTCTCTATCTTCTGCTATGGTCGGGCTTTGAGTCTTACTCAACTTCATAGCTTGTAATACACGCAAGAACCTTTTCTTTGACTGAGCCATTTTAAACTTCTTCAAAACTTTATCAAGGTATGTGCTTTGTGAATGTCCAATTAAGTGTCTTGATCTATCTCTATAGATCTTGATGCCTAACATATAAGCAACTTCACCGAGGTCTTTCTCCAATCAACAATATGTCATCCACATATAATATTAGAAATGCTATAGAGCTCCCACTCACTTTCTTATAAAATACAGGCTTCTCCGAAAGTCTGTATAAAACCATATGCTTTGATCACATTATCAAAGCATATATTCCAACTCCGAGATGCTTACACCAGTCCATAAATGGATCGCTGGAGCTTGCACACTTTGTTAGCACCTTTAGGATCGACAAAACCTTCTGGTTGCATCATATACAACTCTTTTTTGAGAAATCCATTAAGTAATGCAGTTTTGACGTCCATTTGCCAGATTTCATAATTATAAAATGCGGCAATTGCTAACATGATTCGGAGAGACTTAAGCATCACTACGGGTGAGAAGGTCTCATCGTAGTCTACTCCATGAACTTGTCAAAAACCTTCCGCAACAAGTCGAGCTTTGTAGACAGTAACATTACCATCAGTGTCAGTCTTCTTCTTGAAGATCCATTTACTCTATATGGCTCGCCGATCATCGGGCAAGTCAACCAAACTCCACACTTTGTTCTCATACATGGATCCTATCTTGGATTTCATGGCCTCAAGCCATTTATCAGAATCTGGGCTCATCATCGCTTCCTCATAGTTCGTAGGTTTGTCATGGTCTAGTAACATGACTTCTAGAACAGGATTGCCGTACCACTCTAGTGCGGAACGTGCTCTAGTTGACCTACGAGGTTCGGTAGTAACTTGATCTGAAGTTTCATGATCATTATCATTAGCTTCCTCTCTAGTTAGTGTAGGCATCACTGGAACTGATTTCTGTGATGAGCTACTTTCCAATTCGAGAGAAGGTACAATTACCTCATGAAGTTCTACTTTCCACCCACTCACTTCTTTCGAGAGAAACTCCTTCTCTAGAAAGGATCCATTCTTAGCAACAAAAATCTTGCCTTCGGATCTATGATAGAAGGTGTACCCAACAGTTTATTTTGGGTATCCTATGAAGACGCACTTCTCTGATTTGGGTTCGAGCCTATCAGTTTGAAACTTTTTCACATAAGCATCGCAACCCCAAACTTTAAGAAACAACACCTTTGATTTCTTGCCAAACCATAGTTCATATGGTGTCGTCTCAACGAATTTAGATGGTGCCCAATTTAACGTGAATGCAGCTGTCTCTAATGCATAACTCCAAAACGATAGTGGTAAATTGGTAAGAGACATCATAGATCGCACCATATCTAATAAAGTACGGTTACGATGTTCGGACACACCATTACGTTGTGGTGTTCCAGGTGGCATGAGTTGTGAAGATATTCCACATTGTTTTAAATAAAGGCCAAACTCATAACTCAAATATTTTCCTCCGCGATCAGATTGTAGAAACTTTATTTTCTTGTTACGATGATTCTCCACTTCACTCTGAAATTCTTTGAACTTTTCAAATGTTTCAGACTTGTGTTTCATCAAGTAGATATACCCATATCTGCTCAAACCATCTGTGAAGGTCAGAAAATAACGATACCCGCCGCGTGTTTCAACACTCATTGGACCACATACATCGGTATGTATTATTTCCAGTAAGTCATTGGCTCACTCCATTGTTCCGAAGAATGGAGTTTTAGTCATCTTGCCCATGAGGCATGGTTCACAAGTATCAAATAATTCATAATCAAGTGATTCCAAAAGCCCATCTGCATGGAGGTTCTTCATGTGCTTTACACTAATATGACCTAAATGACAGTGCCACAAATATGTTGCACTATCATTATCAACTTTTCATCTTTTGGCATCAATATTATGAATATGTGTATCACTACGATCATGATTCAATAAACCATTTACATTGGGTGTATGACCATAGAAGGTTTTATTCATGTAAACAGAACAACAATTATTCTTTGATTTAAATGAATAACCGTATTGCAATAAACATGATCCAATCATATTCATGCTCAATGCAAACACGAAATAACATTTATTTAGGTCCAGCACTAATCCCGAAGGTAGAGGGAGTGTGCGATGGTGATCTTATCAACCTTGGAATCACTTCCAACACACATCGTCACCTTTCCCTTAACTAGTCTCTGTTCATTCTATAACTCCTGTTTTGAGTTACTAATCTTAGCAACTGAACTAGTATCAAATACCCTAGGGTTACTATGAACACTAGTAAAATACACATCAATAACATGCGTATCAAATATACCTTTGTTCACTTTTCCATCCTTCTTATCCGCCAAGTTTTTGGGGTAGTTCCGCTTCCAGTGACCATTCCCTTTGCAGTAGAAGCACTCAGTTTCAGGCTTAGGTCTAGCTTTGGGATTTTTCACGGGAGTGGCAATTTGCTTGTCATTCTTCTTGAAGTTCCCTTTCTTTTCCTTTGCCCCTTTTCTTGAAACTAGTGGCCTTGTCAACAATCAACACTTGATGCTTTTTCTTGATTTCTACCTTCGCCGATTTCAGCATCGCCAAGAGCTCGGGAATCATTTTCATCATCCCTTGCATACTATAGTTTATCATGAAGTTCTAGTAGCTTGGTGATAGTGACTGGAGAACTCTATCAATCACTATCTTTATCTGGAAGATTAACTCCCACTTGATTCAAGCGATTGTACTACCCAGACATTCTGAGTAAATGCTCACTGGTTGAGCCATTCTCCTCCATCTTGTTGGCAAAGTACTTGTCAGAGGTCTCATACCTCTTAACACGGGCATGGGTCTGAAATATCATTTTCAGCTCTTGGAACATCTCATATGCTCCATGGCATTCAAAACATTTTTGAAGTCCTGGTTCTAAGCCGTAAAGCATGGTGCACTAAACTATCAAGTAGCCGTCATACCGAGCTTGTCAAACATTCATAACGTCTGCATCTGCTCCTGCAATAGGTCTGTCACCTAGCGGTGCATCAAGGACATAATTCTTCTATGCAGCAATGAGGATAATCCTTAGATCACGGACCCAGTTCGCATATCATCTTTCAACTTAGTTTTCTCTAGGAACTTATCAAAAATAAAACCAGGGAGCTATACGCGAGCTATTGATCTATAACATAGATATGCAAATACTATCAGGACTAAGTTCATGATAAATTAAGTTCAATTAATCATATTACTTAAGAACTCCCACTTAGATAGACATCCCTCGAGTCATCTAAATGATCACATGATCCATATCAACTAAACCATGTCTGATCATCACGTGAGATGGAGTAGTCTTCAATGCTAAACATCTCTATGTTGAACATATCTACTATATGATTCACATTCGACCTTTAGGTCTCCAGTGTTCTGAGGTCATGTCTGTACATGCTAGGCTCGTCAAGTTTAACCCGAGTATTCCGCACGTGCAAAACTGTCTTGCACCCATTGTATGTGAACGTACAGCTTATCACACCCGATCATCACGTGGTGTCTCAGCACGACGAACTGTCGCAATGGTGCATACCCAGGGAGAACACTTATACCTTGAAATTTTTAGTAAGGTATCATCTTATAATGCTACCACCGTACTAAGCAAAATAAGATGCATAAAAGATAAACATTACATGCAATCAAAATATATGACATGATATGGCCATCATCATTTTGTGCTTTTGATCTCCATCTCCAAAGCACCGTCATGATCTCCATCGTCACTGGCTTGACACCTTGATCTCCATCGTAGCATCGTGGTCGTCTCGCCAACTATTGCTTCTACAACTATCGCTAACGCATAGTGATAAAGTAAAGCAATTACATGGTGTTTGCATTGCATACAATAAAGCGACAACCATAAGGCTCCTGCCAGTTGCCGATAACTTTTAAAAAACATGATCATCTCATACAATAACGTATATCACATCATGTCTTGACCATATCACATCACAACATGCCCTGCAAAAACAAGTTTGACGTCCTCTACTTTGTTGTTGCAAGTTTTACGTGGCTGCTACGGGCTTCTAGCAAGAACCGTTCTTACCTACACATCAAAACCACAACGGTAATTTATCAAGTTTGCTGTTTTAACCTTCAACAAGGACCGGCCGCAGTCAAATTCGATTCAACTAAAGTTGGAGAAATAGACACCTGCGAGCCATCTTTATGCAAAACTAGTTGCATGTCTGTCGGTGGAACTGGTCTCATGAACGTGGTCATGTAAGGTTGGTCCGGGCCGCTTCATCCAACAATACCATCGAATCAAAATAAGACATTGGTGGTAAGCAGTATGACGATCACCGCCCACAACTCTTTGTGTTCTACTCGTGCATATCATCTACGCATAGACCTGGCTCGGATGCCACTGTTGGGAAACGTAGCATGCAATTTCAAAAATTTCCTACGCTCACGCAAGATCTATATAGGAGATGCATAGCAACGAGAAGGGGAGAGTGTGTCCACGTACCCTCGTAGACTGAAAGCGGAAGTGTTTGACAACGTGGTTGATGTAGTCGAACTTCTTCTTGTTCCAACCGATCAAGCACCGAACGCACGTCACCTCCGAGTTCTGCACACATTCAGCTCGATGACGTCCCTCGAACTCTTGATCCAACAAAGTGTCGAGTGACAGTTCCGTCAGCACGACGGCGTGGTGACGGTGATGGTGAAGTGATCCGCGCAGGGCTTCGCCTAAGCACTACGAAGATATGACCGGAGGCGTAAACTGTGGAGGGGGGGGGGCGCACACGGCTAACAATTGTTGGTGTGTATTCTAGCGGTGCCCCCTTCATATATATAGGAGAGGCAGCCAAGGGGGCACCCCAAGTAGGAGGAATCCTACTTGGGGTCCTCCCAATTCAGCCTCCCCCTTTCCTATTCCTATTCGGAGTAGAAAGGGAATATGGGGAAGTGGGAATCCTATTCCCTTTTTCCTTTCCTCCTTCCCCTTTTCTACTCCAATTTGGCCAGCCCATGTGGGAGTAGCGCACCAGCCCCTTAGGGGCTGGTCTGTCCCCCTCTTGGCACATTAAGGCCCATGTAGTTGCCGGGGGGATGCCGGAACTCCTTCAGGTGACCCAATATGCACCCGGTACCCCCAGAACACTTCCAATGTCCGAATATCATCGTCCAATATATGAATCCTTACCTCTCGGCCATTTTGAGACTCCTCGACATGTCCATGATCTCATTCGGGACTCTGAACAACATTCGGTCACCAAGTCACATAACTCATATAATACAAAATTGTCATCGAATGTTAAGCATGCGGACCCTACGGGTTCGAGAACTATGTAGACATGACCGAGACACCTCTCCGGTCAATAACCAATAGCGGAACCTGGATGCCCATGTTAGTTCCCACATATTCTACAAAGATCTTTATCGGTCGTACCGTAATGACAACATATGTCATTCCCTTTGTCATTGGTATGTTACTTGCCCGAGACTCGATCGTTGGTATCTTCATACCTACTTCAATATCATTACCGACAAGTCTCTTTACTCGTTCTGTAATGCATCATCCTGTCACTAACTCATTAGTCACATTGCTTGCAAGGCTTATTATGATGTGCATTACCGAGAGGGCCCAGAGATACCTCTCCGATACTCGGAGTGACAAATCCAAATCACGATCTATGCCAACCCAGCAAACACCTTCGGAGATACCTGAAGAGAATCTTTATAATCACCCAGTTACATTGTGACGTTTGATAGCACACAAGGTATTCCTCTGATATTCAGGAGTTGCATAATCTCATAGTCAAAGGAATATGTATATGTCGGATTTTGGGTTTCGGCAGACCCTTGAGGTTCGGACACCGGGGTGCGCACGGAGATCTCTCCCCTACCGATCTACGTCCAATCTCCTCGCGTGATCTAAACTGGAAACAACGAACAACACAAGGGACACAAGGTTTATACTGGTTCGGGCCACTGTTGTGGTGTAATACCCTACTCCAGTGTGTGGTGTGGTGGATTGCCTCAGGGGCTGATGATGAATAGTACAAGGGAAGAACAGCCTCGCGAGAGGTGTTCTTGAGCTGGTGCGATGAACTGCCAGGTTGAGTTCAGTCGCCTCACTCTCTCTCTCTCTACTTGGGATCTATCAGATTTCTGGATGTCTCGGGGTTTTTCTAGATGTCTCTACTCTGCGGTGGCTAGCTCTATTTATAGAGGCCCTGGGACTCTCCCCAAATAATGAGCGGGAAGGGCGCCAACAATTGGCCATTTTGAAGGGGAACATCTAGTACAAGTTATCCTGACCAAAGGTGGTCTTCGGCTGCCAAAAGTACTGGTGATGACGCTGTCTTGGGCTCCACGGCGACCTCCGTCCTGCCGCTCTGCTGGTCTTGGTCTCGTTGCACCGGAATGGCAACCTTTGCCCGATGCCTTGGCCTGTGCTTGCCCCCTTTGCACCAAAGGGGAAACAAGGACACTGCGCAGGCCGGCGCCCACTTGGTGCCCGCCTGGTCTCGATTGTCATGGCTTGCGTCACGGGTTCCTCGCCAGGTACCCCTGCCTTGATCTCTCCGCCTCTCCGCGAGCCTGTCTAATGAGGCTGCCACTGAGGAAGCTTCCGGTCGTCCGCCTCGCGAGGCTTGGCCCCTCGCGAGGGTCTTGAGCTTGAGCTGATGAAGATGGGCCGTGCTGGGCCCCCACTTGAGCCACGCCGCAGGCCGCAGGCAGGCAAGTCTGGGGACCCCTGTTCCCAGAACACCGACAGTAGCCCCGGGCCCAAGGCGCGCCCGGGCTTGGCCCAGCAGGGAAGCGAAGGGGCAAGCGCGAAGCGCCGCGGGCCCTAACAGCCTGCGGCCTTGGGCGCCACATGGCGATTGATTGGACGTGGGCGTCTGCGCTTCCCCACGACGCCTTGGCAACTATCCATCTGACAAAAGAGGTGCCCGGGCCAGACTTACTTGCTTTGTTCTCCTTCGCCTCGCTCCAGATCCCCTTTCTCGCTCTCCTCCTTCTTGCTTCCGAAATCCTCCAGATATGTCTCAATCCTTCTCATCCAGCACGCCATGGTGCCTCGCAAGTCCCTGACCGAGGCCTGGTACTCGCCGGCCCTGGATTCCCCGAACCTGTCGGAGAAGAACCTCACCCTTACGCGCCTGTTGACGGTGGCGCAGGGCAGCAAGGGGGCGACTGTGCTCAAGGCCGGCTCCGACCAGCCTGAAGTCAAGGGGAGCACCTTCTATCCGCTCTCTGTGAGCGCCATTGTCGCCGGTCTGGTGACTCCTTTCTCTGAGTTCTTCTTTGCTGTCCTCCGCCAGTACAAATTGCAGGCTCTGCACCTCCACCCCAACTCCGTTCTTCTCCTGGCGATTTTTGCTTACTACTGTGAGGCTCACGTCGGGGTAAAGCCCTCGGTGGCCTTGTTGCGTCACTATTTTTCCCTCCGTGTTTCTGGTGTCCATGTCTCCGCATGTGCGAGCTTCATCGCGTACTCCAATTCCAAGAGGCTTGGGGAAGCGGACGCCGCCTTGCGCCTAAGCTCTGAGGCCCTGACCGATGAGAATCTGGTCGCAGCCCTCCATTCCTTGGTTGGGGGAGATGTGGCGAAGCCGATGGGTGCCCCCGTCCCCCTGTTCCTTCGCGGCGACTGGGAGCAGGCGGTGAATGCCATGCCCACCTTCAACGGTGAGGGGCTGGTGCCCGTGGTGGCCCCCAAGGATCTTGCGGCGCTGGAAATGGTGGACGTGTCCTCTGGCAGCTCCAGCGGGAGTGAGAAGGAAGAAGATGCGGAGGAGGAAGAGTCTATCTTCGAGGCGACTGGCGAGGAGTCGGGGGAGTCCTTCCCTCGGCTTAGGTCTCGGGCCCTCCGCTCCATGTCGGATGACGATGATGCCGGCGCCGGGCAAGGAGGGGAGGACTCTCCCTTGGTCACAAGGAAGGGCAAGTCGGGGCTGGTTCCCCAAGGTCCGCTCCGATCCCTGGGCGGTCTGAAGCCAGCCCCAGCCCTCCCGACGTGGCTTCTGCTTCCGGGCCTCCCGAGGCTGACCCAAGCTGCAGGCTCTCGGGCTTCAAGTTCGGCCAGAAGTTGCTTGGGTCCACGAGCGACGACCAGTAAGTGCTTGATTCCTGCTTTGCTTGGTTTCTGTCACCGAGGCTTGACGTCCATATTCTCTTGTCAGGCCGGCACCTGCGGCGAAGAGGTTGAGAGGGGCTTCTGCGGCTCCGCTTGGGGCGAGTCCATCTGCCGGGGCGGTGCCTTCGTCCGCTGGGGAGGAAGACGGCGCGGCTCGCGCCTCCCTGGTCCGATCGTCCACGCGAGGCCGACTGGGACGCCTTGAGTCAACTGCGCTCGATGCTGCAGCCGGGGCGACCAAGGCCCAAGGGGTTCCTTCCTGCCAAACCGTGATCACGCCGCCGTCTTCTTCGCCCGCTCCACCGGTTCCCGCTTCTTCTGCTTCCTCTACCGCCGTCCTGGACCAGGTCGCCAGCGAACTGAGCTAGCTGCGGGAGGATCTTCTGAGCGCGGACCCTCGCCTAGTGGCCGGGCGCCTGGAGCTAGCTTCTGGCTGGGCCTGTTCTGCTGCCTCTGTCCGAGCAGCACTGAGCCAGGCCATGGCGGCCTCTGATGGGGAGAAGCAGGCCACCAACCAAGCCAAGGCCGCCCGCGACGCTGCCCTGGGCAACGCTGCGGCTGCCAAGGCTCGCTGCAAGGAGCTGGAGGTCGAGCTACAAGGCCTGCGCGACGAGCTCGCCAAGGAGGTCCACGGCCGCCAGGAGAAAGAGAAGGAGATGAAGGCTCGGGAGGCTGCCGTCAAGGACCGGGACGCCATGCTCGATGACCGCCACGGCAAACTGGAGACGTTGGAGCGGTCGCTGCAGGCGGAGAGGTCCGAGCTGGACGCCAAGGCGAAGGTCCTGGCGGAGGATCGGGTGGCCTTCGCGAAGATGGAGAAGAGGGCTCGTGCCGCGCTGAAGATGCTTTACGAGAGCGGCTTGGAGGAGCCACTGGCCGGTGCGGAGGATGGCCCCGCCAAGCTGCTTCCCTTCCTGGTCCGTGCGCTTGAAGATGTCGTAGACGGCCTTGGCCCCATGGCCGAGGCCGAGGCGCGCGCCCTGTCTTCGGCGGCACTGACACGTGTCCTCAGCCACGTCTACCTGCGCGACCCGAACGTCGACCTCGACAGCCTGCTGGAGCCCATGAGCGGCGACCTTGCCGCCGCTGCCGCTGAGGCCGTGGAAGGCCGAGCCGAAGCTTTGCTGGGGAGGTTCCGCGCCTTTAGCATCTTGCCCGGGCGCGGTGCCGCCAGCTCCGCGGCCCTAGGAGGCGACGCCACTGGAGAGTGATCCCTTCACGGCTTCTGTCCTGTTTTTATTCCTGCAACATGCACCATGCCTCGCGGAGGCGTTTAAACTTGTCTATGGCGTCGTAAAAACAATCTATAGCTTGTAATATTTGTTTTGAATTTCCTGGAATTTGCATTTTTTTCTCCCCTACTTGCTCGCGCTCTACGTCGGCAGGGCCCGGCCCCGCGCATACCTCAACCAGCGTTAGCCCCGACCGGAAACCAGGACAGGACTAAGGAGTGAGGGGCTACATGGCAAGTTAGGCTCCTGAGTCGCGATGCTCAGGAGTCCCCCTTGACACACAAGCAACAAGTAGGAAAAGGGGGGAACGAGGGGTGGATCGATCGTTCTGCGTCGGCAGGGCCCGGCCCCGCGCGTACCTCACCCAGCGTTAGCCCCGACCGGAAACTAGGACGGGACTAAGGAGTGAGGGGCTACAGGGCAAGTTAGGCTCCTGAGTCGCGATGCTCAGGAGTCCCCCTTGACGTTCAAACAGGTTTCCATACCTTGGCTCCGCTCGGGGAGGGGCGCGTGACGACCAGGTCCGAGGGACCTGGCTGGGTGGTGTGCGCTCGGGCGAGGCCCGGGCGTAGCCCCCGTGTCCAGCCCCCTCGCGCGGCGCTCCCGAGGGGAGGCGTTGCGATGGTGCCGGAAACTGAGCTCTGGGCTCCCTGAGGTTGGTACGGCCGGAGGCCGCCCTCAGTTGTTTATCACCAGCGCGGAGCATAGCGCTTCCGTATGTATACGGGCATAGCCGCTCCTCGGCAGTGTCGTCAGCCAGCGCAGAGCATGGTGCTTCCACTGGTACGTGGGAGGGGGCTCCCCTCCGGGAGGAGCCCCCGGGGCGTGTACAGCCCCGCCCTGACACGTGGCCGGCACGGTAGGGCTATGAGAGGTGTATTTGGGCACTCGTGAGCCAGCGCGGGACTCACGAGGTCCTACCTCGAGGCGGGTTGCGCCTGGCTCTGGGCCTTTATCAATGGTGTGTTCCTGCAGGGTGGTTAGAATGCAAATGCTCTATGTCCTCAGGTCCCGGCCCTCAAGCGAGCTCAACCGCCGCTGGTATGACAGGTCGCGATGCCGTGGGTCAAGGCCAGGGGGTGAGGGCTGGAGAGCCAATAGGAGTCCATGAGTCGCGATGCTCAGGTACCCCCCTTTTAACGTGCAAGCGCTTTGCATGAAAGTGGAGAAGTCCGCGATAAGCAGCAGGTGATAATTGAGCGCGAAAGAGCAAATTCATTTTAAGTAGACACGGGAAAAGCAAACGCCGCAGGGCCAGGCCCGAGCAGCTCGGGGATGATGCAGCCCGAGGGGCTCCCCCAACAAGCTAAGTAAAGAGCATAAGCAAAACGGATACATGCCGCAGGGACGGACCCACGCGACCTATGAATAATGCGGCCCTGTGGGCGCTCCCAGCTAAAAACGGAACTTAGAAAGATGTCACCTGGTGCCATTGAAGATGGAGTGATGCTGAAGAAGCGGGCGATGCGCGATGAAGACATCGACCCTCACGAGTCCTCAGGCCCAGGAACCTCGGGAGGCTCCGGGGGCACAGGTGGGTCTCCGAGAGCCATCTCCATCTCCGCCAGGACCGCACGATGCCTGACCTGCTGAGCCTCCAGAATGCTCCTCAGCAAGCGCTGATGAGCGGCGACTGCGTTCCTCAGGCCGAAAGGCATGCGAACGTAGCTGTGAGGTGGACCCTCGCAATGCCCCACGCGCGAAGGCCAGAGGCGCTCCTGAGACGTGGCTTGGTTGAGCCCTGCACGTCGACGCAGACGCGCAGCCCACCATCCTCGCTTGGATGTGGGGCAATGGCGGGTAAGCGGCGGCTGCCGCGCATGACTCTCGACTCCTGTAGCTCCTGAGTGTTGCTTGTGATGAACTCCTGAGGGTTTGGTCTTCCTTGCCTTGTACCTTCCTAAGGGAAACATGCCTGGAAGCACCCCTCCAAGTTGTGCCCGAGCGCCTCCCTCGCGACCTTGGCAAAGTCGGTGGCTCTCCAAGAAAGAGCCCCCGAGCCCTGCCTGAGGAGGGCTGGGCGTGCCTTCCTATGCAAGAGAGGGTGGCGCTCCCTGATTGGGCGCAGATCCTGACCCAACACCTCCGGAGGCGCCTGCCTCCTGATGGCTTGAGCCAGGCGAAGCCTTCTTCTTCTTGGGGGTCGCCTCGGGAAGTCTTCCATTTCTGCGGTCCGGGTCTTCGATTGCTGCGGCTTGGAACACGCGCTCAAGTGAGCACACTGCGTCCCTTTCTTCACAGGGTACGGTGATGACTCCACCACTTCCTGGCATCTTGAGGACATTGTATCCATGGTGAGTCACTGCCATGAACTTGGCCAGGGCTGGGTAACCGAGGATGGCGTTGTATGGCAGACGGATGTGGGCGACGTCGAAGTCGATGAGCTCGGTGCGGTAGTTGTTGCGCTGCTCGAAGGTGACTGGAAGGCGAACCTGCCCTATCGGAACAGTGGAACCATCAGTGACTCCTGAGAATGGCTTGGTTGGCTGAAGTTGATTGTACGGCACTTGGAGATTGTCGAACGTCTCGACGGACAGGACGTTGAGTCCTGCTCCGCCGTCAATGAGGGTCCTGGAGACCTGCACATTGCTGATGACTGGGGAGCAAAGCATCGGGAGGACTCCGGCCATTGCCGCGCACTTGAGCTGATCCGCTAAGCTGAACATGATAGCGCACGTAGACCACCTGAGAGGGCGCGTGGCCTCAAGCTTGGGGAGGGCTGCATTCACCTTGCGAGCAAACTTCTTGAAGATGCGCTGTGAGGCTGGGGCCTGCGCTCCACCCAAGATGCAAGCGATAGCGCGCGGCTCCTGGAAGCCCCCAGCCCCCTCGTCTTGATGTTGGTCTTCGTTCCTCCTTGGCGGTGGCGGCAGAGGAGGAAGGCCTGCATTTTCGCGTGGGCGATCCTCACTAGCCTGATATCTCTAGCCTCCCTCACGAGGCTGGTCCTGCCAGTGATCCTCGCAAGGTCGGTCACGCCACCCTTGGCGAGGGCCACGGTCTTCCCATCGTCCGCCACCTCTTCCTCCTCCTCCTCGGCCATAGCCCCTGTCATTGCGCTCGGGGCGTCGGCCGACACGTCCATCTCTCACGGCCCTGAGCTCTTGACATTCGTTGGTGTTGTGGGTGTGGAGGTCGTGGTACACGCAGTACCGGCTGCCCTTGGATGACTCGGGCTGATCCCTGCCTTGCTTGGTGTCTGGCTCCGCTGCAAGCACGACAACCCCCTTGCGCTTCACGTCCTTGGCCTTGGGCTTCTTCTCTTCTGGGTCGGCAGCCGGGAGTTCGAGGAGGGAAAGGCGCCCTTCCTCAGCCCTGGCGCACTTGGTCGCCAAGTTGAACAGCTCCAGGGATGTGCACAGGTCTTCATGGATTGCTAGCTCCTCCTTCATCTTGATGTCGCGCACGCCATCGGAGAAGGCCGAGATGATGGCTTCTTCAGTCACCTTGGGGATCTTGAGGCGAGCGTTGTTGAAGTGCTGGATGTATTTCTGCAGGGTTTCCCCTTGCTACTGCTTGATGCGGCGCAGATCGCTCACGGCCAGGGGCCGGTCGCGAGTGCCCTGGAAGTTGGCGATGAAGCGAGTGCGCATCTCGTCCTAGGAGGAGATTGTGCCAGGAGCCAAGTTCAGGAGCCAGGTGCGGGCCCCGTCCTTGCGCGCCATGGGAAACCAGTTCGCCATGACCCTTTCGTCTCCGTTGGCGGCTTCGATGCATAGCTCATAGAGTTGCAGGAACTCCGCAGGGTCCGCCGTGCTATCGTAGCGAGGGGCAGGCCAGGCTTGAATTTGCCTGGCCATGCGACGCCGCGTAGCTCGGGGGTGAGGGCACGGCAGCCTGCTGTGGCCACCGGTGCCTTTTGCTGGTACTGGGCTTGCTCCTGGGGATTACCGCGCGCCGCCGCTTGGAGCAGCGCAGGGTCTTGGCGTGGAGGTGCAGGGACGCGATCTTGGCGCGCCGGCGCCGGGAGTGCGCGTGCGCCTTCTTGGGGACGAGGGATCTCTTGGCAGCTCCTTTCTTGCTGCGCAGGCGCCGGACGCGGAGGGTCTCGCTCTGGGGCTGCGCGCCTTGGAGCCAGGGCGCCTCCTTGGGGAGGAGGTGGTGGAGGTACTTCCTGATCCTCGCCTCCTGCGTGGAATGGAGGGCGAGGCAGCGAGAGGGACGGCAAGGGGGAGCCCCCTGCGGCGCTGACGAGTTCGGTGATGCGGGCGAGCCAGTCTTCATAGAGGTCGTCAACGGGCGGTAGTGCAAGAGCTCTCTTGCCAGGAGCAGCGCGGCGTGTGCGTCCGTGGGGGCGCGACAGGCATGGGATGACGAAGCGGCTGGAGTCAGTGACGGTGTGGCGGTGCGGCCTTCCCACCGTACCGAAGGATGCTGGGACGAGGCCTGCTACTCGTTCCTCGCCGGGCCGGTGGCGGCGTTGGCGGCAGGCGACGGGGAACGACGAGGGCGTCCGCCGACGGGCGCCGTCTGGGCGACGCGGGTGGCGAGAGCAGCCCAACGCTCAACGCGAGCCCGACGAGCATCAGCCATGGACACGATAGAAGATCACACGCGAACAGCGGAATAAAGATTCCGGCGCACCCCTACCTGGCGTGCCAAATGTCGGATTTCGGGTTCCGGTAGACCCTTGAGGTTCGAACACTGGGGTGCGTGCGGAGATCTCTCCCCTACCGATCTACGTCCAATCTCCTCGCGTGATCTAAACAGGAAACAATGAACAACACAAGGGACACAAGGTTTATACTGGTTTGGGCCACCGTTGTGGTGTAATACCCTACTTCAGTGTGTGGTGTGGTGGATTGCCTCAGGGGCTGATGATGAACAGTACAAGGAAAGAACAGCCTCGCGAGAGGTGTTCTTGAGCTGGTGCGATGAACTGCTAGGGTGAGTTCAGTCGCCTCACTCTCTCTCTCTCTCTCTACTTGGGCTCTACCAGATTTCTGGATGTCTTGGGGTTTTTCTAGATGTCTCTACTCTATGGTGGCTAGCTCTATTTACAGAGGCCCTGGGCCTCTCCCCAAATAATGAGCGGGAAGGGCGCCAACAATTGGCCATTTTGAAGGGGAACATCTAGTACAAGTTATCCTAACCAAAGATGGTCTTCGGCTGCCAAAAGTACTGGTGATGACGCCGTCTTGGGCTCCATGGTGACCTCCATCCTGCCGCTCTGCTGGTCTTGGTCTCGTTGCACCGGAATGGCAACCTTTGCCCGATGCCTTGGCCTGTGCTTGCCCCCTTTGCACCAAAGGGGAAACAAGGACAGTGCGCAGGCTGGCGCCCGCCTGGTGCTCGCCTGGTCTCGATCGTCATGGCTTGCGTCACGAGTTCCTCGCCAAGTACCCCTGCCTTGATCTCTCCGCCTCTCCGCGAGCCTACCCGATGAGGCTGCCACTGAGGAAGCTTCCAGTCGTCCGCCCCATGAGGCTTGGCCCCTCGCGAGGGTCTTGAGCTTGAGCTGATGAGATGGGCCGCGCTGGGCCCCCACTTGAGCCACGCCGCAGGCCGCAGGCAGGCAAGTCTGGGGACCCCCATTCCCAAAACGCCGACAGTATAAGTCATGAAGAAAGCTATAGCAATAAAACTTAACGCTCATTATGCTAAGCTAACGGATGGGTCTTATCCATCACATCATTCTCCTAATGATGTGATCCCGTTCATGAAATGACAACACATGTCTATGGTTAGGAAACTTAACCATCTTTGATTAACGAGCTAGTATAGTAGAGGCTTACTAGGGACACTGTGTTTTGTCTATGTATCCACACATGTATCAAGTTTCCGGTTAATACAATTCTAGCATGAATAATAAACATTTATCATGATATAAGGAAATATAAATAACAACTGCATTATTGCCTCTAGGGCATATTTCCTTCACACCATGCACCTAGGGACACTCGTAGACGTCGAGGGCGTCGTCTCCCTCCCCGGGAGCCTAAATCATCTGTCTTACACTACCACCCAACAGGTGGAGATTTGAATGCGAAAGTTGTACGCCATCGGAACACAGCCCGATGGCAGTCTGTTCGAGGTGGCATCACGAAATTCCTCCATCAACATCACCTCCTCGAGCCCTTCAATCATGCAGGAGGGGGATCCGGTAAGATGATGGATGTCTTGAGGCGGCATCGCGGAAATCTTCCACCAACGTTACTTCCTCAAGCCCTTCAATCACACGAGAGGAGAATTCGATGGGACATCTCTTTGGCGCCACCACCCAACATGGGAGATTTGGGTGAGAAATCAGACCATGATAACGTTCATCACCACTAGCATCACCAAGAAGCACATCCGGAGCAGGGGAAGGGCAAAGAGGGAACATGATCTGTACGCTTCTGTTTATGGCATCGTTCCTTGGGAGATGAGGGGCCGTCGACCATGGATGGACGTTAGAAAGCTTGACGAAGCAACATTCGGCAAGTATGTGGTGGTCTTCCGTGTGCAGTGGATCCGGTCGCTGAGCAAGACTATTGCCATCGTGGGGCTGCACGATGAATGGTGTCCTGTATAATTGAAGCCAGTGCCAAAGAGGGGGGTCACCACCCAGATGGTATGCTTCGCCTCTACCATGCGCCTAGGGATCCTCATAGATGTAGAGGGTGTCGTCCCCCTCCCCGGGAGTTGGAAGCATCTATTTGACACCACCACCCAACAGGTGGTGATTCAGGTGAGAAAGCTATATGGCATCGAAAGGCAGTAAGATGGAAGTCCTATTAATGCGGCATCACGGAGTTATTCCATCAACATCACCTCCTCGAGCCCTTCAATCACACGGAAGGGGAATCTGGTTAGACGAGAGAGGGATCTTTTGAGCTGAGGGATGGACAAGTGGTCCATTCCATATTTTTAGCTACCTTCTTAGATACGAAACTTATATAGACCCGAGTAATAAAGAGACGAGGCTCTTATACCAATTGAAAGGGCCAGTTTGGTTGACTAAAGGGGGTGGATAGGCGCCTAACTATTTTTTATTCTCCTTATAACAAATTAAGTCTTGACATGAAAATAGGTTTTCTAGATATGCAACTAGGTGGACAACCTATATGATAAGCACAACAACAAGCAAACAAGCAAGCACAAAGTAAACACAATATAAGCTTGCACAAAGTAAATATTGTTGGAAATATGCCCTAGAGGCAATAATAAAGTGGTTATTATTATATTTCCTTAATCATGATAAAAAGGTTTATTATTCATGCTATAATTGTATTGATCAGAAACTTAAATACATGTGTGAATACATAAACAAATACCAAGTCCCTAGTAGGCCTCTACTAGACTGTCTTGTTGATCAAAGGATGGTTAAGATTTCTTGACCATGGACATGAGTTGTCATTTGATAATGGGATTACATCATTAGGAGAATGTTGTGATGGACAAGAACCATTCGTTAGCATAGCATATGATCGTTCAGTTTATTGCTACTACTTTCTTAATGTCAAATACATATTCCTTCGACCATGAGATCATGCAACTTCATAACTTGGTGATCATAAAGGTGCTCTACAGGTATCTCCGAAGGTGTCTGTTGAGTTGTCATGGATCGAGATTGGGATTTGTCACTCCGTATGACGAAGAGGTATCTCTGGGCCCTCTCGATAATACAACATCACAAGAAGCTTGCAAGCAAAGTGACTAAGGAGTTAGTTACAAGATGATGTATTACGGAACGAGTAAAGAGACTTGCTGGTAACAAGATTGAACTAGGTATGGAGATACCGACGATCGAATCTCGGGCAAGTAACATACCAACAAACAAAGAGAATTACGTATGCTGTCATAAAGGTTTGACCGATAAAGATCTTCGTAGAATATGTAGGAACCATTATGGGCATCCAGGTCCCGTTATTGGTTATTGACTGGAGAAGCGTCTCGGTCATGTTTACATCATTCTTGAACCCATAGGGTCCGCACGCTTAACGTTCATTGATGATATAGTACTATATGAGTTATGTATGTTTGTGACCGAATGTTGTTCAGAGTCCCGGAGGTGATCAGGACATGACGAGGAGCTCCGGAATGGTCCAGAGGTAAAGATTGATATATAGGATGAAGGTATCCAGGTTTCGAAATGTACCAGATTACCATTGCAGTGCCGGAAGGGGTTCGGGGATGCCACCGGTAGGTTATACCTACTTGGTGGGCCACATGGGCCAAGGAGGGAGGCGCACTGATACATCTCCAACGTATCTATAATTTTTTTATCATTCCATGCTGTTATATTATCATTCTTGGATGTTATACAATCATTTTATAGCAACTTTATATCATTTTTTGGGACTAAGCTATTGACATAGTGCCCAGTGCCAGTTGCTATTTTTGCTTGTTTTTTACTTTGCAGAAAATCAATACCAAACGGAGTCCAAATGCATCGAAATTTTTTGGAGAATTTTTCTAGGCCAGAAGACACAGGATGGGGCAAAGAAGTACTAGAGGGGTGCCCTAAGGGGGGCACAACCCACCTAGGCGTGCCTGGACCGTGCCCACCTCGGTGGCCCCCCTGCACCACCTATTTGCTCTATTAATACTCGAATATTCCAAAAACCCTAGGGGATTCGACGAAACACAATTCTAGCCGCCGCAAGTTCTAGAAACCACAGATCCAATCTAGACACCATCACAGAGGGGTTCATCATCCTCATTGGTGCCTCTCCGATGATGCGTGAGTAGTTCATTATAGACCTATGGGTCCGTAGGAAGTAGCTAGATGGCTTCCTCTCTCTCTCTCTCTCTCGATTCTCAATACAATGGTCTCTTGCAGATCTATTTGATGCAACTCTTGTTGTGGTGTGTTTGTTGGGATCCGATGAACTTTGAGTTTATGATCAGATCTATTTTATCCATGAAAGTTATTTGAGTTTTGATCTCTTATATGCATGATTACTTATAGCCTTGTATTTCTTCTTAGAATCTTTGGTTTAGTTAGGCCGACTAGATCGATTTTTCTTGCCATGGGAAGAGGTGCTTTGTGATGGGTTCGATTTTACGGCGCTCAATCCCAGTGACAGAAGGGGAAATGACACGTATGTATCGCTGCTATTAAGGATAACAATATGGGGTCTATTCCTACATGAATAGATCTTGTCTACATCATGACATCGTTCTTATTGCATTACTCAATTTTTTCCATGAACTTAATACACTAGATGCATGCTGGATAGCGGTCGATGTGTGGAGTAATAGTAGTAGATGTAGGCAGGAGTTGGTATACTAATCTTGGACGTGATGCCTATATAATGATCATTGACTAGATGTCATCATGATTATTTGAAGTTCTATCAATTTCCCAATAGTAATTTGTTTACCCACTGTATGCTATTTTTCTCGAGAGAAGCCACTAGTGAAATATACGCCCCCCCGGGTCTCTTCTTTATCATATTTGCCTTCGAGATCTATTTTTATTCGCTTTTATTTTCTATTAATCCAAAAACCTGAAAATACCTCGCTGCAATTTTTATTTATTTATTTTATCTCGCATTCCCGCGAGATCTATTTATCCAATCTACCACAATTTTATCTATCTTTTTACCTGGGAGGGATTGACAACCCCTCTTTTACGTCAGGTTGTAAGTATTTGTTCTTTGTGTGCAGGTACCTTTTACATAGTGTTGCATGGTTTGGTGCCGTTGCCAAGGAGACGTCATCAACATCTATCAGGTTCCTAATCACAAATCTCATCTCCTTGCAATTTACATTATTTGCCATTTGCCTCTTGTTTTCATCTCCCCCACTTCACAAAAATTTCCGTTTTATTCGCTCTCTTTTTCGTTCGCCGTTTGCTCGTCAGATCTGTTTTTGTGTGCAATCTTGTTTGTCACTTTTTGTCGTTATGGATAGTTCTTCCTCTATTGTGTGCACTCCCGAGAACGAGGTTCTTAACTTCAAACAAAGGGGAGGGGAGAATTTAAAAGATGCTTGGTATAGGATTTCTAATGCTCATAATAGATCTATTTGTAAGCAATCTACCGTTGTTGTTCTTCGTTGTTTTTATGTGGGCATCACCACTTGGCATAGATTCGTCCTTGATATGATTACCGCTGGGAATTTCTTGATATGTCCTACTTTATATGCTTTAATGCCATGGGAAATCTAGTGGGTTCACCACCTCTTATGGTTAATGAAACAACTTTAACTCTCGAGCATGTTATGGAAAGGCTAGATGCTATTGAAAAGAAAATGCTCACTGAAGAACAATATTGAAAAATTAGATAAGAGGATGCACAATCTTGCTAATAGAATCGGGTCAAAAGCGGGAGACTCTCTTAAAGTACTAAAAGAAAAAGAGCCCGCATTCAACGAAAGAATAGAGGAGAGCCCCGCTAGAATTGATAAGTTAGAAGAAATTTTTAGTAATTTAAGCATGGTATTTTCCTCCACTAAAACTATTGAAAAAACTCCGGTAAAAATTGGCAAGATAACTCAAGTCACTAAAAACAAGGGTGCAACTTCCAATAGTAACAAAGAAGATCTTAAGATGATTAGTATTCACACGGATTTTGTTGAAGTGATAAAAGACCCTACGTGCAAGAATGAACTCTTCAAACTTGTTCCTAGGAGTATTATTATTAAAAATTTGTATGCTAAATCCTTGAATAATTCTAAGTGTTTGATTGAGGAGTTGGGGAATAAGATGACAACACTCAGATCTTTGCATTATGCCTAGCTAGGGGCGTAAAACGATAGCGCTTGTTGGGAGGCAACCCAATGAATAAAATTTACTTTTGTCTTTTTCTTATGTTCTTGAGTGTTTTCACAATTATTCTACTGTTATGATTGTGTTTTTTATGTTTTAATTAGTGTTTGTGCCAAGTAAAGCCTTTAGGATCTTCTTGGGTGATAGTTGTTTGATCTTGCTGAAAAACAGAAACTTTTGTGTCCAGTAAAACAATTTTATTTTTTAACAGAAATGCGATAAAATACTGATTTTTGTACACAAGGTTGACATACAAATTACGCACGTTTTCCTAATTCATCAGAATTTTTGGAGTTACAGAAGTATTCGAAGTTTTCAGATTACTACAGACTATTTTGTTTTTGACAAATTCTATTTTCTTTGCATTGTGTGCTTATTTTGATGAATCTATGGACTCTATGGGGGGTATGAGCCATAGTAAAGTTGGAATACAGTAGATATAATGCAAGAATAAAATATGAATGGGTTTGCAACAGTAGTTATAGTTGTGATTTGCTTTGCTATACTAACGGATCTCACGAAGGTTTTGTTGAGTTTTGTGTGATTGAAGTTTTCAAGTTTTGGGTGAGATCACGATGGATGAAGGAATACGAAGTAAGAAGAGCCTAAGCTTGGGGATGCCCCATGGAATCCCAAGCTATTATCTAAAAGAGAAGCAAGCAACTAAGCTTGGGGATGCCCGAGTGGCATCCCCTCTTTCTTCTAACGTCCATCGGTATTTTACTTGGAGCTATATTTTTATTCGTCACATATCATGAGTTTTGCTTGGGGCGTCTTGTATGATATGAGTCTTTTCTTGTTTTACTTTTTTGTTTAAGTCAAGTATCCTTGCTGGACACACCTATTTGAGAGAGCCAAAATTATGTTATGACTTGTTAGAATTGCTCTCTATGCTTCACTTAAATCTTTTTAAGCTATGGAATTGCTCTAGAATTTCACTTATATCTTTTTTAGCATGGTGTGCTTTATTATTTTTTAAGAAATGCTCTCATGCTTCACTTAGATTTATTTGAGAGTTAGTAAAAAATTAAGAAATTCTCTCATACTTCACTTATATTATTTTGAGAGAAGAAAATATTTTTATGCTCATGTTCTTCACTTATATTTGTTTGAGCTATCAAAAGCAACATATGAATTTAGTCCCAAAGTGATAAATATTCAAGAGGGATATAATAAAAAATTCATGAAGATCATTGGAAAAAATATACTTGATTCTTTGTAATTGTTTTGCGATATGATGATATAATATGTGAGTCATGTTGATGAGTATATGGTTTAGTAAGAATATTGATGTTAAGGTTTGTGATTCCCTATGCAAGCACGCAAGTCAATAGTTATGCAATGAAATTACATCCTACTTGTGGTGCATTATTCGGTGTTAGTTATGCTTAATGATCGCTTATGAGATTTTTCATCTCTTCGTTGGATGCTTCTCAATATTTTGCTAGCCTTCACTTGTACTAAGTATGATTTCTACTTGTGCATCCAAAATCCTTAAAACCTAGTTTTAACACATGAGTCCACTATACCTACCTATATGTGGTATTTCAGTGCCGTTCTAAGCAAATTTGTATGTGCCATCTCTAATTTTCAAAATAAATTTCCTTTTTGTGTGCTCGTACCGCTCATGAAACGGTAGGGGGTGGCTGATATTTTTCATGCTAGATGTGTTATTCTCAAGATGAGTGTTTATTCACTTGTCACTGCACAAGAGCGCGACAAAGGTATTAGGGATGCCCAGTCCCAAAATGAAAAATGAATTTAGTTTATGTTGTCAAATAATAAATTCCTTGGAAAGTGTTGGTATGGACGGTACCCGTGGATTCGGTTAGCCGTGGAATGTGAAAGTATGGTGGAAAAAGGAATAACCTTTATTTTCTATTTGGGAACCGCCTATGATATATCTAGCATTGAAAGTATTGGTGACTGTGTCCTGGACTAGGGGGTGCTCACCACGTCGTCTCCCGATCTGTCAGATTGGGCCGAGGACTCCCATGGCCGTATACTCATGGGCCAGTTCGGACAGCTGCCGCATACATGGAAGATTCCACAAGACTTGGTGATCAAGACAAGGACTCTTCCCCACCGGCGTATTTGGCTAGGACTCTTGTTATCCTGGGCCTCTGGTGTATTATATAAACCGAGGCCAGGCTAGTCGATAGATCATATACAACAATCATACTATAGGCTAGCTTCTAGGGTTTAGCCTCTCTGATCTCGTGGTAGATCTACTCTTGTACTACCCATATCATCAATATTAATCAAGCAGGACGTAGGGTTTTACCTCCATCAAGAGGGCCCGAACCTGGGTAAAACATCGTGTCCCCTGCCTCCTGTTACCATCGATCCTAGATGCACAGTTCGGGACACCCTAACCGAGATCCGCCGGTTTTGACACCGACATTGGTGTTTTCATTGAGAGTTCCACTGTGTGATCGGCAAAAGGATCGATGGCTCGCCCGCAGGTCAACTACGACGCCGACATATTCGTCGTCGGCTTAACTGGTCACCTTGGCTCGACCGAGGACTGTGCCCTACCTCTGATCGTCATGTTCGGATGAGGGCCTTCATCAAACATCAATTCCGATCTCTATCAAGATCAGGGAGGAATCATCCATGGAGCTCGAGGGCTCAACGTCAACATTGCCCTCGGGCGACCGTGCTGTTTTTATGGACAACGAACTTGTATTCGCCGTCACAGCCTCCTCGAGCGTCTGTTTGACAATTGCTTCGGTGGAATAGTGTGTAATTACATCTACAACAGCCATGCAAAATTTCGTCGAGTTCCGATGGAGGAATCTCCGACAATCTACGATATACCGGAGCCCTGTCAAATCTGGACGGGAATCTGGATGAGTTTAGGGTGTGGTCTCCAGAGCCCAGCTTAGAGGTCCTTTGTAAGATCCAACCGTTCATCTACTGCGTAATTCCCATATCTACCACCCCTCCAAATTTCAGCTCGATCCGGCGGTTCAAACTCCGGGAACCTTTCGATGAGTGGACCAATTTTCGGATCCGTTTTCTGCGCGAATACGAATCCGACCCGAATTCATGTTTCTTTATGAACGTGATATTGGACAACCTTTTTAGAGGAATTCTCTTCTAGGGTATTGTGCGTTGTTTTTTAACACATGCCCGTAAATTTTTAAGCCTCCCCTGAGGTCATCTTCATCATCATGATGGTGTCAAACCAGTCCGGCAATTTGCTCCAAGGTTGCCGACCTGCACTAGACACGTCGTCACTTTGTTGAGCCGAGCTCAACTTCTTCGGATCATCATCTCGGCAAGCCGAACAAGAGTCCGGCATCGCGAAGGATAAATCATCACCAACGTCGCCGCTCCACGGATTACACGGAGCGGGCATACCAGCGTCGCCGCACGGTCACTTCATCAAGCCGACATCGACCACGTCATGACCCGCATCGGCAGGGCCGCACTGTTGCTTCTTCAAGCTGGTGTCCATCATGCCGACCTACTTCGACTCATCGGCTGACATCGAGGCTTCGACATCTCGGCTGGACCGGGGGCTTCGCCGTCTCTTCATCAACCTACTCCGGAGACTTCGGCGTCACTAGCCGACCAGCTCCGTCACGTTAGCTGGACCGAGGGCTTTGCCTCGGCGAGCCAACCTTTGCCACCATCGCCATACCTTCGCTTTATCACCCATCAGACAATGGGTGTGTGGATCGAGTCCCAATTTTCGGATTCACCTTTCTTCGGATTACTACAACAAATAAACCAGGTGCTATTAATCCTAGCATTCTTTGCTTGTTCGGGTTCATTTTTCCCAAGAAATTATTACTCTGGTTTGTTCATCATATGTACACAGGTCTATCAAGTGATGGCCGCATTAATGACAGTCGCATGGTGGTTCGGTCAGTTTCCGTACATGGTCCGGCGAACGCCGCATCCAGAACTCGGACCGACCTGTGAATTCAGGCTTTGCCACACCTTTACCGCATCGCGCCGATGCCCCGCATCGACATTGACTTCGGCGCCAGGCCATATTTCTTTTATTACTCACTTTGCATAAATTATTTATTATGCAACATTTTTTTAATTATTATTATTACTATTATCTCCGGTTTGCACTATTTTTTGTGCACAGGAAAATGATCCGGAGACTTCGGCATCACTCTGCCGGTCTGCATTGACCGTGCTATGTCACCACTTCGGAGTGCCGAGCTCTTTGCTCCGCCACCTCGGGACCGGCTTGGGGGATGGAACCTTGTCCCGCATCAAGCTCGGACTGCGTCATCAATACCGAACACACTAACCAGCTAAGTTGCCTTCATGCTCAAAGTTTTAAATTTTTTAACTTGTGTTCGGTTCGACCAAGCATTATACTTTTTTGGAAAAAAGTTGCTTGTAAAAAATTTCCTTATCCAAACTTTGTTTGTGACATGCAAATTCAAATACCCCGTTTACTTGGGGGCTTCCTTCATGAAGCTTTTTCCTCTTGCATATGATTATACTTGTACAGCTTCGTTCCTTGTTCGTGTATTATGCCACAATATGCACCATATTGACTTAAGCGATTTGCAAGCTGGGTTGCCTGGCTCCTGTGCTTACCCCTACGTTCCTGATTGTTCGGCTAGGGAGTAAAGGGAGCACCTCTGCGATTGTCACGACTGGGTCCTCCGAGCTCTGACCTCAGACTGGATGAAGCCGAAAGCTAGCGCTCTTATTGTTTTCAATCATGGTCGGCACACAACGAAACTCATGAGTACAAAAAATCTATTGCACAAGTCTCATAGTAACAATGAGCACCGAAGAAAGGTATCAGTGGGGGTACTATTTTCTACGAAGATGATTCTTACACTTCGTCAGTAATATAGCATAAGTTCCCTGAGCACGCTTTGTCTGTTACAGCCTTATGGCCTGATTGCCTGGTCATCGGAAACACCGTCGATACTCTCGACAGGCGGAGTACATGACATTTTTCGGCCCTTGGCCGAAGAGGGAGAAGCCGACGGTCGGTTAAGACGCGTTTAAAGTTCGGGTGAACACAAATATGATATAAGTACTTCAGTACATACAATCATTATACATAAAATTCTTTTACCCACGTCACTTGGGGGCTCTTAAAATTTATGTGAGCTATTTTATAGTAATGTGTTTTCTTCTTGGTCGTTGCAAAGTCTTTTTCTATCGCTCCTTTTTCGACGTGAGTGTGTGGTCAATAGCCAGATAATCCATTTTCTCTCCAGTGACCGCTCGAGTTTAGTTCGCTAAACTGGTCTAATGAGAAGCACTCCGCCTTCGGGATAGGAGGCTGCAGCCGTAGGCTGACCCGCTTGAAGTCTTGAGATCGGATGTGTAATATTAATGCACGACAGAAGCACATCCCCCCCCCCCCCAATTTTCGGATTGGCACCGAACACTTGATCTTGTTCGGACGTCAAGTTTTTACTGACGTTTTTTTGGTTTTCCAAGCTTATGGCACTTTTAAACTATTTGTGTGTTTTCAGCACAAGTCTCGCAGTGCATTGCCGGACACCTTTAGAGATTCGGCAAAAACATTCTCGGATATTGCTAAATATGCATCGGTTTCGAATTGTGTCTTCGGTCAATAGTTGGGTTGCCCGGCTCCTGCGCTTGCCTCATACGTTCTGCTTTGTTCGGCTAGGTGTGCAAAGGGAGAACCACTGCGATTGTGCTTCCAGCTCACATGGTTAAGCACCTTAGTGGAGAAAGCCGAAAACTGACTGTCACAATAAGCGTAAACTGGTCAACGATCCGATGACTGTGTTAAATGACGGGCCATTCATAACATTGGCCGAAGTGTTTACGGCTTGACCTCGACTGTCGCCGAACACTACCGGGGGCTAGTAACTGGCCTCCCAAACAAAATCCTCAATATTTTGCTCTTACATTAGAGCTGAGGTTTTATGATCATGCTTAGCATGACAGCCCAAAGAAAGGAACCGATAGCGGGACTATTTTCTTTGGAAGACGTTTCTTATGTTAAACAGTATTATAACATATCTTTCTGCGTACCTTTGTTTATAAAACCATATGGCCAGATTGCCTTGTTTGTCGTAAATCTTTGCCCTCATAAAGGCTTTATAAAGTAGGACAAACACTCCTCGGCTACTAGCCGAGGAGGTGGAAGCCGATGGTCGGTCAACAAAGTTTTGCACAATGCGGATCCGAGCGTTAATGACGTAAAGTACTTGGATACATAGAGTCATTACACATAATTTGTGATTTTACTATGGATATCGATCCTTAATTCGGCCACCCGTGCCCGCATTAAGGCTCGGGGGCTACTGGGCTTCGGGCTTATTATTTACAAATATTAAAGGGGCACATCGATCCTCTGATCTGGTGTTGCCACCCGACCAGTGTCTCGGGGGCTACCGCATTGTCTGTTGAATGCAGAAAATTTTAACTACAATATAGTTGCCGAGGAGTTTTTGATCCTCAGGTTAGTTGGCCGCACCTAACCTGAGTCTCGAGGACGGAGCACGCCACTTTTTGTGTCCCGAAGTGTTCTGCCGAGCTAGGACTTGATCCTCAGGCCGATTTTGCAAATCAACCTGAGTCTCAGCGGCTACTGGGATCAGCGGTCTTACGTCATCCTTCAGGTGCATCTCGGGTTTTAGACCGATACACACCTTGAGGGCTACAGGCTATATATCTCAGCAGAGAATAAATTGCACCAATAAAAAATATTGACAAAAATCGGTCCACAGTCGGGGTGGTGCACCACCTCGGAAGCAGTCCGGAATAAAGCTCGGGCGCTAGTGGCTGGCTCCATAGAGGGCATTTCCGGCATTAAGCTCGGCTAAACTCCTTCAACTTTTTTGAACCAAGGTGATATGACACCTCGGATATAGTCCGGCGTTGGAGCTTGGACACAGTCCGACGTTGGAGCTCGGATATATTTCAGTGTTGGAGCTCGGATATATTTCGGCGTTGGAGCTAGGATACATTTCAGCGTTGGAGCTCGAAAGCAGTCTGACATTGGTGCTCGGCTGCAAAAAATACCTCGAATGCAGTCTGGTGTTAGAACTCGGACGCAAGAGGACACTGCCTCCCGGGAAAAACTTCAAACCTGAGGTGTGGCATAAAAATAACAAGGCATTGATAAAGGCCGGAAACTTAAAGGGGCTCCTTGGATACCCGACGTGTAAACTCGCCGAATGCATTCCGGTGATCCTCAAGATCGAAGATGAGAAGATTTGTTGAACCAGTTTTCAAGACCGACAACCGATGATGAAGAATAGTTCGGAAGAATCGAGGAGCGTCCCTAACTTGAAGACCGATTCAGGGGGCTACTGACGGTGTCCTGGACTAGGGGGTACTCACCACGTCGTCTCCCGATCTGTTAGATTGGGCCGAGGACCCCCATGGCCGTATACTCATGGGCCAGTTCGGATAGCTGCCACATACATGGAAGATTCCACAAGACTTGGTGATCAAGACAAGGACTCCTCCCCACCGGCGTATTCGGCTAGGACTCTTGTTATCCTGGGCCTCTGGTGTATTATATAAACCGAGGCCAGGCTAGTCGATAGATCATATACAACAATCATACTATAGGCTAGCTTCTAGGGTATAGCCTCTCTGATCTCGTGGTAGATCTACTCTTGTACTACCCATATCATCAATATTAATCAAGCAGGACGTAGGGTTTTACCTCCATCAAGAGGGCCCGAACCTGGGTAAAACATCGTGTCCCCTGCCTCCTATTACCATCGATCCTAGACGCACAGTTCGGGACCCCCTACCCGAGATCCGCCGGTTTTGACACCGGTAGTTGGGAACCACTCGATCGTTTTCGTTGACAGGAAAGGCATGCCACCCAAAATGTTTTATCTCTATTATTTTCGCTTTGAGCTCTGGTACCTCTATAAATCCCTACTTCCCTCTGCGAAGGGCCTTTCTATTTGCTTTATGCAACTTTTATTTTTTATTTGAGTCTCCATCTTCTCATATAAAGCACCAACTAAGGGGCACTATGATCGTACTTGAGCATTGGGTGTAGCTAATATGCGAGTGTGTTTCATGAATGGATCAATGATTGAGCATAATGGGCTAGGGATAACTTGCTTTAGTGTTGACATTTTGAAAGACATGGTTGCTTGTTGATATGCTTGAGTATTGAAATCTTCATGTCAAAACTAGACTATTGCTTTGAATCATATAAAAGTACAAATGTCCATGCTACAAAAGAAAAGAATATGTGATGAACATGATAGGCAGCATTCCACATAAAAAATCTGTTTTTATCATTTACCTACACGAGGATGAGCAGGAATTAAGCTTGGGGATGCTGATACATCTCCAATGTATCTATATTTTTTGATTGTTCCATGCTATTATATTATCATTCTTGGTTGTTTTACAATCATTTTATAGCAACTTTATATCATTTTTTGGGACTAACCTATTGACATAGTGCCCAGTGCCAGTTGTTTTTTGCTTGTTTTTTACTTTGCAGAAAATCAATACCAAATGGAGTCCAAACGCAGCAAAACTTCTTGGAGAATTTTTCTGGGCCAACAGACATAGGATGGGCCAAAGAAGTACCAGAGGGGTGCCTCGAGGGCGGCACAACCCACCTGGGCGTGCCTAGGGGCCTAGGCGTGTCCTGGTGGGTTGTGGCCACCTCAGTGGCCTCCCGCACCGCCTCTTTGCTCTATAAATACCCCAAATATTCCAAAAACCCTAGGGGAGTTGACGAAACACAATTACAGCCGCCGCAAGTTCCAGAAACCACAAATCCAATCTAGACACCATCACAGAGGGGTACATCATCCTCATTGGTGCCTCTCCGATGATGCGTGAGTAGTTCATTGTATACCTATAGGTCCATAGGCAGTAGCTAGATGGCTTCCTCTCTCTCTCTCGATTCTCAATACAATGGTCTCTTGCAGATCTATTTGATGCAACTCTTGTTGTGGTGTGTTTGTTGGGATCCGATGAACTTTGAGTTTATGATCAGATCTATTTTATCCATGAAAGTTATTTGAGTTTTGATCTCTTATATGCATGATTACTTATAGCCTTGTATTTCTTCCTCGAATCTTTGGTTTAGTTAGGCCGACTAGATCGATTTTTCTTGCCATGGGAAGAGGTGCTTTGTGATGGGTTCGATCTTACGGTGCTCAATCCCAGTGACAGAAGGGGAAATGACATGTATGTATCGTTTCTATTAAGTATAACAAGATGGGGTCTATTCCTACATGAATAGATCTTGTCTACATCATGTCATCGTTCTTATTGCATCAATCCATTTTCCATGAACTTAATACACTAGATGCATGCTGGATAGTGGTCGATGTGTGGAGTAATAGTAGTAGATGCAGGCAGGAGTCGGTCTACTAATCTTGGATGTGATGCCTATATAATGATCATTGCCTGGATATCGTCATGATTATTTGAAGTTCTATCAATTGCCCAACAGTAATTTGTTTACCCATCGTATGCTATTTTTCTCGAGAGAAGCCACTAGTGAAATCTACGGCCCCCGGGTCTCTTCTTTATCATATTTTCCTTCGAGATCTATTTTTATTCGCTTTTATTTCTAGATCTATTAATCCAAAAACCCAATGATACCTCACTGTAATTTTTATTTATTTATTTTATCTCGCGTCCCCGCGAGATCTATTTATCCAATCTACTACAATTTCATCTATATTTTTACCCGGGAGGGATTGACAACCCCTCTTTTACGTCGGGTTGCAAGTATTTATTCTTTGTGTGCAGGTACCGTTTACATAGTGTTCCGTGGTTCTCCTACTGGTTCAATAACCTTGGTCTCATCACTGAGGGAAATATGTACCGGAGCTGTGCTCCATTATCCCTTCCTCTTTGGGGAAATACCGACGTAGTTTAAGCCTCACCACGCACCAGCCCACAAGGGGGGTGGGCGCGCTCCACCTTCCCTGCCCGCGCGCCAGAAGGAGGCGCCCTAGGGCAGCCGGCCTCCCCTATCCTTCCCCCATGCACCAAATATGGAAGGGGATGCACCTAGGCAGGCGCCTAGGGCAGTCGTCGGCCCCTTGGGGAGCGCCCTAGGGCTGCCTCCCCTCCCCCTCCACCTATATATATGAGGGGAGGGGAGGGGATGCCACGCACTGATACGTCTCCAACATATCTATAATTTTGATTGTTCCATGCTATTATATTATCTGTTTTGGATGTTTTATATGCATTAATATGCTATTTTATATTATTTTTGGGACTAACCTATTAACCTAGAGCCCAGTGCCAGTTTTATGTTTTTTAGCCTTGCGGAAAAGGAATACCAAATGGAGTCCAAATGGAATAAAACCTTTGCGACGATTTTTCTTGGACCAGAAGACACCCAGGACACTTGAAGATTAAGACATAAGAGCCAGTAAGCGGCCACAAGGGTGGAGAGCGCGCCCAAGGGGTAGGGCACGCCCCCTACCTTGTGGGCCCCTCGGTGACCCCCTGACCTAGTTCTGCCTCCTATATATTCACATATATTCCCGAACCTACAGAAGCATCCACGAAAACACTTTTCCACCGCCGCAACCTTCTGTTCCCGTGAGATCCCATCTTGGGGCCTTTTCCGACATCCTGCCGGAGGGGGATTCGATCACGGAGGGCATCTACATCAACTCTATTCCTCTTCCGATGAAGTGTGAGTAGTTTACCTCAGACCTACGGGTCCATAGCTAGTGTCTAGATGGCTTCTTCTCTCTCTCTTTGATTCTCAATACCATGTTCTCCTCGATGTTCTTGGAGATCTATCCGATGTAACCTTCTTTTGCGGTGTGTTTGTCGAGATCCGATGAATTATGGATTTATGATCAGCTTATCTATGAATATTATTTGAATCTTCTCTGAATTCTTATATGCATGATTTGATATCTTTGTAATTCTCCTCAAACTATCGGTTTAGTTTGGCCAACTAGATTGGTTTTTCTTGCAATGGGAGAAGTGCTTAGCTTTGGGTCCAACCTTGCGGTGTCCTCACCCAGTGACAATAGGGGTATTGAGGCACATATTGTATTGTTGCCATCGAGGATAAAAAGATGGGGTTTACATCATATTTCTTGAGTTTATTCCTCTACATCATGTCATCTTACTTAAAGCGTTACTCTGTTCTTCATGAACTTAATACTCTAGATGCAGGCAGGAGTCGGTCGATGTGTGGAGTAATAGTAGTAGATGCAGGAAGGAGCCGGTCTACTTGACACGGACGTGATGCCTATATTACATAATCATTGCCTTGGATATCGTCATAACTTTGCGCTTTTCTATCAATTGCTCGACCGTATTATATATTTGCCTTCAAGAGAGAAGCCTCTAGTGAAACCTATGGCCTCCGGGTCTATTTTCCATCATACTAGTTTCTGATCTTCTATTTTCCATCATATTAGTTTTTGATGTACTATTTTGCAATCTTTACTTTCATATCTATACAACAAAAAACCCAAAAATATTTTATCTTTTGTTTAGTTTTATGTATCTATTTCTGTCAGATCTCACCTTTGTAGGTGACCGTGAAGGGATTGACAACCCCTTTATCGCATCGGGTGCAAGTGTTTGATTATTTGTGCAGGTATTAGGTGATTTGTGTGTTCTTCTCCTACTGGATTAATACCTTGGTTCTCAAACTGAGGGAAATACTTATCTCTACTTTGCTGCATCACCCTTTCCTCTTCAAGGGAAAACCAACACAAGCACAAGAAGTAGCAGGAAGAATTTCTCGCGTCGTTGCCGGGGAGATCTATGCCAAGTCAAGCCCACCAAGTACCCATCATAAACTCTCATTCTCTCACATTACATTATTCGCCATTTTCCTCTCGTTTTCCTCTCCCCAACTTCTAAAATGATTTTCGAAAAGATTTGCCCTTTTCTTCGCTCGTCTTTCGTTCGTCTTTTCATTTGTGTTTTTGTTTGCTCGTAGGTTAGATTGCTTGTCTTGCTTTCATGGCTACTACCCCCATCATTGTTAGCACTCCCGATGATGAGGTTCTTAATTTTATGCAAAGGGAGGGAGAAACTTTCAAAGATGCTTGGTATAGAATTTGCAATGCTCAGAATAGATATACTCGAAAGCAATCTATTGTCGTTCTTCTTCACAATTTTTATGTGGGCATTACTCCTTGGAATAGATACGTTCTAGATACCATTACCGGGGAAATTTCTTGGGGTGCCATACTTTTCATTCTTATAATGCCATGATAGATTTGTTAGGCCCACCATCTCTTATGATCAATGGAACTGTTTTAACCTTGGAACATGTGATGAAAAGGCTTGATATTATTGAGAATAAAATTGCTACCATAGAGTTGATTGAAAATTTGGATAAAAAGATTCATAATTAGATTACTCAACATGGATCTAAGGTAGGAGTTACTTTAAAGAATCTTAAAGAAAAGGAACCCATAGTTAATGAAAAGATAGATCAAGATTCTACTAGAATTGGCAAATTAGAAGATATTATTACCAACTTTGGGTTCCGCATTTTCCTCCGTTAAGACGATTCAAGATTTTCCTCCTACTAAAGCTACAAAGTTTGTTTATGTTCCTAAGAATAAGGGTTATTTTATCTTGCGTCCACATGAGATCTATTTATCCAATCTACTACAATTTCATCTATCTTTTTACACGGGAGGGATTGACAACCCCTCTTTTACGTCGGGTTGCAAGTATTTGTTCTTTGTGTGCAGGTACCGTTTACATAGTGTTGCGTGGTTCTCCTACTGGTTCAATAACCTTGGTCTCATCACTAAGGGAAATACGTACCATAGCTGTGCTGCATTATCCATTCCTCTTTGATGAAATACCGACGTAGTTTAAGCCGCATCACGCACCAGCCCACAAGGGGGTGGGCGCGCTCCACCTCCCCTGCCCGCGTGCCAGAAGGAGGCACCCTAGGGCAGCCGACCTAACTATCCTTCCCCCATGCACCAAATATGGAAGGGGCGCGCCTAGGCAGGCGCTTAGGGCAGCCGTCAGCCCCTTGGGGAGCGCCCTATGGCTGCCTCCCCTCCCCCTCCACCTATATATATGAGGGGAGGGGAGGGGATGCCACACACTGATATGTCTCCAATGTATCTATAAGTTTGGATTGTTCCATGCTATTATATTATCTGTTTTGGATGTTTATATGCATTAATATGCTATTTTATCTTATTTTTGGGACTAACCTATTAACCTAGAGCCTAGTGCCAGTTTATGTCTTTTTTCTACTTTTTTAGCTTCGCAGAAAAGGCATAACAAATGGAGTCCAAATGGAATAAAACCTTCGCGATGATTTTTCTTGGACCAGAAGACACCCAGGAGACTTGTAGATCAAGACAGAAGAGCCACTAAGCGGCCACAAGGGTGGAGAGCACGCACATGGGGTAGGGCACGCCCCCTACCTTGTGGGCCCCTCGGTGACCCCCTAACCTACGGGTCCATAGCTAGTAGCGGGAGTAGTTTACCTCAGATGAAGCGTGAGTAGTTTACCTCAGACCTACGGGTCCATAGCTAGTAGCTAGATGGCTTCGTCTCTCTCTTTGATTCTCAATACCATGTTCTCCTCGATGTTCTTGGAGATCTATCCGATGTAATCTTCTTTTGCGGTGTGTTTGTCGAGATCCGATGAATTTTGGATTTATGATCAACTTATCTATGAATATTATTTGAATTTTCTCTGAATTCTTATATGAATATTTGATATCTTTGTAATTCTCTTCGAACTATCGGTTTTAGTTTGGCCAACTAGATTGGTTTTTCTTGCAATGGGAGAAGTGCTTAGCTTTGGGTTCAATCTTGCGGTGTCCTCACCCAATGACAGTAGGGGTAGCGAGGCACGTATTGTATTGTTGCCATAGAGGATAAAAAGATGGGGTTTACATTATATTGGTTGAGTTTATTCCTCTACATCATGTCATCTTACTTAAAGCGTTACTATGTTCTCCATGAACTTAATACTCTAGATGCAGGCAGGAGTCGGTCGATGTGTGGAGTAATCGTAGTAGATGCAGGCAGGAGTCGGTCGATGTGTGGAGTAATCGTAGTAGATGCAGGCAGGAGTCGGTCTACTTGACACGGACGTGATGCCTATATTACATAATCATTGCCTTTGATATCGTCATAACTTCGCAGTTTTCTATCAATTGCTCGACAGTAATTTGTTCACCCACCGTATTATACTAGTGAAACCTATGGCCTCTGGGTCTATTTTCCATTATACTAGTTTCTGATCTTCTATTTTCCATCATATTAGTTCCTGATCTACTATTTTGCAATCTTTACTTTCATATCTATCACTACAAAAAAATACACTTCCGTGATGATACGTGTTTGTCACAGTAGGTCACGTTTTCTATAATGCATGTACATCCATGACAATTTTATGACAGAATCAAGATAGTCATACCTGTGCTGTCGTAGAAGTGTTCCATGACATTACCAAAATTATCATCACGGAAGTGTCCACTTCCATGATGATAAATCATGCGTCATAGAAGTGCTTTGGTCAAGGGTGATCAACATGTGGCATCCATCATAACGGGTTGCCGTTACGCTATCGGGTCCTGTTTTGGATCCATAACCTGTTAACAGCTCGGACCAATGAGGATTTTCCATGTGTAAAATTTTCATTGGCTGGAGAAAACACGTGTTGGCTCACCGTTGGGACAGATGTCATCCATTCATTGGACAGGAGGCGCCTATGATACGTCGAGACATGGCACGGCCCAACAGAGGCCCATTCCGGTGAAAAGGCCGACCCGTTTGACTTGGTCAAAAGGTAACGGGCCAACCCACAGAAAGTGTGTTAACAACATGTTCGTATATAGCCCATTTACGGCCCGCTAACTCACGACCCATTACGGCCTATCGGAATTAAGCCCAGTAGCTTCATCTGGGTCGTCCAATATGATTCCAGCCCATTATAACTTCTGGCCCATGTACGGCCCATGATGTCTTTCGGCCCATACGAGGCTATTTGTAACTCTTGGCCCATTAAAGACCCGTGGTGAAGCTGGCCTGCAATGAACAATGTACCACTTTATACCCATTAACGGCCCATTATTCCATTGGGCCGTTTCCAAACCGTGTTATCTTTCGGCCTTCTCAGGGACCTTTTATTCTTGGGCTTATTTCCAGCATTCGGTTACTTATGGCCCGTTACTGGCCTTTTCTGCGTGTGGGCCAAATTCAGCCCGTGGTTACAATTGGTCCATTTGTGGCCCGTTAATCCTTTGGGCCGTTTTCATAACGTCATCAAATACGGCTGATTAATGACGGCCCGTTATGGTTGGCCCATGAACGGATGATTTCAAATCTAGCCCGTTTATGACCCATAATGCGGTCTGTTATTGGCCCATGTTTGGTCGATCGATCATACGGCCCGTAGAAGGCCCATTGATGCTACGCCCGTAGAAGGCCCATTGTTTCTATGGCCCTTAGAAGGCCCATTGTTTCTATGGCCCATAGGAGGCCCATGCTAAATATAGTAAATATGTAGCCCATGGTTATTGTGGCCTAGTTTTAAAAAATAGGTTATTGCGGCTACTAGCAAACCGCGGAAAAAGAACTGCACTGACTACAAGCAAACAAATAAACAAGACAACAAGGAAATAAATAAGCAAGCAACTTACGCTAGGCTATCATGCTATTACACATATTGCATCCATTGGGCATCAAAGTTCGCCACCAGTGCAAATATAGGGAACAAAGCCGCATATCATATACACTGGTTGTCAAAGTTGGCGACCAGTGCAAATGAACGCCGCAGCAAAACAAGTCCAGAACTGAAACCACTTCGGAAGAGCTCAAGAAACGATATCTTGGGTACCCATAATGCTAGCAAGATGCTTAGCAAGCTTATTAACTTTCTCTTGTTTGGCGCTTAAATCCTCCAGCACTTGCTGTTGCACCAGAAAGTATGCATCTGAATTCTGTAGGGACTTCCTCAGTCCTTTGGCTTCCTGTCGCATAACATCTGATCAATGTCTTTCAAGTTGAAGTTGAGACTCAAGAAGACGAACTGATTCAGGCAGCGAGTTCGAAGAGCTGGTGCCAGCAGCAGTAGCTAGTAACTCGAACACTACATCAAGACAGGACTTTGGGGTTGTCTCTGTGTCTTCAATATAGTTTCTATCAGCTTTCTTGGAGACCAACAGGGATGTCTCACTATCTTGAACCTTATCTGCATTACTTCCTTTACCATTGCATAACGGGGTACTCTTCTCCAATATTTTATCCGCGTTCTAAAAGAGAAACAAACAAACACATCATAGGTTTACCATGTTGTATATGAAACTCATTTTGGCAAACCAGTTCAGTAGTAAGGTGGACAAGATAACAGCACGAAACAAACATATATCTATGTAGTATGGTCACCGTATGGTCTATATCATTCTAGTTTATGTTGCCAAATCAAGATAGAGACAATTCGAATCATATCTATTTAATACAAATCAGCATAGACAGAGTATAAGTCCGGGAAACTACACAGCAATAACAACACTTGTAATGTGCATGTCATGAGAACATAACTGTTTATTCAATTGAAACTGAAATCAACATCGAGCAAGTTAAAACAGCAAACACATTAAAGAAACAGGTTTAAAACATACCTGTTGCACCATTGGAGTTTCAATTGCATCCTTCAAATTTGAAATTAGTTGGTATGAGTAAATACAATGATGCAAGAGCAAACACTACAAAAAAAAGACACATCCGTGACATTTTGGGCCGAACGAATTTTTCCTGTCATACATATGACACTTCTATGACGATTATTGTGACAAAACCCGGTATCATCATAGATGTGGTGGGCTCCTACTTCTATGAGAAAAAATCATGAAAGAAAATGGGCTTTTCGTCCTGGGCGGGCCGGAGACGCAGCTGCATGACATTCTTTGGGCCGTCCATGACGGAAAAAACCGTGGTAGAAGCGAGGGGGAGGAAAATTTCGGGGAGTTCCCGGTTACGGTGGGAGGTCGGGGGCCAAGCGATGCACGTTTCTCTCGTACACGTAAGCGCGTGTGTGCGAGGCGTTGGCTCTAACTGAACCCGAGCGAGGCGTTGGGCTCTAACTGAACCCGAGCGATTGCACTGCAGGCTACGCGTTACTGAACCCGAGCGATCGATCGATGGCTGTTAACTGAACCCGATCGAGCGATTCCTTCGCTACTGCTGCTAACTGAAGCCAATCGATGCTGCCTCTGGGATGAACAGTGAGTGTTGCGGGGAGGTTTGGATGAACAATGAGCGGTGGCGTTGCCTCTGGATGAACAGGACCCCGTGGTGTGGTGGAGGGCTGGATGAACAGTAGACGGTGGAGGGGTGCCCGTGGAGGGGTGGTTGAACAGGACCCTGTGGTGTGGAGGGATGTATGAACAGTAGACGGTGGAGGGGTGCCCGTGGAGGGGTGGTTGAACAGTAGCCGGTGGAGTAGCGCGCGGTGGAGGCTGGATGAACAAGAGCCCGTGGAGGCTGGAGGAGGTCGACGGTGGAGATGAACAGTATCCCGTGGAGTCCCGTTTTGCGGTACGCCACACCCCTCCCGATGAACAAGACCCCCGTTTCGACCGTAGTGCTCCAACACAAGTCTGTTTTGTCCGTTTTGTGGTACGCCACACCCCTCCAGATGAACATGACCCCTGTTTTGACCGTAGGAGGTCCGTTTCGTCCGTTCTGCGGTACGCCACACCCCTCCCGATCAACAGGACCCCCGTTTCGACCGTAGGAGGTCCGTTTCCTCCGTTTTGCGGTACGCCAGACCCCTCCCGATCAACAGGACCCCGTTCAGGCCTCGTTTCCATCGCCTGTTCCGTCCAAGCCCTCCCGATGAACACGACCACGCATTTCGTTTCGACCCAGCCGGTTGGCTCCCACGCGTTCCGTTGCCTCCCCATGAACACGACGCATTCCGTTGCCTCCCCATGAACACGACGCATTCCGTTGCCTCCACATGAACACGACGACGACGCTGTTTCTCCGTTCCGACCCAGCCATGTACATGAGCCCTGGCCGTACGTATGCGCAAGTAGGCGTTCGAGACCCCGGCCGTATGTACACATATGTGGCCGTATTTTCTTTCTTGCACCCTGGCCGCTGTAAGTACGTGTACATGCTACGTGCGCGCCTCTACTACGACACGTACGCGCCTCTACTACGACACATGTGCGCCTCTACATCCACCAGTATATATGTACATACACGTTCGCGACCAGAATGACAACCCTACGTACGCTTCGACCAGGTGGGTCCCGACTGTCAATCACTTCCTTGCCTGTGAAGATGTAGCTGGTGGGTCCCAGCAGTCAGGGGGGCAAATCGTTTATTTTGCCTGGAGGCACTTCCTTGCGTGCGAAGATGTAGCTGGTGGGTCCCAGCAGTCAGGGGCAAACATTTTTTTCGTGAAATACGGTGGCCCGTCCGGTGGGTCCCCGCTGTCAGGTGGAGGAATAATTATTTTGCACATAATAAGGAGGCACTTCCTTGCTGCGGCCGTGGACCCAGTTGTCAGCCTCTCCACGTACAGTCCACATCCGATGGAAGCCGTTCCTTGACCACGTTGACCACGCTGCGCTGAGAGCACCAGGGCGGTGGACGACGACGAGGCCTAGGAAGGGGACGACGCGTAGCCGGGGAAGACGCGGCAGTGGATGCCCACGCGTAGAGGAGTACGAGGGTTCAGTGGTTCGCTACGGTGTGAGGCTGCCGTCGCCGCAGAATAACAGGGGGTGTCGGTCGTTGACCACGTTGACCAGGCCGCGCCGAGAGCACCAGGGCGGTGGACGACGGCGAGGCCTAGGAAGGGAACGACACGGAGGCAGGGAAGACTCGGCAGTTGTTTCCCACGCGGAGGGGAGTACGACTGTACGAGGGTTTACTGGTTCGTCTGCCATCGCTAGAGAATAACAACAGGTGTGGGTGAGTAGAGGGATGGCTAGGCCAGCGATGGGAGTACGGTGGGGCGGTGAGGCCTACACGGCAGCACAGTCGGCCGCGGGGAGGAGGGAGCAGGCAGTCCCGCCGGCGCTTGTTTGAGCGGCTGGAGCAGGAAGAGCAGAGATTGAAGAAGCACGACGGCCGTTCGATAGACATCCAACATTCACTGCTTGTGCGTCAACTTTTTTTTAGGAAAGCCTCAAATCTATGGAAAACAGCATACGGCCCATCTGCCATTATTTCTAATAATTTACAGCCCATTTGCTAATTCTTAAAGTTTTTTTGGAGCCCATATTCTTTTTCTTAGCATTACAGCCCATATTGTGGCCACGGTTAAAAAATTATACGAAATTTTGCATATTTCGGTGCGGTCCGAACTGTTTTTAATCCCGAAATTTCGACTCACATTCAAACTGATTTTAAAAATAAATGTATATCAATATAAAATCCAACAAATTCTCCACGCATAAAAATGAATGTAATTTAAAATCTTGAAATGAAAAAAAAGATATTTGAAACTAATTGCCGGTTTGATGTGTTTTAAAAATGTACAACCCATTTCTCATTACTGATGGGCCATTTTCTCGGCCAGCTGAATGAAAGCTCTCCTCGTCTTGAAAGATTTGCAGCCCAACAGGCCTGACAAAGCGACTTACTTGGGAAATCACAAAAAAACTGGGCTGTGGCCGTGGACCCAGCTGTCAGCCTCTCCACGTACAGTACTCTTCCGATGGAAGTCGTTCCTTAACCACGTTGACCACGCCGCGCGGAGAGCACCACGAAAGTGGACGACGGCGAGGCCTAGGAAGGGGACGACGTGGAGCTGGGGGAGACGCGGCAGTGGAAGCTCGCGCGGAGAGGAGTACGAGGGTTCACTGGTTCGGCTGCAGTGTGAGGCTGCCATCGCTATGGGGCCTGGCCAGCGGTGGGAATAGTAGGGGGCGGTGAGGCCTCCGCGGCAGCACAGCTGGCCACGGGAGGCAGGAGCATGCGGCACGACCGGCGCTGCTTTGGGCGGCTGGAGCAAGAAGACCAGAGGTTGAAGAAGCACTACGGCCGTTGGATGGACATCGTACGGTCACTAGAGTTAGAATCGTTCATATTGACTAAGTTGACAAAGCCCTTCGTCCCTGTCAACTTAGTAGACCCACAAGTCAGCCTCCCACCAAGATGGGTCCCAGCTAGCCGGGGGAGTATTCATTTTTTTGTGCGTAATAAGGAGGCACTTCCAGTGGGTCCGAGCTGACAGCGGGGGGAACATTTTTTTGCGAAATATGGTGGCCCGTCTGGTGGGTCCCAGCAGTCAGGGGGCAAACGTTTTTTTTTCGCAAAATACGGTGGCCTGTCCAGTGGGTCCCTGCCGTCAGTTGGAGGAATCATTATTTTCCGCGTAATAATGAGGCACTTACTTTCTGCGGCCATGGATCCAGCTGAGACTCTCCACGTACAGTATACTTCCGATGGAAGTTGTTCCTTGACCACGTTGACCTCGCCGCGTTCCATTGCATGCATGCGTCCATGGGCGTGGTGCGTCCCCACGTACAGTATACTTCCGATGACTCTCGTTTGTTGACCACGCCGCACTGAACGCAATGAGGCGGTGGAGGACGGCGAGGCCCCGGACGGGAACGGCTCGGAGATGGGAAAACGCGGCAGTGGAGTCGCAGATTGAGAGGAGGAGAAGGGTTATAACTGGTTCTGTTGCAGCATGGGGCTGTAGTTTGTGGAGAAGAACAGGAGGTGTCGAGGGGTGGAGGGATAGCCTGGCCGGCGGTGGGGTAGCGCTTCGCAGCGATGCGTGCTAAGCAGAGCCGCTAGCCGCCGGAGGCCGGACCAGGCGGTCCCGGCGACGCTGGAGGAAGAAGACGAGAGATTGAAGGTGCATGCCGGCCATTGGATATAAATCCAATGGCTGTGGATGACACAATCATTTGTTGACCAAGTTGACAACGCCCTGCGTAGGCTTCGACCTATTGGCCCACATGTCAGCCTGCAAGAATGTGGCATATATTTAACCCATGTTTTCTAGAATGTACAGTCCATTTGCTGGGCTGGGTGAACAAATAATTTCGCGTCAATCAGGCCTGTTTATATTTTCTAAGAAATCCCAGCCCATTTGCACTTCCTTGAAATACACGTATTAGGTGGGCTCGTTATATATATAATGTTATGTTAGAAGGAGCAATTAATATCAAAGAATAAACCGGAGAGGCACATTATATATATATAATTAAGAAATTAGCGAGTTATTGCTCAAAATAAAAATGACTGCGTTATCATTAAATTGGCCCTTAAAATCTTCGCAAGCTTTTGTACGCAATCACCAGGATTTTCCTTGCCTGTGAGTCAAAAACAACCAGGATTTTCCTTGCCAACTTCCGTTAAACATTTACTTTTATAAGTTAATAACACGTGGGATGTTTTTATAATGTAAATATAAGTCTCTATAAAATATACGATAATAGTAATAATATAAATCTTTCCCTAATAATAAAGCACGGATTGACTCTTTGGGTTCACCGTCACAATACGCTTCTTTCCGTGAATTTACGCTTTCAGTTTTTTCCGTTAGTTTTGATCGACAGTCCGTCCAATTGCTGCGAGGCGATACTAAAACTTTGTCCATCCAATTGGTCCACGTCCACATTCTCTTATTGGGCCTGCACGCATGTTTCGGCCTGCATGCACGCTTCTGTATCTGTACCTTACCTGATTTTCACACATGTACTCGGAGTAATCCCACCTTGATTGCTTACATGAAAGTCTACCAGTTTATATACCTAGGAAAATTGCATATCAACAACAAGCCTCTTGAATCAACAAACACAGAATGAGAACCAAGGGAAATTGTACAACAAAATGGCAGTCCGGCACGAAGCTGTTCAGTCTGGCGCTCGCCGGGGTGAGGAAGCGGAGGCGCAGCACGCAGATGCCTGCGACGCAGCCTGTTCCACACACTGGCCCCTCTACACCACACACGACATGGACACAAGAGCGGCATCAGGGTGGCTTGAGGCTCGTGGTGGACCGGGTCCAGCGAGGGGAAGGTCGGATCCGTCGGCTTGGAGAGGGAGGTGTGGAGGAGCACGCGGGACAGAGGGCGGAGGAGGATGGAGGCGGAATGCCGAGGTCGGGCTGTGGACTCGGAGTGGAGGAGCCACGGAGAGGCCCGGGAGCCACCACGGCAGCCACGATAGTGAGATGGGTCTGGCCATGCTCGACGGTCGTCACTCGACTTCGTGTTTCTCTGCTGATGATCCCTGATCACCTGCTGCCCGGGGTCGGCTACATGCTGTTATCTCAGTTTGCTTGGTAGTTTCATTCTTGCTTAAGATTAGACCTAGCCGTGTAGATGCAAATGGACATTGAAGGTACAGTGTTGGCACTGACGACTTGGATAAAAATATTTTTGAATGCACTCCGAGTGGGTCAGTCTATATACACTTAACATTTCACATTCAGTTTCCTTCAGTTAGACGACAACAAGGAGATAATGCACTCCTTTTTTATAAAAAAATATCATAAGGGACATCTTTTGGAAGAATGACGAGCCATGTTGGCCATAGTTGGAGTGAAAGAATTACAACTTTTTTGTGCCAAATAATCAAATATAGCACTGGTTCAGAAAAAAACGAAACCATGAGAAATGTTATTGTTGGATGTCAGTGCGCATCATATATCCTCTTGGCCATGCCGGTCATAACAACAACAACTTTCTTCAGGCTGGTGATGCTCATATTGTCAATCATTCTCACTGTGGTGCCTGAGACAAAAACTCCTAAGGCAGTTTGGTAATTTACGATGTTATTACACCGGAGCACATGTAATGACAGACCCGGTAAAGAAGAATAGAACGTAAGTGTGTGCCATATTTTTTTCCCGTTGCAACGCACGGGCCCTTTTGCTAGTATATATAATGTGGTTAGAAGGGAAAACATAAATTGGACACAACATTACTTTTATAAGAGACCTGTGTTTTATACCCCACAGTAGGCATACTAACCAGTTTACACACAAATACAACAGAAAAGGTAAACATTCATATCAAACTCAGGTTCACAGGACACGTTCATATTCATAGCCAACATTCACTATCAACAACTCAAAAGATTCATATATACACAAGCTCAACATATCTATGCATCCAAATAATTGATAGATCACACGACAATATTCATACATAATTCACAAAAAGATTCAGATATACACATGCTCAGTATGTTTATGCATCCAAATGATTGAGATCACAGCCAATATGATCCATGGACGAGCTTTAATTACCTAGGGTACAGACTGGTAAATGGTGTTCAATCGGAGGTACTTCTTGCTAAAATTAGTTCTTGTACGAGTAAACTTTCGAGTACATAAGAGGCAGCACAGACAATCCGAACTTTGCTTGTAGGTTTATCCTCAAATAGTGGCCTCGTGCCGAGGGAGGTTTGAGCAACTTGGCCACTACTTTCATCCAACTAGTTTACTGGCTCATCTTGGTCCTGTATCTCGCCAAAATTCTACATTGCAGACGAGAAAGGAGGCGGTTGAGAAAATGAACCACCCAAATTTTTTGTGCGGTTCAACTAAAATGGAGCATCCTTGGTGGGCAGACTGATTAAGTTCCAGATGAATATACGCGTCAACCAACTTGTCTGGAATCTTTAGACTCCATGCCATATAGTTCGCTACCATATATGCCGATAACCAAAAGGCACAAGTTGGGACCAAAGACTGGATTGCGTTTTTCTGGGCTATGCACCAAGCAATATTTTTGGCGTTCACTCTCCTAATACTTGGAGTTTGACAATTGGTTGATGCCGGTTGATACTCGAATGAATATAGGCACTTCTTGTCAACATCGATGCTTGTCTGAGTGAACTTTGGAGTGCATAGCAGCAACATAAGTACCTGTCCATCTGATCATTTTGTGCAGTTCTACTGAAATCACCCGATGTAATGATTTGCCTGCGAGTTCAGGCTCCAAATTACTCCTTTATGAAATCGGCAAACAGTAGCACAATACCAAATTACCAATACATATGACAGGCACAATAATTAGGATAAAGACCAGTACCAACCTGTGTGAGGTAGCATATCAATTACTATTTCCTTTGGCTGGAAGCCGAGATAAGCCAAGCGACTGATAGCAAAGGAAGAAAGCAAGCGGAGATTAGCGACTGGACAGAAGCTGTCGAGGCAATGAAGCACCCAAAGTTTTTGTGCAGTTCAACCAAAATCGAGCATCCCTGTTGGCACATATATTGAGAGAGTGAGATTACTGTAATAGTGGGACTAGTTGATGAAACATACACTAACAAATAGAAGAACCCTCATTATCTTAATGGGTAAAGTTAGCAACATAGTAGTCTTGCTTAAAGAGAGGTATTAGTTTATTTAATCAGTGCCAATTAGCTCAACTCAACACTCAAAGCATTGCCATTTATCATACTTTGCAAAACTTTAACGTGCAAATATAAAGGAGTTTCCCATGACAGTAGCACGATACAAATCAAACTAATATGGATGAAGGCCTTAGGCCCGTACCAACCTGAGAAAAAAAGCTTATTCATGTAGTCCCATAAGAGATGATAAAGCACTCACTGGAATCACACAATAGTATATATTTTTGTGCACTTCAAATGTATGGTTGAAATCACTCTTGTTTACCAGTGCTGAGATTATATCGAAAGATTATCAAGAACTTCCAGCAGAGTTAAAGCACTGGTTGGGATACAGTTCATTGTATTGTCTTGTGTAGTTCCACTAAAATGTATGATTGGCACAACATGATCCCTGTTTGCACAAGTAGGAACAAGGTGAAACCTTCATTAGCTTAGTGAGAAAGGATAGGAAGACATTAGCATATTACTCAAACAGTAGCATCAAATTCATGATGGACAATACGCAAAACATTGCCTCATTGAACCAATGGCAATAAATTGACATGCAAAACAATAGCACTATTATGTCATGACGCTAATAATATTCCCTCCCTGCTCCACCACATGATTCACCTCCATAGACAAACATACACACGTACATGATTCAGCATAGGGACCTACTAAAGATTTGTTTAACTCCAACAGGAAAATTAGGGAGTAATAAATTAGTGGTACTTAAGTACTCCTAATTAATTAAGTGAGACAACAGAAGTGGAAGAGCTCCCTAGAGGATCGTCTCACATGTAAGGTAGTCGTTACCGGAGCCCTTGAATGGCCTCGACTGAGGCCTCTGGCTTCAGCAAGATTGCCTTGGCACTGTTTATTCTTCTTCTTCTTCTTCCTCTTCATGCTCTGTTTCTCTTTCTCCTGACCAGTTGGTGAAACCAAGTACATGATTGACCTTCTAATTCAGAATTGGTTTTGTCAGTGAGGGAGTACAAGTTTACTAGTAAAAAAATAGCATTATTTTCTCATGGCAGTCGAAAAATAGAGATGAACACATGCATTAAATATCATTCTTACCTAAAGGAAGGTTATGGCGCAAATATGGATGATGAGGATTGGAACACAGATCTCCCTTTGTGCATTTCCACCAAAATGAACCAACTATTCCGTTTTGACATTCCAGTTAAACAACAAAAAAGTCACTTCTTTTAAGAAGAGTTTTGTGTAGTGCACCAAAAGGTCACAACAGCAACTAGGTGAATTGGATATCCCTGTTTGCACAAAAAGGCATAGAGGAAACAGTCAGAGTCTCAAACAATTACAGGTAAAAACATTTGGCTAAACTGGTCATGGCTTATAATAGTGGCATGACTTCATTTTTACCAGGGACATTAGATTAAGAACAGTGGGTGCACCAGCAGTCCAACACCATGTACGTAAACAGGGGCATAAAGTGGTGATTCATAGTTTGTTGCCCCGAGAAACAAACATCTAAGAAACATATCTGGGTTGGTCCCATTTTTGTTCACTCTAGCCACCTACTCCTATGTGTGGATAGCAAATCTAGTCCTGGTCATACCACTGTGTACAACGTTACCCCTGTATTTCCCTTTTTGACCAAGAGACCGGTTGGATGACCAATCTGTACTACTTTCACCCCCTTTCCTTCCTGTTTGTAGCAAGTCCGATGTACATACTAAATTCCCCCACCCCCACTTTATTTCTTGTTTGAACCAAGTACTCCCTCCGTCCAGAATTACTTGTCATCAAAATGGATGTGTCTAGAACTAAAATACATCTAGATACATCCATTTCAATGACAAGTATTTTCGGATGGAGGGAGTAGAAGATTCGACTCCATGAAGTAGCTTTACCTCTAACAATAGAAAAAAATGTGACGTTGGACCATCCGATCGAGAGGGGCTGAGAGGTAGAAAATGATGCACATGCAGCAACGTAGCGAGCTGGGGAAGTAGAGCTAAGGCGGTTTCGAACGAAGATACACCTGACGGTCGTCGGGATGTGGATAGGTGGGCGGTGGGAGGCCGGATCTGCCCACAGGCAACGACGAAGGGATCGGAGGACCTCCCGTGCCGGCGCTCGGACAGAGATAACGGTGCGGCCGACAGTGGGTCTCCTCCCTCATTGTCGACGACGGCCTAAACGCTGCCCCTCCTCCCCTTCACCGGCGGAGGGGGATACGTCCGGATCTGTAACCATCGGTGAGGATAGAAAGCCGGTGTTTTTTGAAGGGAGAAAGATAGTGTTACTACCCCTATCTTGTTTAGATCTGGAGAGGATGAGAGTGTGTGAATAGAGCAACCCTAGAAAGCAAGCGCGGAGGCTCCGGCCTATATATACGTAGTGGGGTAGTTTTCCTTTTTCACTCCATCAAAACAATCGTTTAAAATTGTGTACTACTACATGCCAGGTCGTGGTTTTTTTAGTTGTTGATTGTTTTTTGAGATAGCTACCCGCTTGTTCCAAGTGGTGTTACGGTGTGCCGGGTCGCACTTTGTATCGTTCAAGTCTGGTACTACAAGTCCCTCCATTAAATGAACAACCACCCCCTCGTAAAAATTATGAACAAGCCCACGGCTAAACTTAGCGGAAACGTGGGTTGCCCCAACATGCATTATTATTTATTTTTTCTACTCCCACCGTTCCTAAATATAAGTCTTTTTTATTAGCCACACTTAAGACAAGAATTTTTTTATTAGCAGTGAACCCCACATGTCATAGACACAAAAATTGTGGCAAGATTCCCTTAGGCAAGCCAAAGTGTGTCTAACAATTTGAGCAACTCAGGTTAGGCAAGTGCGGCAAGTGTGGGAAAAACAATGTGGCAACATAACACAAACATAGTCACAATCCAAACAGCCCTGTAATTTTTTGTGACATGCATGAAAATTTGGTTAGTTAAATTTATAGTCAAAATTTGGCAAGGTGCATCAAATCAACACATGCAAGTATCAAAAGGAAAGTCACGGCATGCATGCATGCGTTGTACTCCCTCCGTTTCCAAATATAAGTCTTTTTAGAGATTGCAACAAGTGACTACATACGAAGCAGAATATGTCTACTCCTACATACGAAGTAGCCCATTTGAAATGTGTAAAAAGACTTATATCGAGTGCAGTGCTTTGATGTGTCGCGTCAACTCGTACAAGACCGAGAAATTTGATTACTACAACGCCCTCTCCCTCGCGGACTGAGCTCCGGTGCCTTAACTGCACCTGCCTTTGGCTGCATGACAGGAGGGCCAACCACCTGTTGGACCCACCTGTCATAGACGCAAAGGCAGGAGCAGTAAGTAGAAGCTTTCGCTACACGCTATCCCTCCCACATGAGGTGGACGGACATGCAGCAGTGGATTCGATACTGTATAAGTAGGAGTAACATCATTGTTCGTCTTCTCGAAGAGGCGAAGAGCCAAGAACAACCCGAACGTGGCAGTTGCGAACGCTCGCGTGGTGCGGTTCCTTGGAGTACTAGCCAGGCTCTTACATGAGACAAAATTGCTATTGTTTAAAAATTAAACTCCATTATCCATTGGTTGATACTCATTCTGCATAGGTCCACGCGCTTAGCACCATTTCCTCCTGGGGTCACCAATGTTTATTTGCTAATTAATAGCATTGCATGCAATGAACTAGCCATTGCAAGTCATTAAAAGCATGCACACCTCTCATCTCTTATTGGTTGATATGTCAAGAAACAAGAAACAAGGTAGAAGTTAATGCACTGCGCCTAAGTGTTTTGGGACTATTTAGTTTTCGTAAGATGACTTACACACCTAGACGGAGGGAGTAGTATAGCCCTGTAAACCAGAAAGGAGTATTTGCCTTTCTAGAGATTTCAACAAGTGACTAGACCACACCGTGTGTAGTACTCCCTCCCTTCCGGTTTATAGGGCTCAAATCTCAAATCTCATGAACCAAGGCATTTTGCGATTGGAGGAATGTATCTCGTACTTTACAAAACTACCCTAATTAAACTCATGCATTAATTACGTAGTTCTCTCGTTTTCCCCTCCACCTTGGTTGCGGTGCACAATATTGAGCACTCCTATATAACTAGCCACTCTATCTACATGCGGGACATTTCAAAGCATCCAGGCCCGCGTGCCATCCACCAAATCACAGCGAGGTGCTATAGTCGAGACTCACCTATCACCCCGGTGTGGCCGTCATGACCCGTCATATCACAAAACCCACACCTTTACCAGCAGTGGTAAGGTGGCCTCCAAGTTGGACTGGACGAAGCAACCATCATTTCACTAGAACGCTCATTCAAGCCCTTTCTTCCCTTTCTTGAAGAAAACCTCACTTCAGGCTACTCACTTCTGCCATTTTTCTTCTGTACCGACGAAGGAAAGGTGGGCGAATTAGTTATGCTGCTACATTTTCATTCCAAGAATCTTCTTTTTGCGAAGCACCGACCGATTCTCACATCCTATTCTTTTCCCGTTTTCATTGCGATTGTGGTTTACTTTCGATTGCTTTTTGTTTGTCAGTTCATTGATGGATCCTGGAGCACTAGGCAAAGAGTTGCCGGCGGACAACCCACTGGAGATAGCGATCTCCAGGAAGTGAGCACCGACCAACGAGTTGACCATGTTGGCGGGCCAACCCATGGAGACGAAGAACTCCAAGAAACAAGCACTGGCCAAAGAGTTGAGGACGTTGGCGGATGAACTCCTCAAAGGAAGTTGGAAGAACAACAAGGGCTCCACCGTGCCTACCCCAGGAACTCTGATTGCTACCTATGTGAGGCTCAAGACCGAGTTTGAGGAGGTAGTCACCGTTGAGAAGCAGTATTCCCCTAGCAAGGTGATGGCCCCCATCGAGGACGAGGAGATGGCCCCGGGAGGGATGAGATCCCCCGGTGAGCTGCACAAGGTAAAAAATAATGGCTTATTACCATAGTTGTGGTTTTTGATTATTTGCAATGTTCTTGCTAATATGTTAGGGTTGTGCAGGTGCCAGTGGACGTCCTTAATGATTCCGATGTCGTGGCCCGTCCTGTTGGCATCGCCCCGGAGATCGATTCCGATGCCGCCGTCCATCCTGTGGACATCACCCCAGAGATCGATTCTGATGTCGCGGTCAGTCCTATGGACATCGCCCCAAAAATCGATTCCCATGCCGCTGTCCGTGCTGTGGTCATTGCCCGAGAGATCGATGATAAGAAATAGTTGGTCGCGCTAATCCTTCAGGGTAGTTTGCATTGCCCTATGTTTAATTACCAGAACGATGTGTGTTATCAAACCATCTTAGGGCTAGTGCACTGTCTTGTGTGGGCGGATCTTGCTACTTTTGTTTGATAGTGAATCATGCGAACCCTCTCCGAGTTATGGAAACAGATGTATCCTCACCAGCTTTTGATGTAATATATGGCATGCTTAGATGTAAGTTTGAACTATTTATCATGTCAGCAGGGCTTGTTTGATGATTCTTGGTGTTAGTAGGCTAGCTACTGTGCGAGCTATAGTACTTGCAAAACACTCACCAAAGAGAAACATTGGGGCTGATGAGCTCATGGTACGCTTATACTTATCCCTCGTCGATCGACCAATAGCCCCAGCTCCTAAATTGTAGGCTTAGCGATCGATCAGACAATAGTCGACATACATTCAGTCCTCATTTGGTTCATAGGGTAGGAAAATTGTAGCAAAAGTACAGAGAACGTGCAACACAAAGTCATAGAAGTGCAGAGACGTACTCCCTCTGTTCCAAAATAGATGACCTAGGCGGGCTAGTTTGGCCTAGTGGGTTTCAGTGATATGACGTGGTACAGTGCCGTCCAGTCTTCGTGTGTGGTAGCAGTATTGCGGGTACAGTAAGTTTTCTTGAAGAAGAGGAATTCAACGAAGTCATGATGGTTCCTTCATCCCAACAACTTACAGTGGGAAATGTTGGGCCTGCGATACGACCGGGGTAGACCAGGATAATTTTGTGCATGACAGGTGGACCAGGATGGTCGACGTCCCACATGTCGGCGAATGAATGTATTCTTTCTGATATAGAGGACGAGCAACGAGTATTCATTGTTTATTTTTGATGAAAGCTATTATCTCCACTGTTACGACGGAGGAGTGTGAAACACGGCAGCCCAGTGAACTTGGCATGTGCACCACTCCCTCCTTCCTCATGTAATGCCCAGGTTACAACTTTGTCTCACTTTCTCTCTATCTATTTCCTCTCAAATGTTTTTACCTTTCTTTTTTAAGACACAATGGTTTTTTATGCCTTTTTTAGAATTATTTTTTATACCTAGGAGCACGTGTAGAGACGGGCTCTGTCAGGACCCCGATCCCAAGTCACACTGATCTAGCCTGTAACACCTCATATCACTTTGCGGCCTCACGCACAGTATCCCCACAGGTGTCACCTTACCATGGCCCGGGACCGTTTGCGCCTTTTGGCTCACGTATATGATAATGTCGCTAGCATCCATATGACAGAGAACCCGGGCCCACATGACTAGTCATGAACCCAAAGTGGCACAAACTTACGGGGACAGGCATACATGAATCAACATTGAGCATGTCGGTCAACAGCGAGTGAATTCGGGCTGTAGCACTTGGCTAATAGGACTCCGGTGAACCGGGCTGTAGCAGGCTAGGCAGGACTCCGGATGTCACCGCATGACATTTCCCCGAAGGGACAGACACAGGAACGAAGTGAAACACATGTCGGCCAGTCAAGTGTTCCGGAGCAGTAGTGCTGGGCTAGCAGGACTCCGGTGAACCGGGCTGTAGCGGACTACTATGGCTCATGGAAGCACTAGACTACATTTCCCCATAAGAGAGGCTGCCAAGGATAAACAACTAGATTGTCGGATCCCACCCATACCAAGCATTTCAATCATACACACAATATGCTCGATATGTGTAAATACAACATGGCATCACAACAAAACTCTACAACTCAAGTACTTTATTTAAAGGCTCCGGAGAGCCATACATAACATGTTCATACAGGTAGGGGTCACATGACCCAACACTCAAGTCATACAAGCATACAAGCACATGCGGAAGCAAACTAGTCTGAGTACAGACACTAGAAAGAAAGAAGGCTTGACGAAGCCTGTCTATCTACATAGGGCCCTCCATGGCTCGGAATCACCACCTGGGTGGCAAGTCACTCATCGACGTCGAAGCCTACGTAAAACCCGTCGGAGGGGGCGGTGTTGTCATCTGAAAACAGTAATTAAAGCAACATGAGTACAAAGGTACTCAGCAAGACTTACAACAGATCCTACTATACATGCTCATTCTCAGAAGGTGGTGGAGTTATTGCAGCAAGCCAGCTTTGACTCTTGGCTAAGCTATCCTACAAGACACCACTTGTAAAATAGTTTTCGCACACAAGTCCACTAATCACCAACACAATACTCCACCGTGGATCCTCCCTCGTCATCCTACGAGAGGGCCATCCTCGGTACTCACACTTATCTTGAGTCTTTTAGTAGTAACCATTAACTTGTCTATGAACTATATAAGCGACTAAGTAGTCCTTTACCGCGGACGCGGCTATTCGAATAGTTTTATACCCTACAGGGGTGTACTTCATCACACATGTTTCCACCACTTAGCGTCTGCACACGACATGTGCTCGGCAGACTTCAAGCGAAAGCCGACATGGGTGTAGACCATGACCTGACTAACCACACAAGTCTCTAGTCCAGGTTTATCGCCTATTCGGGTTCCATCCGCAAGGAAATACGGCCGGGGTGTCCTCAACGGCCCCAAACGATGTGTGCAGGGTTCCCGAGACACCAAACGGGCGACTCGGTACACCGGGCCACGAGCCTACCGCATCACAGCCCACCCCTAAGGTCAGCGCTGCGCATGGCCTCCAGCAACTACAAACACCAGAAACTACTTGCAACTCCTGGACATAGGACAAGAGGGGTCAGTAAGTCGAGCGGGGTCATATTTTAGGGCCCAATGTGTGGTAGTAGCTGAATCTTAAATCATGCATACAGATCTCAGTTCTTAAGGACGACCTCAATGAAACAACCCACCATGTACTCCTACATGGCCTCTCATCGATACCTTTACCAAATCATGTTCAACACAACCCTCACATTACCGACGTAATCATTTCACTCTAGCCCATCACCCAGATGAACCAGACCCGACACAACTCTAAGCATAGCAGGCATAGCAAGGTAGGAAACACATACATGGCTCAATCAACTCCTACACATGCTAGTGGGTTTCATCTAGTTACTGTGGCAATGAGAGGTCATGCAAAGGATAAGGGTTCAATTACCGCAGCACACAGCAGTTTGAAACGTTGTAGTCTTAATGTAGTAAATGAGAGCAGGAGCGAGAACATGGGATTGTATCGATATGATCAATGGGGCTGCTTGCCTGATGGAGTAGTAGTAGGGTACTGCCCTTCAGTCGGATAATCGAAGGTATCCTCGGAGGCAGAACCTACCACGAAAGACACCACAGAACACAATCATCACATGGCAATATGCAACAATATGATGCATGCTATGACATGGCAATATGATCTGTCCTGGCTAATGCATTGTAAAACATGTTGGTTTGAGTCTATTTGAATCAAAGGTTCAAATGGAAGCTCATGTTATTAAGTCATATGAGTGCATTAGCTTGTTTCACCTAAACAGCAAGGTTAAAGTGTTCTGTCATGCATGAAATGATTACAGATGGAAAGATTGAATTTTTCTGATCAAATTTCATATATAAATCTTTGCATTTGGAGTTATAGATTAAAAGTTATGAATTTTCGAAGTTTGTACAATTTTCTGGAATTTCCTGTATAAGAATAATTCCAGTAATTGAATTAATGCGTCCACATTGCGTCATGGTGACGTTAGTGGTCAACGGAGCTGGTCCAGGTCAAACCTGACCAGTGGGACCCCCGTGTCAGTGTAACTAACCTAACTAATTTTTAGTTAGCACTAAACCTAACTTAATTAGCAGACGGGCCCCACCTGTCATGTACTTAGGGGGGAGTCAACCTGGGCCCACCCAGTCAATGGTCAACGGGGTCAAACCCGCCAGCGTTTAGCCGCCGGCGAGGCCAGACGCGGCGGTGGGTGTGCGGTTTCGTGCTCCGGCGACCAAATGGGCGGCGGAGGGCATCTACGGGACGCGGGGAGCGAGCCGCATCGTTTGGTGGCAGTGGTGGAGCTCGGGGTGGCCGGGAACGTCGCCGGCGGTGACCTGGGCGGTCGCCGGAGTCGGGTGAAGTCGAACCCGAGGCTACGGGGCACGGCGAGGCGCGTGGAGTGGTGCTACGGACTCCTCGCGATGCGGTGAGAGTGTTGGACACGGTGGTGTGGCCGGTGGGTGGCCGGAGTCACGTCGGTGACGAGCTCAGCAGCGGCGCATGCGGCGATGCCTCGTGCAGTCGTTACGGTGCTCGAGAGAGAGAGAACGGAGAGGATGGGGTGATACGTCTCCATCGTATCTACTTTTCCAAACACTTTTGCCCTTGTTTTGGACTCTAACTTGTATGATTTGAATGGAACTAACTCGGACTGACGCTGTTGTCAGCAGAATTACCATGGTGTTGTTTTATGTGCAGAAAACAAATATTCTCGGAATGACCTGAAACTCCACGGAACATCTTAGAAAAAACAATAAAAAATACTCGCCAAAGATGAAGACCAGGGGGCCCACACCCTTCTCACGAGGGTGACCCCCCCTAGGGCGCGCCCCTACCTCGTGGGCCCCCTGGAAACCCTCCGACACCAACTCCAACTCTATATATTTGCTTTCGGAGAGAAAAAATCAGAGAGAAGAAATCATCGCGTTTTACGATACGGAGCCGCCGCCAAGCCCTAAAACCTCTTGGGAGGGCTGATCTGGAGTCCGTTCGGGGCTCCGGAGAGGGGGATTCGTCGCCGTCGTCATTATCAACCATCCTCCATCACCAATTTCATGATGCTCACCGCCGTGCGTGAGTAATTCCATCGTAGTCTTGCTGGACGGTGATGGGCTGGATGAGATTTATCATGTAATCGAGTTAGTTTTGTTAGGGTTTGATCCCTAGTATCCATTATGTTCTGAGATTGATGTTCCTATGACTTTGCTATGCTTAATGCTTGTCACTAGGGCCCGAGTGACATGATTTCAGATCTGAACCTATTATGTTTTCATGAATATATGTGAGTTCTTGATCCTATCTTGCAAGTCTATAGTCACCTACTATGTGTTATGATCCGGCAACCCCGAAGTGACAATAATCGGGACCACTCCCGGTGATGACCACAGTTTGAGGAGTTCATGTGTTCACTATGTGCTAATGCTTTGTTCCGGTTCTCTATTAAAAGGAGGCCTTAATATCCCTTAGTTTCCAATAGGACCCCGCTGCCATGGGAGGGTAGGACAAAAGATGTCATGCAAGTTCTTTTCCATAAGCACGTATGACTATATACCGAATACATGCCTACATTACATTGATGAATTGGAGCTAGTTCTGTGTCACCCTATGTTATGACTGTTACATGGTGAACCACATCCGGCATAATTATCCATCACTGAACCGGTGCCTACGAGTTTTCCATATACTGGTTCTCGCTTATTTACTTTTCCGTTGCTACTATTACAATCACTACAAAATACCAAAAACATTACTTTTGCTGTCTTTACTTTGGTTGCCGCTACCACTACTATCATATTACTTTGCTACTAAACACTTTGCTGCAGATACTAAGTTTCTAGGTGTGGTTGAATTGAAAACTCAGCTGCTAATACTTGAGAATATTCTTCGGCTCCCCTTGTGTCGAATCAATAAATTTGGGTTGAATACTCTACCCTCGAAAGCTGTTGCGATCCCCTATACTTGTGGGTTATCAAGACCTTTTTCTGGCGCCGTTGCCGGCGAGCATAGCTCTATTCTTTGAGTCACTTGGGATTTATATCTGCTAGACACTATGAAGAACTTGAGAGATCCAAAAACCAAGATCTGTCCCTCAACTACGAGGGGAGGTAAGGAACTGCCATCTAGCTCTGCACTTGATTCACCTTTTGTTATGAGTAAGTTTACGACACCTACACCTGCTTCTTCTATTTGTTTTGATATGTCGCATGTTATTGATGATGCCACTTCTGCTATGCATGATACTTATGATGAAACTGCTTCTATGTCTGATACTACTGTGCCCCTTAGCAAATTTCTTGATGAACAAATTGCTAGGGCTAGAGAAAAAGAAATTATTGAATCTGAATACGATGATGATAGTGATGATGAAATCATGCTTGTTATTCCTGAGGGTTACCTTTTTGACACGGAATCTTCTGCCGCTATTTTTGCTTGCAAAGATAGATATGAGCTTAAGAGGTTATTAATTAAATGGAACAAAGAATCACTTAGAGATAGAATGAAACCTGACCCTGCTTTTTCTACTTCACCTATATGTGTTCCTGATAAAGATTATGAATTCTCTGTTGATCCTGATATAATTACTTTGGTTGAACCTGATCCATTTTATGGCTATGAATCTGAAACTGTTGTGGCACATCTTACTAAGTTAAATGATATAGCTGCCCTGTTCACCAATGATGAGAGATCATGTTACCTCTATTTACTCAAATTATTTCCGTTCTCATTAAAGGGTGATGCTAAGATATGGTTAAATTCTCTTGATCATGGTTGTGTGTGTAGTCCCCATGATATGATTTATTACATCTTTGCTGAATATTTCCCTGCTCATAAGAAACAAGCTGCTTTGAGGGAAATATACAACTTTGTGCAAATTAAAGAAGAGAGTCTCCCATAAGCTTGGGGGAGGCTTCTCAAGTTACTTAATGCTTTGCCTGATCACCCTCTTAAGAAACCTGAAATACTTGATATCTTTTATAATGGACTAACTGATGCTTCCAGAGATTACCTGGATAGTTGTGCTGGTTCTCTTTTCAGGGAAAGAACACAGGATGAAGCTGAAATTCTATTGAATAATATGTTGACAAAGGAAAATAATTGGGCACCTCCTGAGCCAGCTCCTGAGCCAACTCTTGCTCCAATTACTGAGCCTATTCCTAAACCAACTCCGAAGAAGAGAGGTATTCTATTTCTCAGTCCCGAAGATATGCAAGAGGCAAAGAAATCTATGAAAGAGAAAGGTATTAAAGCTAAAGACGTTAAGAATTTACCTCCTATTGAAGAAATACATGGTCTTAATATACCGCCTGTTGAAGAAACATATGATCTCAATTATTTATTCATTGAAGAACCTCCTGATCCCGATATCCCGACACAGGTAGTAAAGGTAAATTCTCTCTATAGATATGATAAAACTAAAGTCCCTCCTACTAAAATTGCTAGTCAGTGCTTGGATAAGTTTGATAACTTTATGTTTAAGCAAGACGACTTCAATGCTTATTTTGGTAGACAATTAAAAGAAAATGCTTATATGATTAGACGCTTGGGTGATTATATGGCTGATATTAAAGGTGAACTTAAACTTGTTAGCAAACATGCTTCTATGGTTACCACTCAAGTAGAACAAGTACTTAAATCTCAAAAAGAAGTGCTTGATGAAATGAATAGTAAGAAAAATGATTATGCTGTTAGAGTGGCTACTAGAACTGGTAGAATGACTCAGGAACCTTTGTATCCTGAAGGCCACCCTAAGAGAATCGAGCAAGATTCTCAGAGAAATAATATTGATGTTCCTAGTTCTTCTAAAAAAAAGAAGAAGAAAAATGATAGAACCGTGCAAACTTCTAGTGAGCCTATTGCTGAACCACCTGATAATCCAAATGATATATCTATGTCTAATGCTGAAACACAATCTGGTAATGAACATGAACCTAGTAAAAATGTTAATGATGATGCTCAACCTAGTAATGACAATGATGTAGAAATTGAACCTGCTGTTGATCTTGATAACCCACAATCAAAGAATCAACGTTATGATAAAAGAGACTTTGTTGCTAGGAAACATGGTAAAGAAAGGGAACCTTGGGTTCAGAAACCCATGCCTTTTCCTCCGAAACCATCCAAGAAAAAGGATGATGAGGATTTTGAGCGCTTTGCTGAAATGATTAGGCCTATCTTTTTGCGTATGAGATTAACTGGTGTGCTCAAAACAAATCCTTATGCTAAATATATGAAAGATATCATTACTAATAAAAGAAAGATACCGGAAGCTGAGATTTCCACCATGCTTACTAATTATACTTTTAAGGGTGGAATACCAAAGAAACTTGGAGACCCCGGAGTACCTACTATACCTTGCTCCATTAAAAGAAATTATATTAAAACTCCTTTATGTGATCTTGGAGCCGGTGTTAGTGTTATGCCTCTCTCTTTATATCGTAGACTTGACTTGAATAAGCTGACACCTACTGAAATATCCTTGCAAATGGCTGATAAATCAACTGCTATACCTGTCGGTATTTGTGAGGATGTGCCTGTTGTGGTTGCAAACGTTACTATTTTAACGGACTTTGTTATACTTGATATTCCCGAGGACGATAGTATGTCTATTATTCTTGGAAGACCTTTTCTTAATACTGTAGGGGCTGTTATTGATTGCAACAAAGGCAATGTCACTTTTCATTTTAATGGTAATGAGCATATGGTACACTTTCCGAGGAAACAACCTCAAGTTCATAGTATCAACTCTATTGGAAAAATTCCATCGATTATATTTGGAGGTTTTGAATTTCCTCTTCCTACTGTCAAAAATAAATATGATATTCTTATTATAGGGGATGTGCATATCCCCGTTGAGGTAACTTAGTGTTATTTGAAATTTCTCCGGTTTCATGATTATCGGAATGAGTTTGTTAACAAGACTTGATCAACCTTGTTAGTGGATTCGTTTTGATGAGCATGAGATGGATGAAACTAGAAGCACAACCTTCTGTACCCTCTTTATATTTTCTGTTATTTATATTAAATAAAGTAAAAATAGTATTTTTCTATCTATTTCCTGACTTATCCGTGCAATATAAAAATATCCCGAAAATAAAAGTCCTCAGAATGCCATGCCAATTTAACATGATTTTTTCGGGAATATTTGAGGATTTACTGTGCAAAAATTACCGCGGGAGGAGCTGCCACCTGGCCACGAGGGTGGTGGGCGCGCCCCCCTATAGGGCGCGCCCCCCTGCCTCGTGGGCCCACGGTGGCCCTCCTCCACTTATCCCAGCACTCATCTTCTTCCTCTGTCTCACACAAACCCGAAAAACCAACTCAAGCACTAGTTCCAGCCACTTTTGCTGTGATTTTCGATCTCCTTGCTCAAAGCACCTCTCGCAAAACTGCTTGGGGAGATTATTCCTTGGTATGTGACTCCTCCATTGGTCCAATTAGTTTTTGTTCTAGTGCTTTATTCTTTGCAAATTTGTGCTGCATAGGTGACCATGTTCTTGAGCTTGCATGTCAAATTTATATGGTTCCAAGTAGTTCTACTGCTTGATATAGGCTCTAGGCATTTGTAGGAGTAGTTACTATCAGTTTTATTGAGTTTGGTTTACTTTTATTTTGAAGTTACTAAAAATTTCAGAATTTTTCAGAGAAAAACAATATGTTTAGGAAGATGTTCCAAGGTGGTTCCTCTAAGAAGCAAGGACCCAGGATTGCTATGCGCGATGCTGACAAGGATCCACCAAGAGACGCTCCGGTACGGCCTTGTGAATGGCCGTCGGAAAATTTTATGGACCATGCGGGAATTAAAGAAGAATTCAAATCATATTTGCGCAATGCCGGTCTTGAGGATTTTGAGGCTAACAAATGCCCCCAGTATCATGATCTCACAAGTTCATTTGTGAGGAGGTTTGAGTATTCATCTTCGCATAATTCTCCTTCAGTCATGTTTGATCTCTATGACAAATCTTATACCATGGACTTAGAGGATTTCACTTCTGCTTGCGAACTTCCATCATGGGGTAGTGTTAGGGATCCCCCTAAATCTGAATTTAGAAACTTTCTTGCTAGTATAACTATGGGGGAATCTAGAGATATAACGTAGGCTACCATAGGGAGCATTCACTTTCCTACTATACATTATTTTGCTCTTTTCATTGGTAGATGCATAAATGCTAAGGATGAAGCATGTCACATGTGTGTCCCTGATCTTAGCATTCTTAGGAGTGCTGTGTTAGGAGACCAATCTTATCATATGGGAGCCATTGTAGCTCGTAGGTTGCATCATAATAGACATAATGGAGATTTCTTTGGAGGAATATATGCAACCCGCTTAGCTCATTTTCTTGAAATAGACATTCGTGAGGGTGATATGGAGTTGCCCCTGCATATTTAGATTATGACTCTATGGCTTCACATCAGTTTGTCGAGAGGCCTGAATCACCTCTCTTATATCGTTTAATTTTTGATAAACGACGTGTTTTCCGTATTACTCTCCCTGCTCCTGCCTTCTTTGATTCACAGACAAAAGGAAGATATGTTATTACCAGAGAGGAGGCAGAAGAGTATGAGAGGAGAGCGGAGGAAGCTCGACTCCACGCTGCAGCTTAGCAGGCGATAACCGCTGCACAACAGTATGATCCCAACTATTCCTCTTCATGACAGTACGACCCCAACAACTATTATTATGGATATCCGCCAGGCCAGCCGTGGCCATATACCAACTTAGGCCAAAAGCCTAAGCTTGGGGAGTACATATTTCTCACCGACATTACATTTATGTTCACACACACTCATTGCTAGATGTCGGTGCTCATACTTTTTCATTGTAATATCCGTGCTAGTTTATTTTCCTTTTCCTGCTTTCTTCTTGTGTGTTTAATAAACCTTAAGAAAAACAAAAAAAATTAGTAGTAGTTTATTTTTCTGTTGTAGTAGTAATTAAAAAGAAAACCCAAAAATATTTCCCGTTCTTCTTTTGCTTGTTGGGAGCTTTCCCGTGTAAATAGTTTTATTTCTTTTCTTTTATTTGGGGGTCAGTAGGAGAAGACCATGATTAAATTGTTGAAGTGGCTCTTATATGCATTATTGTTGAATTAACCAAAGAGCCCATATTGCCTTGTCTTCTCATGTTTATTGAATTCTCGCAGATTCCAGCTTAGTCCAATGCACGTGCACTCTTATTATTATTCACACCGTTCGGTCGTGCAAGTGAAAGGCAATTATGATGATATATGATGGACTGACTGAGATGAGAAAAGCTGGTATGAACTCGACCTCTTTTGTTTTTGTAAATATGATGAGTCCCTCGTTCTTGATTCAGCTTATTATGAATAAACATGTTTGCAATGACAATTAGAGATCATAGTTGCTTGTGCCATGCTTGATTAGCTATGAGTTATAATGATTTACCTTGTATGCCAACATGCTATT